>NC_087458.1:18215324-18521741 GCF_036321535.1 Camelus dromedarius
CACTCAAAACCTATGGGACAGAGCAAAGGCAGTGCTAAGAGGGAAGTTTATAGCGATACAGGCCTTCCTCAAAAAAGAAGAACAATCTCAAATAAACAATTTAACCCACCACCTGAATGAATTAGAAAAAGAAGAACAAAAAGCCCCAAAAAGCAGCAGAAGGAAGTAAATAATAAAGATCAGAGGGGAATTAAATACAATAGAGATTAACAATACCATAGAAAAAATCAACCAAACCAAAAGCTGGTTTTTTGAAAAAGTAAATAAAATCGACAAACCTCTGGCCAAACTCACAAAGAAGAAAAAAGAGAGAGCACAAATTAGCAAAATAAGAAAGGAAAATGGAGAAATTACAACAAACAAAATAGAAATACAGAATATCATACGAGAATATTATGAAAAACTATATGGAACCAAACTGGATAACCTAGAGGAGATGGACAAGTTTCTGGAAACATACTGTCCACCAAAACTGAATCAAGAAGAATCTGAACACTTGAACAGTCCGATCACTAGAAAGGAAATAGAAATAGCAATTAAAAACCTCCCTACAAATAAAAGTCCAGGACCGGACGGCTTCACCGGGGAATTCTACCAAACATACAAAGAAGAACTCATACCAGTCCTTCTCAAACTCTTCCAGACAATTGAAAAGGAGGGAATACTCCCAAACCCATTCTATGAAGCCACCATCACCCTGATACCAAAACCAGGCAAAGACACTACAAAAAAAGAGAATTATAGGCCAATATCACTGATGAACATAGACGCCAAAATCCTCACCAAAATTTTAGCAAATAGAATCCAACAACACATAAAAAAGATTATACATCATGACCAAGTGGGGTTCATCCCAGGGACACAAGGCTGGTTCAACATACGCAAATCAATCAGTGTAATACATCACATCAACAAGAGAAAGGACAAAAACCACATGATCATCTCCATTGATGCAGAAAAAGCATTTGATAAAATTCAACACCCATTTATGATAAAAACTCTCGCCAAAGTGGGTATAGAGGAACATATCTCAACATAATAAAAGCTATATATGACAAACCTACAGCCAGCATAGTACTCAACGGTGAAAAACTCAAAAGCTTCCCACTAAAATCTGGGACAAGACAAGGATGCCCACTATCACCACTCCTATTCAACATAGTCCTGGAAGTCCTAGCCACAGCAGTCAGGCAAGAGAAAGAAATAAAAGGGATCCAAATTGGAAAAGAAGAGGTAAAAGTGTCATTATATGCTGATGACATGTTACTATATATAGAAAACCCTAAAAGGTCCACACAAAAGCTACTAGAGCTGATTGAAGAATTCAGCAAGGTAGCAGGTTACAAAATTAACGTTCAAAAATCAGTTGCATTTCTTTACACTAACGATAAATCAACAGAAGAAGAAAGTAAAGAAACAATCCCCTTTAAAATAGCACCCAAAGTAATAAAATATCTGGGAATAAATCTAACCAAGGAGGTGAAAGAATTATACACAGAAAACTATAAACCATTGATGAAGGAAATTAAAGAAGACTTTAAAAAATGGAAAGATATTCCACCCTCTTGGATTGGAAGAATCAATATTGTTAAAATGGTCACACTGCCCAAGGCAATCTACAGATTTAATGCAATCCCTATCCAATTACCCAGGACATATTTCACAGAACTAGAAAAAATCATAATAAAATTCAAATGGAACCATCAAAGACCTAGAATTGCCAAAGCATTACTGAAGAGAAAGAAAGAGGCTGGAGGAATAACTCTCCCAGACTTCAGACAATACTATAGAGCTACGGTCATCAAGACAGCATGGTATTGGCACCAAAACAGACATATAGACCAATGGAACAGAATAGAGAGCCCAGAAATGAACCCACAAACTTTTGGTCAACTCATCTTTGACAAAGGAGGCAAGAATATACATTGGAATAAAGACAGTCTCTTCAGCAAATGGTGTTGGGAAAACTGGACAGCAGCATGTAAAACAATGAAGCTAGAACAATCCCTTACACCATATACAAAAATCAACTCAAAATGGATTAAAGACTTAAACATAAGACAAGATACAATAAACCTCCTAGAGGAAAACACAGGCAAAACATTATCTGACATACATCTCAAAAATTTTCTCCTAGAAGAAATAAAAGCAAGAATAAACAAATGGGACCTAATGAAACTTACAAGCTTCTGCACAGCAAAGGAAACCAGAAGTAAAACAAGAAGAAAACCTACGGAATGGGAGAAAATTTTTGCAAGTGAAACCGACAAAGGCTTGATCTCCAGAATATATAAGCAGCTCATACGACTCAATAAGAAAAAAATAAACAACCCAATCCAAAAATGGGCAGAAGACCTAAACAAGCAATTCTCCAAGGAAGACATACAAATGATCAAAAAGCACATGAAAAAATGCTCAATATCACTAATTATCAGAGAAATGCAAATCAAAACTACAATGAGGTATCACCTCACACCAGTCAGAATGGCCGTCATTCAAAAATCCACAAATGACAAATGCTGGAGAGGCTGTGGAGAAAGGGGAACCCTCCTACACTGCTGGTGGGAATGCAGTTTGGTGCAGCCACTATGGAAAACAGTGTGGAGATTCCTCAAAAGACTAGGAATAGACTTACCATATGACCCAGGAATCCCACTCCTGGGCTTGTATCTAGAAGGAAATCTACTTCAGGATGACACCTGCACCCCAATATTCATAGCAGCACTATTTACAATAGCCAAAACATGGAAACAGCCTAAATGTCCATCAACAGGTGACTGGATAAAGAAGCGGTGGTATATTTATACAATGGAATACTACTCAGCCATAAAAACCGACAACATAATGCCATTTGCAGCAACATGGATGCTCCTGGAGAATGTCATTCTAAGTGAAGTAAGCCAGAAAGAGAAAGAAAAATACCATATGAGATCACTCATATGTGGAATCTAAAAAACAAAAACAAACAAACAAAAACAAAGCGTAAATAAAGGACAGAAATAGACTCACAGACAGAGAATACAGACTTGTGGTTACCAGGGGGGTGGAGGGTGGGAAGGGATAGACTGGGACTTCAAAATTGTAGAATAGACTACACTGTATAGCACAGGGAAATATACACAAAATGTTATGATAACTCACAGAGAAAAAAATGTGACAATGAGTGTGTATATATCCATGAATAACTGAAAAATTGTGCTGAACACTGGAATTTGACACAACATTGTAAATGATTATAAATCAATAAAAAATGTTAAAAAAAAATGTAAAGTTGCTATGTAAAAGGTACTACTGGAAAGCAAAGAAATAAACAACGTAAACCCAAAAAAAAAAAAAACTGCAAATCAAAACCATAGTGAGATGCCACTTCACATCCTCTAGGATGATTATAGCCTAAAAGACAGACAATACCAAGTGTTGAAGATATAAAGAAATTGGAATCCTCATAAATTCCTGGTGGGAATGTAAAATATAGCTATTTTATAAACAGTTTAGCAGTTCCTCAAAACACTAAACATAGAGTTATCATATGACCCAGCAATTCTACCCCTAGATATGTGTCTAAGAGAAATGAAAACATACACTCACACAAAAATGTACACATTAATCCATACAGCAGCATTATTCATAAACAGCCAGAATGTAGAAACAACCCAAACATCCATCAACTGATAAATGGTTAAAATTAAATTAAATGTGGTATCCATACAATGCAATTTCATTCAGCAATAAAAAGATATGAAATACTGAGACATGCTATAATATAAGTGAACCTTAAAAACATTCTGCTAAGTGAAAGAAGCCATTGACACCAAAAATAAAACATAGATCATATGATTCCATTTGTATGAAATGTTCAGAATCAGCAAACCTATAGCAATGGAAAGTAATTAGTGGTTGCCTAAAACTAGGGTGTGGGGAGTGACTGCTATTGGGTGTAAGAGTTCTTGGGTGGGGCAGATGACGAAATTGTAGTGATGGTTGTACAAATCTGTGAATATACTAAAAAAACCATTGAATTAAATGGTTAAATGGTTAAACTACTTAAATTAAATAAGTGAATTATATAGCATATTAATTATATCCCAATAAAACTTTTTTTTTTTTTTAAATCTGGTCCAAAGAGTACTTCCTTTTCTCAGACCTGTCATGGATTTCTTTCTTTTGTATAACTTTGCTACCACTTCAATGAGATTTTGGGAAGGGTAGTAAATATAAAGGCTAACTTGGTTCACTCTCTTGATCTGGAAGATTCAGGAGGATTATTTTAAAAGAGAACTGACCCAGAAAATACACGGCACATACAAATGATGGGACTATATGCATCACACAAGAGATACAGGTGAGTGCATCCAAACAGTAAAACTGGGTCATGGTCAAGGGATAATAAGACTAGTTTAGCTTGTCATTTACCTAATGACCTATAACAACTTAATGAGAAAATTTGTCCTCCTGGCTCTGTGCTTCCCATTCTCAGGGAGTGAGACATGGTTTTAAGAAAAGTTTTCTGTGAAATATATAGCAAAAAGTAAAAATGGAAAGAGAAAGAGATACCGGGGCTTATCTATACATTGTTATCATGGGAGTAGCCATAATTAAGAGAGCTTGGAACCTTTCAGGAATGTCAATGGTTCCAGGATCCCAGACACGTGAATGGGTACTTAGTGCCAACAGCCTCTCCTTCCCCTACCAGTATGCTAGTTGAAAGTAACCAGCATACTTTCAAACCCAATCTAAAGTGTTCTCAGCAACTTTGTGCCTGTCTTAGAACTACAACTGAATAGGACAGAATTCAGATCTCAGACACTAAAATCTTGAAGTTAGGACAACTCCACTTCACTAACACACCCTGCCTGAATTCTTCTACCAACCAGTAACAAGTGGTTTTCTAACCTCGGTCTGAATACTTGCAGTGATAGGGAATTCACTGCCTCCCAAAACAGCCCATTCCATATCGTACAGCCTTGTTAGCCGGAAAGTTCTTTCTTGTATCGAGGCAAACAGCTTTCCTATAACATTCACAAATGTGATCCTAAATAGACTTCTGCATCTACCCAAAATAGGCTTATATAACCTTTCCCACATAACAGCCTTTTTGAAGGCAATTATCATATACTTTTCAATATATATCCTCTGGGCTAAACATCAAAAGCCTCTTCAGTGGCTCCTTGTATGGCAGGGTTTTAAGAAGCTTGTTACCACCCTGGTTATTTTTAAACTTCCTAGTAGCCAAGCCAAGCTCGTTTCCACATCCATAAAACAGAAAATGGGTGATAATACCTACAGTCCTGAATTAATCAAATGAATTAATGTTTGTGAAATATTTTTATGCTTTAATACACTTTGTAAACATAAAACACTATTAGAAAGTATTTGCATGGGAGAAGATACAGCTCAAGTGGTAGAGTGTCTGCCTAGCATGCACAAGGTCCTGAGTCCAATCCCCAGTATCTCTTCCAAAGTAAATAAATAAACAAACCTAATTACCTCTCCTCCTACCACCCCCCCAAAAAAAAGAGAAAGAAAGAATTTGCTTCCTAGAAGGCAATTTGTCAAAACATGGTAGAAACCTGCAATTCAAAATGTGATCTAAAGACCGGCAGCATTGGAATCACCTAGGATCATGTTAGAAATGAAGACTCTCCAACCCACCCCATATCTATTGAATCTGCATCTGCATTTTAATAAGATCTCCAAGTGTTTCATACATTAGTGTGAGGAGAACTGTAGACATTCAAATGGGCATACACTTTCATTCAGCAATTCCCCTTTTAGGTACTTATCCTGAGAATATGATATGGTAAGAGTGGAAGAGATATATATAAATAGTGTTCACTAAAGCATTTTCATAATAGCAATAACTTATAAAAAATCTAAAGATCCACTAACAGAAAATTGGCCAAGTGCTTTATGGTTCGTTTGTGGATATACCCATTCTCCCCAGGAGACTTGTTAGTCCTTGGCATACCTAAGTACCACTTGCCTGCCAGGGATGTCTGTTGAGCAAGCTTCTTGGCTGGTACTGATGGCAAGAAGATGCCTGCTCCTAAGCTGATGGTTGCTGCTGAGAACAAAAGTGTATGTTCAACTGGACACAAAAGGATATGAATCTCTAGAAAGGTTACCTACTGGGGAAGAGCTAGACCATCTGCCCAAGAGTTCAGTCATCTCTCCAGGGTTCAGTTAGTTTAAAAAATTGCTAGCATATCTGAGTGTTTTGTTTGTCAGGTATTATTATTACTTACAGGACTTTTTTTTTGAGATTGTAAGTAACCAGAGAAGGGATAGTGAAGATATAACTGGAGAATTGTTCATAAGCTAGTTATAAAATTAGTGACCCAATGTCAATAAAATGACTTATCTTTTTTCTTTTTAATTGAGACATTATATAGTAAAGTGAAAAATCAAGTTGAAAATTATACTTAGAGTGTGACTCCATTTTTGGTTGTGCATATGTATACATGTAAATAAAAGGTATACAAAAATGTCAACAGTGATTATAGCGATGTCTGTTTGGTGTAGTAAGGGATAATTTTAACTTGTTTTTACTTGTCCATACTTGCTAACTTGTTGATGAACATCAGTTACATCCATTATAGAAAGGATTTTTAAACTATCTGCATGTTACATGTGTAACCATACAATGTTGTTACTGTAAAGACATCCCTGCTACTACTCTAGACCTCAGAATATAAGCCTCTTGCTTAATTTTAGGACTCCTAACAAAGGCCTTGGAGTGTCACTGGCAGAATGCCGCAGGAATGAGAGCTCCTCCCATTTCTCACAGCCTCCTCCAACTCTTAAAACATTTCTGACTTCCTCCCAGCACACAACCAACACAGAAAACTACTCCGTCAGAGAGGGCACCAAAAGGCAAAAACGGAGGTAAGGATGATAGCTGGGGAAAGCAGCTGAAAAAAGCACTCTGAAGAAGAACGTAACTGAAGATTTGGCTCTTATCCCGAGTACTATGTTGCTGAATTGGTTGGCTTTTTTAAATGGGTTGCTTTTAAATGTTAAACTAAGACGTTGTAAACAAGGTTTGCAGCAAAGTCCATGGCACAGCTTGGCTTCTCTCAAGGGGAAGAGGGGACTGTATTTGACTGGTAAGGCATTTAATTCAATTAGTGCTGCTGACCAAATTACCACTGCTGCTGCATATAAAGCCAATTCCTGTTCACGCCATAAGGGTTCTCTTGCCTTTTGCCTCCATGAAGCAGCATTAATTGATCAACTCCTTGACAGGACACCATGGCAAAGAAAGTGGCAGTGATTGGAGCTGGGGTCAGTGGCCTGATCTCTCTGAAGTGCTGTGTGGATGAGGGACTTGAGCCCACTTGCTTTGAGAAGACTGAAGATATTGGAGGGCTGTGGAGGTTCAAGGTAAGTGAGATCTTCTTGTTTCTTGAACAGGTTGTGCTGCTCTTGTAGGGTGAATCATGCTACTGATGGGCTTTACGGAGGGATTTCCTAAACAACTTTAATAAGATTGATTTCATGCTGCTGTACAGGGACTGAAGAAACAGGCTGGTGCCTCTCCAGGTCATTATTATTCTAACACAGGTGACTAACCCAGGTATATAAGAACCTCTTCTTAGGGATCCAGCGGTTGTCTTGCAAACCAAATATTTATTATTCCCAAACCAATTTACTGATATTAGAGAACACTTTACAGAACAGAAATGACAGGGATTCTTTTCAAGACACCACTTCTATTCTAATCATTGAGCACTTGGTTTTTCAGAGTGAGTTCTTGTTACTGCTGACTTTTTCTGATAAATAAATTGTATTTGTTTGCTTGGCTTTACTGATGACACCCTAGTGTAACTGCTGGGAAACTCTTTAAATATATTATTAAATGCATTTTATTTATCAAATTTATTCTATTAGCCTAACTCAAATATTGGTAATGCTAGCTGTCCATCAGAATTTGTATAAAAATTGGAAAAATTACAAAGATAGAGAGCTGTAAAGATTTATAATTATTTCTTCTAATAATCTGTTATGTAAGTAATTAGTCTGCCATGTCCTAAGTGTCTTGGGCGAGTTATTTACATTCCTGTGTCTTAGTTTTCTCAGCTGTTTATAATGAGGATAACAACAGAAAAGCATAATTATCTCCTAAGGCTACTTTGAAGATTGAGGGAAATAATTCATGTAATAATAACTGTATTTATAGGTCATAGACAAGCCAACAGAAACTGGGGGAGGTTAAGTGACTTGGTCATGGTCACACACCTGCAGGAATTAACATTCAAACCTGGGTCTCTATGAGTCTTAAGCAGCTAATCCCCTAATTATAACCCTAATGTGCATTCTTGCTCAAAAAGGTTGAACAAATTTTCATCTCAGAACTCAAGAGCAGTGACTTTAGGATTATGTAGCAGGTACACTCAAGTGAGGAATTAAAACAGGTGAGAACACTCCAGACAGGAGTGAAACGTTTGAGTGTGTGGAAATCGCATCAGCAGAGGTCATCCAAAGGGCTGACCAGTCAGGTTACGGGAAGGACATCCAGCACACGTGCTTTGCCAGTTCAGACTGAATCTCATATCAGAAGGAATTTTTAACATTTCTCAAATGTATATAATTATAAGACATGTCTAGAAGGTTTCTTAAAAAATACTGATTCTTGAAAACTAGCCCAGACTTACTGAATCAAAGTCTTCTGAGGAGGGGAATCTATTTTTAACAAGAGTCTCAAATGAATCCTAAGATGAGATTTGGCAAACATTGCTCAAATACCAAGCAAACAAATCTGTTTATTCAACTATCCAAGCACTCTCAGAGCTAATGATGGAGATGTTGATCCTTATACGGAACAGGTAATGTTGCCGAAAGGAAACTGGACAAACAGCTTGGATCACATTTATTTCCTACTAACAATTGATCATTAGAATCATTACAGCTTGACCTGAGAGGGTGATGTGATTAAATGATCATTTCGGTCTTAACTAAAGGTGTGCTATTTTTGTCTACTCTTGGTTCACATATAGATTCCATTTGGGATTTTCCCCACCAGGTAGATGTTTTGTTTTGTTTTGTTTTTTCACCTAAGAAAGAAATGTGAAATTTCAACAAATTTCTGTTTAATGATAAATTGGTCATTGCTTTGTTTTACTGCCTGTTTCGAGATTTAATATTAAAGAGTCAAATGTCCTTTATTTAATTATTAATTTGGAGGCAGAAAATGTAAGAGTTTTGAGTGGTCCGTCAAAAATATGATTTGATGGATTGAAGTGGTACAAGACGGCATTGTAGGAAGATTCTGAACTCACCTCCTCCTATGTATACAACAAATCTACAGATACATATAGAGCAACTCCCTCTGGGAAGGACCTCAAAATTAGCTGAGCAGCTCCTCCACAACAAAGGATAAAGAGGCCACACTGAGACAGGTAGGACAGGCAGAGACATGTTCTTGCCCAAAACCCCGCCCTTGCATGGCAACCCACAGGTGGGAGGGATGAACAGAGAGCTTCTCCCTGAAGAGCAAATGGCTTGTCTTTGAAAGCCAACAGGGTTTGCATCCAAGAGAACATCAGGCTTATAGGGAATGGAGATTCTGCTCTTAAAGGGCTCACACACTGACTCATTCACCTTGGACTCAGCACAAAAGCAGCCATTTGGGAAGTTCCTAGATCATATGTGAAGGAGATTCATTTGCTAGTCTTAAAGCACCTGCGAGAGGAGCAGGAACTTGCTGGGACTATCACTGGAGATGGAGGCACTGGCGAGCACCAGTTTTGCATTCTCCCTACCTTGCTAGCACCAGCACTAGCAGGCACCATTTTGCACTCTCCTCTCACCTGATAACACTGGTGGATGCACCCTGCCCCTGTGCTGCTCCTTTAGTCCTACCAAAGCCAGCCAAGCAGGCACCCTACCTCCAAGCCACTCTCAAGGCCTCACCGAAACCAGTGGGCAGGTGCAGACCACACAGTGGATGCCACTAGGGCACCTTGCTCTGGAGGCCAGGGAAGACTGCATTCTGGGCCCTATAGTCTGAAAAAATCACAGAGACAGTTCTTGGCACCCCAACAAATGGGACCTATCAAGAAAAAAATTAGGCTACTTAGACAATCACAAAGGCTCAAGAGACAACCAAGAGTGATGACAAGGTGAAATGACAAGTTCATCTCTTACACAAGGACACTCCTTTAATATTGGGAAAGACAGCTATTTTACCTAATACACAGAAACAAACACAGAGAGACTAGCAAAATGAGGAGACAAAGGAACATGTTCCAAATGAAAGAACAATAAAACCCCAGAAAAACCTTAATGGAAAGGAGATAAATAATTTATCGGGGGGGGGGGGAGGGACAGACTGTAGAATGTAGAACAGATAAACAAGATTATACTGTATAGCACAGGGAGATACATACAAGATCTTGTGGTAGCTCACAGCGAAAAAAAATGTGTGACAATATATATATGTATGTTCATGTATAACTGAAAAATTGTGCTCTACACTGGAATTTGACACAACATTGTAAAATGGCTATTACTCAATAAAAAAATGTCAAAAAATATTATCTGTAAAGAATTAAAGGTAATGGTCATAAACACATTGACCAAACTCAAGAAAAGAATGAGCAGAACAGGCTGAAAGTAAAGAGATTTAAAAAACGTTTTTCATTTTGCAAATGGAAACAAAACGAAATCTGAGGTAGCTATACTTATATCAGACAAAATAAACTTTAAAACAAAGACTGTAATAAAAGACCAAGAAGGCATCTTGAGTTTATTTTTGTGTATAGTGTGAGTGTTCTAACTTCACTGATTAACATGTGACTGTCCAGCTTTCCCAGCACCACGTGGCAAAGAGACTGTCTTTTCTCCATTACATATTCTTGTCTCCTTTGTTGAAGATTAATTGACTGTAAGTGTGTAGATTTATTTCTGGGTTATCTATTCTGTTCTATTAATATGTCTGTATTTGTGCCAATACAACACTGTTTTGATTACTGTATCTCTACAGTATTGTCTGAAGTCTGGGAAGGTTATTCCTCCAGATTCATTCTTTTTCTTCAGTACTGCTGTGGCAATTCTGGGTCTTTTGTGGTTCCATATAAATTTTAGGATTATTTGTTCTAGTTCCGTGGGGAAAAAAATGTCCTGGGGAATTTGATAGGGGCTGCATTAAATTTGTAGGTGGCTTTGGGTAGTATGGCCATTTTAATGATATTAATCCTTCCAATCCAAGAGCATGGGGTATCTTTCATTTCTTTAAATTATCTTCAGTTTCCTTAATCAATATTTTATAGTTCTTCCTGTATAAGTCTTTCAAGACTTAAACATAAGACAGGACACTATAAACCTCCCAGAAGAAAACATAGGCAAAATATTCTCTGACATAAATCTTAGCAATGTTCTCCTAGGGCAGTCTACCCAGGCAAAAGAAATAAAAGCAAAAATAAACAAATGAGACCTAATTGAACTTATAAGCTTTTGCACAGCAAAGGAAACTATAAACAACATGAAAAGACAACATATTGAATGGGAGAAAATATTTGCAAATAAAGCAGCTGACAAGGGCTTACTTTCCAGAATATACAAACAGCTCATACAATTCAATAACAAAAACAAACAAACAAACAACCCAATCCAAAAATGGGCAGAAGACCTAAATAAACATTTCTCCAGTGAAGATGAACATATGGCAAATAGGCAAGTGAAAAAAATGCTCAGTATCACTAATTATCAGAGAAATAAAAATCAAAACAACAATGAGGTATCACCTCACACCAATCAGAATGGCCATCATTAAAAAGTCCACAAATGATAAATGCTGGAAAGGGTATAGAGAAAAGCGAACCCTCCTACACTGCTGGTGGGAATGTAGTTTACTGCAGCCATTATGGAAAACTCTATGGAGATTCCTTAAAAAACTAAAAAAAAAAAAAAAAAAATAGACTTACCATATGATCCAGCAATCCCACTCCTGGGCACACATCCAGAGGAAACTCTAATTCAAAAAGATACATGCACCCCAATGTTCATAGCAGCCCTATTTACAATAGCCAAGACATGGAAACAACCTAAATGTCCATCGACAGATGACTGGATAAAGAAGTTGTGGTATATTTATACAATGGAAATCTACTCAGCCATTAAAAAAAAAAAAGAAAAAAATAATGCCATTTGCAGCAACATGGATGGACCTGGAGATTGTCATACTAAGTGGAGTAAGGCAGAAAGAAAAAGAAAAATATATGATATCATTTATATGTGGAAATGACACAAATGAACTTATTTACAAAACAGAAACAGACTCACAGACATAGAACACAAACTTATGGTTACCATGGGGGAAGCAGGGAGGTGGAGGGATAAATTGGGAGTCTGGGATTTGCAGATTCTAACTACATATATAAAATAGATAAACGACAAGCTCCTACTGTATAGCACAGGGAACTATATTCTATACCTTGTAATGGACTATAATGAAAAAATATGAAAAGGAATATATATATATGTGTATATATGTATAAGTCAATCACTATGATGTATACCAGAAATTAACACAACATTGTAAACTGACTATACTTCAATTTTTAAAAAAACCACAGTGAGATATCACCTCCCTACAGTCAGAATGGTTATTATCAAAAGAACAAGAAATAAGAAGTGTTGGCGAGGATGTGGAGAGAAGGCAATACTTGTACGCTATTCGTGGGAACATAAAATGGTGCAGCCCCTATGGAAAACAGTATGAAGATTCCTCAAAAACTTAAAAATAGAACTACCAAATGATCTAGCAATTCTACTGGGTATTTATCCAAAAAAAACAAAACCACTAATTGGAAAAGACATATGCACCTTCATATTCACCGAAGCATTATTTATAAGCCAATATAGGGAAAAACACCTAAGTGTCCATCAATGGATAAATGGATAAAGAAGATATGGCATACACTGGAACACTACTCAGCTATAAATAAGAATGAAAACTTGCCATTTGCAACAATATAAATGGAACTTGAGGGTATTATACTAAGTAAAATGAGTGAGACAGAGAAAGGCAAATACCGTATGATTTCATGTATATGTGCTATTTAAAAGAAATAAAACAAACAAAACAAAACTCATAAATACAGAGAACAAATTGATGGTTGTCAGAGGGGAGGGGGTTGGAAGATTGGTGAAAGGGGTGAAGGAGATCAAGAGGTACTGAATTCCAGTTATAAAATAAATGACTGAGGATATAATATACAGCATAGTGGCTATAATCAATAACATTATGTTGCAAATTTAGATGTTGCTAAGAAAGCAAATCTTAAAAGTTCTCATCTCAAGAAAAAATAATTTTTATAATTTTGTAACATGACAGATGGGAAATGACAATGTAGCAATCATTTCACAATGCACAGGAATGTCAAATCATTATATTGTAATACATCTGAAAAATAATATAATGTTGTATGTCAATTATATTTAAATTTAAAAATATATAGACTTGATGCATTCCAGGAAGATAATTTTTGCCCCCAAAATATTTCTCCAGCTATCATGTTCCCAGTGTCTAAAATTTCAGAATTAGAGATACCATTCTATAGGTTAGAAAAGTTAAATTAAAATTTGAATTAATTAAACCTTGTTAGATGGAAAATGGTTAAGTATGTAACAATATCACACTTCAAACTTCTCTTAAAACAATGTCCAATAGAGAAATGTAAACAATTTCTCTAACCAAAGAAGACAAAGAAATCTTCACTGCAGAGTGAAAAATGCAAGCAAAATTTCACAGGCTGCCAATGAGACCATGTGAGGGTCTTGATTTCCAGGAGACTGCACTGCCAAAGGGAGGCGGTACTGAAAAGGATGCTGGGAGTCTCTATACCCATTCCCAGAGAAAATTTGCCCCACCACAACTCTACCAACCAGAATCAATTTTAAAATAAGTTATTCTTTAATTTCCATACTTACACACAATTCTTCTAGAATCACTTAACACATTTAGTGGTGACAAGTTAAAACAAAATTTAAGAATTTCTGTCCCATGCCCTGCTCAGATGGTGCTGAATTCTTCCCCAGAGGCTCTCCAGCACCTCCTAGTGGCCGCTTTGGAACATGGGAAGGGTGGGTAATTAACATACATTTCAGCACTTTTCTCCAGCAATGGGAAGCACTTGCCATGCATCATCTCATTTTTCTTCACAATACTCCCAGAAAGTAGATATAACTATTATCCCCACTTACATATGAAGAGGAAACTAAGGTTTGGGGTGAACAACTTACCCAGGAGGATATAGGTAGTGGGGAAAGAACAAAAATGAAGGTCTGTAAGACTCCTGAGCCCTCATACAGAATAACCTTCCTGGGGTATTGAGAGGAAAGCGTGATCTTCCTTCTGCCACTAACCTGCTCTTCTCTCTTTATTGTTCCTAACACCTGTGTTCATAGGGAAGTTACCAACACACGTTGCTTTTTTGTTTTTATTTCTTTTTACATTTGGATTTAAATGTCTTTACCCAGCTATATACACTCAATTATTTTAATTAATCTTCATGGAATAGCCTCTAAATGTCTCTTCATCTTGGTTTCCTTCCTCTGGACTCAATCTGAAATATCACTTCTCCTCTTAAAATGTGACTCCCCAAGGTCCAATATTCCAAACCAATTTATCTTCACAACATGTATATTTTTCAGAACCAAAGAGGTGGTTGGCACTGCTTTAGACAACGGAAAATAAATCAAACATATTTACTACCCTCAAAAAAATTATAATCAACTGCCCTGACAATTGCCCACTATAGCTTATGCTTCACTTAGTTTGGATGCTACACCTCTCGTAAGACAGTTTGACTGTTGCACTGGCCTTTTCAGTATTTGCAAAAGAGAAGCTATCATTTATACAATCATTTTCATGTGAATTATCTCATTTTATACTCACAATACTCCTCTACACTGGTTATTAATAATTCCAACTTAAACATGAGAAAGCCAAAGGTAAGTGGCTATTCTTCAATTTTTGTTAAGTGTTTATTAGAAGTTTCAATCCTCCATGATGTTTTCTATGCCCCTGTGCTTTGTAGACACAAATTTGGTCATCTGTATTCATCTCCATCAAAGTTATTGATATAAGTATTGATAATAGAAAGATAAGACTCTGAAGCAGGCACCTGGGATGTCACCAAATGGAATTCCCCATATGGTGACATCTCCACCCTGGCCTAAACATCTATTTTTTCTATGCCTCACAGCCTCTCTTCTGTTTTAATTGGCATGCTCTTTTAACAGCACATTCTATGTTCAATTTAACATTATACAGAACTAGCTTAGAAGCCATTTCCTTCTCTGAAAAGATAACTACCTTCCCCTTGTTTTACATTCAGAATTTCTCGTAGATAAATTTATCCAAAGAATCTGTCACGTCATAATTCAGTGTAACTTCAGGTTTTGTACACTGCTGAGCATTTAATAGAACCAAATTTAACATGTTAGATATTTGTAATTCTCCAGGCAATCAAATAAAAATACGATTGTCCTTAAACCTCTCCACCAGCAATTTAAGATGTATCTTGGTTAGTTTTCCATAATATTTTGAAAAAAGTAATATTTGCATAAAGAATAAAGTTTATACCATAATATCAGCAAAATCATAACATTTTCATGCATAAAACAAAACAAAGTTTATAGCATACTATCAGCAAAACCATTTACTTATTCCCATTATGATACAGAATATCCATTTTAGTATCATTAAGCCCTATTTGCAATGATGAAAAAATGCTTCCTGTTAACATTACTTATTCCTTCACTCATTCAACATGCATATCAACTGACTGCATACTAGGCACCAAGCATATACTAGGTACTAAAAAGACACAAATGAGCACTTCCTGCAGCCAAAGGGGTCATTGTTCAGGTGGGAATACTAAAGAAAATCCACATCAGATTGTAAATTTATAAAGGCTGATACACTAAGCGTCATGGAGACTGCAGAATCTCACTCAGCAGAGACTAAGGCAGGCTTCCTAGAGAGCATGATGCTTTTATTTGTCTTGACAGTAAGCAGAGATCAGGCGTGCGAATATGAAGGAACAATGTTCTAGGCAGAGCAAATGGCACGTGCGAAGGCATGGAAGCTTGTGAAACCTGACGCCCTCGGAGAATTGAAAGTCATGTGATATGGCTGGAAATAAGGATGCAGGCAGCTGAGTGATAACTGATGAGACTAGAGAGAATAGCCAGGGTCTCATTATGAGAGACTTTTGCCACATGCCAGTGAGTGAACCCGTTACCTTGAAGTCAGTGAAGAAAGTGGGCAATATCTGAGTCAGGGAGTTTCGTTAGAAGGCTCTGCCAGTGATCAAGGCCAGCAATCAGGGAAGTACCAGCGTAATGGGGAGATGGCAGAGTGCAGTGACACCTGAGCTAGGATGCTGTTTCCCAGTGTTCACTGTATATACGTATCAGCTGGGGAGCACTTCTAAAATATAGGCATCTGAGCCCAAACCAGACCTACTCAGACTTTCTATTTTTCAAGGCTCCCCTGAATTCTTCAAATCCAACTAGCCCACAGGCTAGCGGACAGCATCTGGGAACAACAGTTTTCCCCTTAACTGTAAGACAAGGAAGTAAAAAGAGTTTTTCAATTATACTTATTTCAAGCAATGGGGCAGATAGTTTTAAGGTCCACATGAAAGAGTGAAAATGTGGAATAATGGAATATGTTTAAAGAAATAGAATGTTATTATTTCCAACTGCTTGGTTGTAACTAGCCACGAGAACAAACTATTGATTGGTAGAGGTCAAGATAATGATGTTTCATAATGAAAAAGACTAAGCTTTTAGAGTCACATTTGTGATAAGTTGATCTATTTTTGCTTTATAAGCTTGATCCCTCTAGTAGGTTAAATATTATCCTTATAAACTTTCTTCAATTTAATTTAGTTTTTACAACCTTTTTATTTTTATAGAGCCAAAGATAAACTTCCGTCCAGCCTATGATCAAAAGATCATAAATTCTAAATCAGTGCTGTCTGAACTAACTTGGTTTTGCTATATAGCCTGACATTCAGAAAAGTTTACATGATGAAAATGCTCATCATAGGATCATTTCTCTTAAACAAGTAAATTATAGCAAATTCTATCTGCTAGGGAATTCGGACTATTTGTCTGTATTTGAGCTTAAATATCATGTTTAGGCAGTGCTTGTATTTTTAAGTAAATATGTGAGTTATATTTATGTGTTTTGAAAGCTGTGTCTCCTGTCCTTGTCTTGGTTGAGAGAAAAGCCTCTCATCTTATTCTGTCTCCACTTTCCATCCCTACACCCTAAAAGGACTTTCATGCAACATAATAGCAATTTCCACGAAGATCGCAACTATGTGTCCTGGTTGCATTTTATCCCGGGCTCCAAGCTCAGGGCCTGGACAGGAGAGACAGATGACACATATCTGTTTATTAATGAGAATCATCTTCCCTTTATAACCCAAGCAAGCTTGACTTTACCCAGATCTGTCTAATCATATAGACACCTATTTCAGCCAACATAGGAAGAAGTATATCTAGAGACAAAGCTTTTTTTCATAGCTATATACCAATCAGCCCAACAATAAAGATTATTACTTGACCTTCAGAAAATTAATTGTGATGTCATCATCAGTTGCTGACAAACTGCACAAGTAAGACCCCTAAAGGAGAGACGTGCCCTGGCTCTGAAGTTACTCTAGGGGCTCAGACATCAGAACCAGCTCTTCTCATCACTCGAAATCCCCTAAAAATTGACCTAGCAGAGGAGCCCACCACATTTGAAAGCCAACTTAAGGCACTTGAAAAAACTAACATGTTGGCTACAGTGTAATAGTCAATCTTAGTTTAGCTATTTCAAAACTATGACTGGTTTAGTAAGACTAACTCCAGTGGCCTGTAATAATGGTAATAGAGGCAAAGAATTATTTAGAGTCAGGCATTGTGGCCTCATAACATTTGCATAATGTTGGAACTATTAATGAACCCCGTTTTACAGCAGAACATGAGGATTCTCCCTTACGTAACTTACCCATTAAAGGTGGAAGGATTTGGATATCAGCTCAGTCTGACTCCAGACTCTGCTCTGTATTACTTATAAAATTATCTGGTATTGTTGTTTGATTCATGGAATATTTCCAATTTTGGGAACTTGGTTGGATAAGAAACTCACATTCAGTCTTGCCAAGGACATTGTGTTCAATCATGCTGAAACATCCAGAAATAGTCTGTACATCAGTTTAACTCAATATAGTTGGCCCTCCATATCACATCTGAAGATTCAAACAAGTGTGGATTGAAAATATTTTGGGGGAAAAAATCTAGAAAGTTCCAAAAAGCAAAACTTATATTTGCCATGTTGGCAAGTATTAACGTAGCATGTACATTGTATTAGGTGTTGTAAGTAATCTAGAGATGTGATTTAAAGTATATGAGAGGATATGGGGAGGTTCTTTGCAAATAGTACACCATTTTACATAATGAACTTGAGCATCCGTGGGTGCGTACATTCACAAGAGGGCCTGCGACCAAATGTCTATAAGTATCAAAGGAGGACTGTATTGTGCAATTTGAAGCTAGATTTATTTGAAATCTAAATAAAAATACCATGAGTTATTCATCCAGAGTTCAGATCATAGTATCCCTACGTATCAGACAGAAACCACTTCATATTCTAACTCTCTTTGCATTCTAATACAGTTAATAGTAACACCAACCAAACTAATTACCTAGAAAGCTGGCATGCCCTAACCTGACTAATTTTAACTAAGCCACTTAAAACTGTAACACTGTTATCATCTGAGCCTTGATTCTGGACTAGGAAAGTTAAACACCTTGCTAATGGAAAAGGGCCTATGGTAGGCATGAATGCATGCATACATGAATGAATCAATGAGGAAGAAAGAGAAAAAGTGAAATGTATGAGGGAGGAGGAGCTTTAAAAACAGACTTTTATTTAGCAAGGATTCTACACATTGCTTTTAAACAGCATCATCTGAGAGCAAATGTCATTTTAGCTTTGGTAACTCATGTTAGTGCAGATAATCCCTGAAATTAAGACACAGAGAAGCCCAACACATATAAAGAGCTTTGCTAATAAAAGAGGCAAGATCCCTCAGTCTGCTCTTTTTTTAATTCTTTGAAACCAAGAACAACTTCTTGTATAGGAAACATCAGAAAACTCAGACAGTGATAGTGAGTCTGCCTTTATCGGTTCTTTGGTGTCAGAGTGGCTGCCTGGGTGCCTTTCTTCTACTGTGGTGAACAGTGAGCTGTGTAGCTGATGCCTCTGCTGCAGCTTATAGCTTCCTCAGGAAAATGGAACAGTGATGATACCACTGAGCACCTAGAACATCTCTAGTTTACAGACGAGAGGGCTGAAGCTCCGGGGCACTGGCTGGTCCAGGCTCACCCAGTCTGAAGGAGATGGGTTCAAACCTCTGTCTAACTCCAAAGACCAGTCTCTTTCTGCTAATACAAGCTGCCTCTTTGGGTGTTGCAAAAATCTAAGGAGGCTTGATCTAAGGACTTGCCAGGAAAGTAATGATTTTCTATGAATAATGATGAGAAAGCAACATGCACAACTGATTTATTGCGGCGGTAGGATTAGAGTTAAATATTTACTTTCCTTTATTTATCATTCTATGGAAGAGATTATAATGTGGTTTATGTAAGATTAAGTAATTCATTGCAATTAATTTATGAGTTCCTACAACCTTTCCATTTCTTTACACCCCACCCTAGTGCTAAGTCTTAACAGCACCTAGAGATTATGCCTTAGTCCCTGCAAATGCAGAAGCATCTATTGAGGAGCTCTTGGGTGGCATTATTTACATTTCTTATAAAAGCCTCTTTGGTACCATGCTGCTTTCACAGACATTGACTCCCTGTACTTGGCTCCTATATGATTTAACATAAAGGACATTATCATTAGGCAGAGCACTTCTTGTAGAGGAAATTGTAAACTCAACCACAGCAGGTGCTGCCTCCTATTCTACCAAAGCCTACTTGCTAACATTTAACATCAAGTTTAGGATTTGATTGGCATTAATGTTACTCACCGTTATCACTTGAGAAAGGTTCATTTGCATGGAGCATAAAATGAAGGCAAGGGATTCAAATTAAGATGTGAAAATCACCTGCCACCAACAGTAGTCATTTTAATTGAAATTCCCCATTGTGTTTTCGGACCAGTGTCCCAGGGTTTGGTTCCTAAAGAGGTGGGAGATGGGTAGAGCCTCCCCAGGGGGAATTTCAGAAAGGGGCTGGTTGTTACCACAATGATTGACATTAAATAGGTATAGACGTGGGATGCTAAATATCCTGCAGTGTGTCAGAGAAGGATGGTCCCCACTCCCAGTCCCACCAATGGGGACAGCCCCTCTGGCCCTAGCCCACAGGGTGATAGAGCACATTTGCTGCATCTCGTCATCCAGATGTTTCAGTCACACTGCAGCAATGAAAGAGGTTCACATCACACAGAGGCAAGATTTGGACAAAGAGTAGGAAACCAAGGGATTTTTTTTTAAAGACATGATTATTACTGTTTGATTTGATTCTTTAGGAAAATGTTGAAGACGGCCGAGCGAGTATCTATCAATCCGTCATCACCAACACCAGCAAAGAAATGTCCTGTTTCAGTGACTTTCCAATGCCTGAAGACTTTCCAAACTTCCTGCACAATTCTAAGCTCCTGGAATATTTCAGGATTTTTGCCAAAAACTTTGATCTTCTAAAATATATTCAGTTCCAGGTATTGTATTTTGTGGGGGGAGAATGGTTTTCTCCACATTAGTTTAGCTCCCATTTAAATAGAGAAGTTACTCTGCTAATGAACGTAATTGTGAATAAAACAAAGTATTCTAATCTGATTATTTCCTGAAAAAACAATAGCATGGTATAAAGCCCAAAAAGTAGTGTCATTACCCCTGATATTACAGATTATGTACATTAACAGAAGAAAAATATCTGTTAAAATTAATGGTTTCAATGATGATACTGATGGTGAAACTGCATCTAAACTAATATTTATAACCATTAAAGACTCATTTCCTTTAAAAGGACATATAAAAAAAATCATACTGTTATTTCATATTCTTACCTTCTCCATAGAAATGGAACTTCTTAGAAAAATGGACTAAATAAACTCACAGCTCTCCTTTCATCCCAGAAGCCTGTAGAAACTATCTTTGCTAATTTTTGATGCATTCTCCAGCAACATAAGAATAGTCAGATCATTTTGAAATACAATTGTAACTACCTTTCCTGTGATTCCTCAAAAACTAATAATCAACAAGAAAAAAAGACAATATTCTCATTAAACATCCTGAATTTTTATCAATAACCTACACTCTGAAAATTAGTAACTATGCTTAGGAAATAAAATTTAGATTCTATCTCTGAATAAATAACAGTGGAGCTTTTTAAACATATCTCATTTTCTCAGTAATTTTAGTTTTATTCCAGATTTGTATTACATTCATTTATAATAGTTGATTTGGTGGAAATCTACATATATAAATACCATTAAAATGTTCCATTCTATCTAATGCAGTGTTCCCCCAGTTTCTATTTCTCTTATTTATTGTTTTACTGCTGTTGTTTTCTGGAGGTTGGAGAGGGGTTCTGAAAACTCACTTTCCATCTATTGGTCTCAAAGTTGGTATAAGTCATAAGATGTTAGGGGCTCAACTCAAACTGTAAAAGGAGGTGCTCACTCTAAGTTCTGTATCAACATGGCAAGCTCCCAGGAGCAAAGAACCACCAGGTTACCTAAGGGGAGCAAACCGGCTCAGGTCAGTTGCATTTCTAATAAACTCCCCAGTGATACTGAAGGCTGGTCCTGGCACCATATTTTGAACAGCAAGAATCCACAGTACTTTAGTGAATATACTACCCTGAAATACTAATCTGAAATCTTTACTCTCAGCTGAAAATGCCTAGACATTTTATAGCCTTTTCACAAGATTTATGCTAGCATTCCATATACATTTTTAATAGGAACAGCTTCAAAATCTGCCAACCCAGCATTGTGAAAAATATCTGAAAATGTGAAAAGCATGTATAAGGAACTCGAATACTTGCCAACAAGAGGAGAATCATGCAACTCCTCTAGAAGTAAGAAAAGCATTGCTTCCTTTGACATTGTTTCTTATATACATAGCAGACACAGACAACATTTACGCACACTTTAAAAAATTCATAAACCTCCAGACAGCAAACAACATTAAAAAAAAAATCAATGAACCAATGAATTATTTCATCCAAATCAGATCATGAAGTGTATTGCTAATATGATGTACTCTGTTTTAAAAATAATAAATATGAACAACTTACCATTTATGGAGTGCTGTCACTGTGCAAAGGGCTTCACATGGAATATCTTTTCAAACACAGAGTCTGCACATAGGTGAACACAAAAAAGGGTTCTTGATAAATATTGATTGTGCAATCACTTGAATGATGAACATGTATTTTATACCTTGCCCAGGGCTCATCTTCCTTTTCTGGGCCTCTCTCAAGTCCTTATTCAGTCCTTCACACACTCGTTCCCACTGCTGAGTTAGGCCTCTAGCACAAAGCAGTACTGGTAGCACCTTCCAAAGAAGAAGGAGCAGGGTGCACTTACAGTCTTTGCCTTAAGAGGCTTGAAATGGATTCAAAGGGAACCTAAATGGAATCAGAGGTACATTGCACTCTACCCATCCCCACTCCCAGGGCACCCTGGACAAGGCCCCTGTTGTGCCAGAGTAATTCTCAGTGATGCCTTCTCTGTGTTCAAGACAACCGTCCTCAGTGTGAGAAAACACCCGGATTTCTCATCCTCTGGCCAATGGGTGGTTGTTACCGAGAGAAACGGCAAGGAGCAAAGTGCTGTCTTTGATGCAGTCATGGTTTGCAGTGGCCATCACATCGTCCCTAACATCCCACTGGACTCATTTCCAGGTGAGGCCTGCGGGGATCCCCAGCTTTTTGGAGTAGACATCCAGGTTGGACTGACAGGCAGAACCAGCTGCTGCAACTGGGTGTAAGATTAAGATCCGGATAGAGCTAGAAAGACACTTTGAAGGCTCCAAAGAGCATCTTTGTTTCTGTTGATCTCCAGGTCTTCATTATCAGGAAATTCAGCCAACCTCCCCCAAAGTCATTAAATCTTAGAAGTTCAGAGAATTCTCACCCTAATTAGTTCTCTGTTGAAGAGGCCTTTTCAGCCCTGTGCCTCCCTTGGCCGGTTTCCATCCTGCCAAACCCTCATGACTTTGTTACAACCCTGGAGACTTTTCCACAGAACCATGCCCACAGCCAGGGTTACTGGGGAGAGTTTCTGGAAGCACATGCTCCTACCGGACAGTGATGGATGTGGGGAAAGCAGGGGAAGATGGAAGCTCCCAGGCCCTTCCCTCAGAGAGCATACTTCCTTTCCAAGGCCGTCAGGAAAACCTTTAATACAGTGGTTCAGTCCCAGCCTCACATTATTCAAACCACCTGAGGAGCTTTCAAAGCTCTAATGATCTTCAAAGACTCATTTGGTATAGGGTGTGCCCAGGTCCATTAAGCGTTGCTCGAGTGATTTCAATATGCAGCCTGAATTGCAGCTTGCTGGTCTAAAGCAATGAAACTCTCAAACAGAATCACCTGGAGGGCTTTTAAAACCACAACTTGCTAGGCCCCTCCCCTATCATTCCCAGCTCTGTCGGTCTGGTGTGAAGCTCAGAATCTGCAGTTCTAACAGGTTCCCAGGTGATGATAACACCGGCTGGCCAAGGAACCACACTTCGAGAACTAATGATCCAAAGGCTCTTTCAAGCAACCCATCATCAAAGACAAAGACTTTGATAAAGTCCTGTGTTCCTGGGAAAAGACACAGAGATGCTTACCTTCAAAAAACAAAAAAGGCTTGTCCATTAAGTTGCTGACTTACTGCAACGTGGAAACCATCCCTCACCTTCCAATGTGCCTTGTTTTTAGCTTATTTTAGTTTTTGTTTGCTCTTGCAAAATAAGAATGATAAATATTCTTCTAATTATTACACTTCTAGTTACTACACATGAAGTGCTATCATCCTAATCATACTTTGAATTTGCTCATTGGTCTTGATGTTTTAACTCCTCTAACAGGGAAAGAGGCAAAACAAACGACTGACTCCAGAAAGGAAAAGCTGGCATACAGCTTTACTGAAATTAACTTGACATAGTTCATGGATGTCTCTCTTCTTTCCCTGAAGGTATCCAGAAGTTCAAAGGCCAGTATTTCCATAGCCGCCAATATAAGCACCCAGAGGGATTTGAAAGGAAACGCATTTTGGTGATTGGAATGGGAAACTCAGCCTCAGATATCGCCGTCGAGCTGAGTAAGAAGGCTGCTCAGGTATGATGCTCTCTGCTTACCTCGTACTGTAAGGGGGAGAAAAGAGGGGAGGGGCATATTGGAAAATCTCAGAGATATAACCACAGCTCATTAATTGGTTGGTTAGTTGATTGGTTGATTAGTTGGTTGTTCAGTGTGGTATTGCAGAAAATCTGGAAATCAAGAAGCCAGAGTTTGTCTCCCAGCTCTGCCACTGATCAGCCATGCAACCCAGAGTGAGTCATTTTACTTCTCTGGGCTATGGTTCCTTCACTTGAGTTTGGACCAGATGACCTTCTGCACAAGAGGCCTTGTTCCTACCCAGGCAGTTCAACAAGTTGAACTGTTCATATTTTAGGGAGTGCCTTTTACAAACTTAGTGCATATTTGAATCCTATTTGAAATATAAACAGTCCTTAGTTACCAAGAATCATGAAAAAACAGACTAAATGAACAGTTAAGACTCCCAACCAAGATCACAAGGTGCTCCCTGAAGCCTTCCAACTACTGTTATCTTTATGCCTGCTCAGGAATGACACAGCTTAGCTGCCAAAGAGTCAAACATCACAACTTGCAGATAATGCTGACAGAGATGGTTGGGAATGGCAGGGGAAAAAAATCCGATTGATAAAATTATCACCTGGGATAACATGGAAGACAGGCCAACTACCTATTTAGCTCTAGGGGATGTGACTGCGTCTTGTTGTTTATAAGGTATTACAAGAAACACTACTGTCTTGACTTCCATTCCGGCTGGGAAATGTTTAATTGTGTACCAGAAAGAATTAGAAGAAAATTATTTTTTGTGAACACCAAAAAAAAAGAAAATTCCCTTTGAGAAAGACAGACCTAGGCAAAGATGGGAAAATAGCCAAGGTTCTTCTCCCCAGTGCATTCCCTCTCAAGAGGGCCAGGGCCCAGCATGCCCTTCTGGCTTCCTCTGGCTACACAGGACTTCCCATGGCCATGTCTGCAACCAGCAAAACTGTCCTGTCCTGAGTCTCACACTGTCAGGGCTCAGGATGCCCAGCAGCAAATGTGATCAACGGCACCATGAAGGGGTTTCACTGGGACCTGTCAGAGTTATCACCCTGGCGACAGAGTAGGTCACTAACACCAGAAAGAGATTTACTAGACCCAAGAGGTCCTCACCTTTTCTGTGAAAATAAACCACTTTTCACTTTTCAAAGCTGTAAGACCTCAGCGCAAAGAACAAGTGAGGAGGCAGTAACTGTAAAGTCTTAAAGAGCCAACTCAGATAGGGGAGCCACCAGCTCCAGCCTCCTTCCTGCTGGGAAAACCTGCCAAGCTTGAGGAAGGGAGTATAGCTCTCAACCGAGTGATGCTCTGTACCAGACCACTACATGTTGTCAAGTCAATGATTTGGACTTAGAGCAGAATTCCAAAGATTGTAAGAGTCTATTTCCTTAAATGGGTCTTACCATGTAAAAAGCCTGTCTACTGTGCCAAATTCAATATTAAGAAACCACCCTGGCTATATTTATGTGCATTCCAGCTCATGAATCTTTCAAATAGAGTATCTCTTTGGTATATATTAGATTAATAACACAACAGATAATTATGATAGAATCTCTTACACAGAGCAAGGTACTCTCAATCCTTCTATGAGAAGACTTACCAGGGACTTCATAGGAGCTATGTATGTAAGGGAGAGAATCAGGCACTGCAAAGCTTAAAAATCACAGCCTAAACTCGCCATACTCCTGAGTGTACCCTGCTTCTGTTAAAGGAAGTTCACGATCATAAGTGTACAGCAGCAATCTCTACCACCGTCCAAGAGCACCACTCAAAATTCTATGGGATGGTGCTGAGTCATCCACACACTTCCCCACCAAAAACCAAATCTCTGGCCCTTGGCCTGCAGTATGCATCTCAGAGAAATAACCCCTGACCCCAAATCCTCAGGCATAGCATACTATTGCAGGTGGTGGAGCTAGCCGGGTTAGACTCCCCTGCTGAGAAACGGTAACAGCAGAAAGAGAGTGAATAAAATAGGCGGAGCTCCTGTTGCAAAACATGGATTGATCCCAAGGAAGAAGGGCAGACAATAAGTAATGGGAAGGGACATTCATGGAAATATTCAAGTATATTATCTAATACCTAATCAAAGTGTTGCCAAGTCAACCAAAATGCAACAGTGGGAAAAAAATCGGGACATAAGTATATTACCACACACAGACCAACAATTCAACACTATTTTATGTAAGTACTACTTCACAAGCTAATATCACTCATATGTGGAATCCGAAAAAAAGAAAAAGAGGACACTAATGAACTCATCTACAAAACAGATACAGACTCCCAGACATGGTAAATAATCTTATGGTTACTAGGGGAAAGGGGTTGGGAGTTTGAGATTTGCAAATGCTAGCCACTATATATAAAAACAGATTTAAAAAAATTATTCTGTATACCACAGAGAACTATATATAATATCTTATAATAACATCTTATAATATATCTTATAATATCTTATAATAATGAAAAAGAATATGAAAACAAATATATGTATGTATATGCATGACTGGGACACCGTGCTGTACACCAGAAATTGACACGTTGTAACTGACTGTGCTTCAATAAAAATAAAAAAAAATTTTAACTTTTTTTTATTGAGTTATAGTCAGTTTACAATGTTGTGTCAATTTCCAGTGTAGAACACAATTTTTCAGTTATACATGAACATAAATGTAGTCATTTTCACATTCTTTTTCACTGTGAGCTACCACAAGATCTTGTATATATTTCCCTGTGTTATACAGTATAATCTTGTTTATCTATTCTATAATTTTGAAATCCCAGGCTATCTCTTCCCACCCCCCACCCCCTTGGCAACCACGTATTCTATGTCTGTATTCTATGTCTACGAGTCTATTTCTGTTTTGTATTTATGTTCTTTTTTTTTTTTTTTTTTTTTTTTAGATTCCACATATGAGCGATCTCATATGGTATTTTTCTTTCTCTTTCTGGCATACTTCATTTACAATGGCATTCTCCAGGGACATCCATGTTGCTGCAAATGGCGTTATGTTGTCGGTTTTTATGGCTAAATAGTATTCCATTGTATAAATATACCACTGCTTCTTTATCCAGTCATCTGTAAATGGACATTTAGGCTGTTTCCATGTCTTGGCTATTGTAAATAGTGCTGCTGTGAACATTGGGGTGCAGGTGTCATTTTGAAGTAGGGTTCCTTCTGGGATATATGCCCAGCAGCGGGCTTCCTGGGTCATATGGTAAGTCTATTCCTAGTCTTTTGAGAAATCTCCATACTGTTTTCCACAGAGGCTGCACCAAACTGCATTCCCACCAGCAGTGTAGGAGGGTTCCTTTTTCTCCACACCCTCTCCAGCTTTTGTCATTTGTGGACTTTTGAATGATGGCCATTCTGACTGGTGTGAGGTGACACCTCATTGTAGTTTTGATTTGCATTTCTCTGATAATTAGCGATATTGAGCATTTTTTCATATGCCTATGGATCATTTGATATTTCTTCCTTGGAAAATTGCTTGTTTAGGTCTTCTGCCCATTTTTGGATTGGGTTGTTTATTTTTTTCTTATTGAGTCGTATGAGCTGCTTATATATTCTGGAGATCAAGCCTTTGTCAGCTTCATCTTTTGCAAAAATTTTCTTCCATTCCTTAGGTTGTCGTTTTGTTTTGTTTATGGTTTCCTTTGCTGTGCAGAAGCTTGTAAGTTTCATTAGGTCCCATTTATTTATTCTTGCTTTTATTTCTATTGCTTGGGTAGACTGTCCTAGGAGAACATTTTTGAGATGTATGTGAGATAATGTTTTGCCTATGTTTTCTTCTAGGAGGTTTATTGTATCTTGTCTTATGTTTAAGTCTTTGATCCATTTTGAGTTTATTTTTGCGTATGGTGTGAGGAAAACAAATTTTTTTAAGTCTTTCACCTCCTTGGTCGGATTTATTCCTAAGTATTTTTTATGTGATTTTAAAAGATTTTTTTTAACTTTCCTTTTCTGATATTCCATTGTTTGTGTAAAGAAATGCAACAGATTTCTGTATATTAATCTTATATCCTGCTACCTTGCTGAATTTATTTATCAACTATAGTAATTTTTGTGTGAAGTCTTTAGGGTTCTCTCTAGCTACTATCACATCATCTGCATTTAGTGACAGTTTTACCTCATCTCTTCCAATTTGGATTCCTTTTATTTCTTTTTCTTGTCTGATCGCTATGGCTAGGACTTCCAATACTACATTGAATAGAAGTGGTGAGAGTGGGCATCCTTGTCTTGTTCAGATTTTAGCAGGAAGGCTAGAAAGTACTTCACTTTGAGGTCAATCATCTTTAAAACACATTACAGCAAATTCTGGAGCCATACATGTGATGTATATGTAGTGGGTTTCTCCCCAAAGGGATGATGCCCTAATGTAAACTGCACTCCTTTTTGCTCACCAGGTGTTTATCAGCACCAGACATGGTTCCTGGATCTTGGGCCGTATCTCTGAAGATGGTTATCCTTGGGACATGGTGTACCACACCCGGTTTAGCTCCATGCTCAGAAACGTCCTGCCACGAAAAGTTGTAAAATGGATGACAGAACAACAGATGAATCGTTGGTTCAACCATGAAAATTATGGCCTTATTCCTCAAAACAAGTAGAGTTATTTTGCCTTTTTATGGTATACTAATTGGTAATCAAGGTTTTCAGAAATGCCTCTCTTTGCAAAGAGCCAAATTGCTAACATGGTTGTTCAAACTACAAACTAACAGTATGGTATCATATATCCCCTGGATATTGAACTCCAAATTTGTTCTGTATATCTTTTAAAAAGTAAATATTTAAGTAGATGAAGTATAAGTATTATGAGCTGCTCCAGAAAGTAGAACTAGGATCATGGGTAGAACTTTCTAATACCTAGATCTGTCCCACATTGGAAAAGACTGCTTTAAAAGATCGTTACCTTCCTTTCAGAGGGTGGAGTGGGAAACCTGACCTAAATTCTGTATCTGTTATGCTGCTAACTCTGTACACCATAAGGGTTCTTCCTATGGGTAGCTTTTGAGAACATAATCACTGCCTATTAATCTCAAGGTTATATATTACTGATCTTATAAACACAGGCAAACAATATGGATGTTTATTTTTCTTTAGTTGATAACAGGTTCCTTCCCTTTAAAAAAAAAAAAAGAAGTTTTGCAATCTTTCAACAAATGCAATGTGGCTGCTATATTCTGAAATCTGATTCATGTGCAATGTATTCTAATTTTTTCAAAAAATGGTTATCAAATCTACAAAAACAAAAAAAGGAAATTCCAGAAATACAAGCAGACTTTGCTCCATCATCCATGCTATCATATACAGAGACTCTCTGGATATTTACGATAAAGAAAACTTAATTCTATGCATTAATTTTCATACTAATCCCTTAAGAAGTTTCAAAACTAATGGGAATTTAACAAAATTTTCCTTTCTTATGATCAGATAGAAATTTAGTGGAACAGAAAGATAATTGAAGGTAGATAACATAAAACAACAGTAAAAACATCAGTGGGATAATAAAAACTGGAATACTTAAGAATTGACCATATGCACTGGCATTTTGTCTAAGCCCTTAGAGATGCCTCCTTTTTTGAAATGTCTTTTAGCCACATCACCTACATGTTTTTCCAGAGATATGTGACATGAGAATAAAGTCAGATAGTACCATTTGGAGGTAGGCCAGCCAATCAAGTTAGAACATTTTATGGATATTTGAGAAACCTCTTCATTCTCAGAGCCAACCCCATAAAATATTAAGAGAATTCAAGACCTCTCCTTAAGTACTCCTTCTGAGTGTTTTCTTCTGCATGTTTCAGATACCTTATGAAAGAACCTGTACTAAATGATGATCTTCCAAGTCGTATACTCTGTGGAGCCGTCAAGGTGAAATCAAGAGTGAAAGAGCTCACAGAAACCTCTGCCATCTTTGAAGATGGCACAGTGGAGGAGAACATCGATGTCATTGTCTTTGCAACAGGATATACTTTCTCTTTTCCCTTCCTTGAAGATCATCTTGTCAAAGTAGAGAATAATAAGGTCTTGCTGTACAAATATATGTTCCCTCCTCACCTGGAGAAGTCAACTCTTGTATGCATTGGTCTCATCCAGCCCCTAGGTTCCATTTTCCCAACTGTTGAACTTCAGGCTCGTTGGGTAACAAGAATTTTCAAAGGTAAGTGAGTGGACAAGTGAGTAGCTGAGGGTTTCACACCTGGTAGATTTTACTCAAGAACAAATTTAGAAAAGGAGGTCACCAACAAGAAGGCTGCCAATTTTGGCTGCTCTCACAAAATTAACATCCTAAAAAGTTAGCAGGGAATTCACAAGATAACAAATTCAGAAATATAATAATGATAATATGTATCTGTAATCATTCCTTTAAAATATTAGAAAATTCAGAGAATTTCAGTTGGCATGAAGTTAAGTACATATTTTCTCTTGGACTAATGAGAGAACAGTTATGAAGGAAACCACCTATGACTCCTGGTTTTACCTACATGATGTTTATAAATTCCTCAGAATATGCACAAATCAAAGAGATTGAGGGCCTACTCCATGCCTGTTTCCAAATTAGCTCTTTTTTATTTATTGTTTTTATCTTGCATATTTATTACTGAGCCAAAGCACTACTGCAGAAACCCGGACACAAAGAGAAAAATCATTTTCCCGATTAAACACATCCAGCCATTCATATAGTAGTGGTATTTTCAGAGTGACATGGTAAGATGCAAGTGACCTCGTTTTGTTTCTTGGCCAGGAATCTCTTGATCCTGAAAGTCTTGTGAGAAGACATGGCAAGGAGTAAATTCAACCACACACAGGATGGCAGAGAAGAGAAGAGAATAGCGTTCCAAATTATCTCTTAATACCTAAGTAGCTCAATCTCACAGATCCCTACAAAGCTATAAAATTATTTAAAATATTTCTATCTGAGCATTGTGTAGCACATTGCACTCCTAAAAAGGCTATTACTATGTCCCTCATCCCAGGGTTCAGTTCAGCTCAACAGAAACTTATTGACTACTTAGCCCTGTGCTGGAACTTGGTGGGATAGAGAGAAATTCAGGCAGATCATTTCAACATAATAAAACAAATGCTTTGGTAGAGGAGTGCATGGAGTGTGTGGGTAGAAGAGAAAGGGTGCTTAGCAACACCAGAGTGGGATAAAGGGAGGGCATGTGGTCAAGGAAAATTTCCTGGATAGCTGGATCTTCCCAGGTGCAGAAAAGAGAATTGCTTGAGCCAGAGCACAGGGGCCATAAGACATATGAAGAATTACAAGCTATCTGACATTGCTAGAACATGAGGTGTGAGGCAGAGAAGGGTGAGAGATTATTCTTAGAGAAGAAAGGACCAGGACACAGGAACCTTGTAAGGCATGATAAGGAGCTTGAATATACAATGTAGATCAGCTCCTCCCAAACTTAGCTACACATAAAAACCATCTTTTAGACCCTTGGGGACCCTGATTAAGTCTGGACTGAAGACCTAGATTCTCCATTTAAGAAAGCTCTTCAGCCAGAAGACCCAGTGAAAGGTCCTAAGCAAGGACCAGACATTATCAGATTATATTTGTGATAGGTTATTTCAGAATTAGTGTGGAAGATAGATTTGAAAAAGGGAAATGATTGGAGTCTCAGAGACCAGTGAAAAGGCTACTGTGCTAAAATGTGATGCAACCTGAGACATAGTTAAGAGAAACATCAGCAGGACATAATGCTTGGCTCCACATAGAAAAATTAGAAGAAGAGAGAGGAGCCAGGGGTGAGTTGCAGATCTCAGGCCATGGAAACTGGGTAGAGAGCAGTGCTGTGACTAGAGAGGGGACACACAGAAGATGCAAGTCTGAGCAGGAAGACTTCAATGATGAGCTCAGTTTTGGACTCATTGAATCTGAAATGTCTCAAGACTAGCCAGATCCAGAGGAGCTGATCATTTTTCAACCTGTCTGAAGCTCAGAGGACACTTGGGACAGGGAATGGAATCATAAGCACACAATGATAACCTACATCAATCTTCTCTCTCCATCCCCACTACCCCATCTTAGCTGGCACCAATCTCTCAACTGGTTTTCTTCAACAGCCTCTTAACTATTCTTGCTGCCTTTAAACTCCCCTTCCTGACCCCATTTTCCAAAATCCAGTGGCTAGAAGGATCTTTTCAAAAGGCAAATCTGATATGTCAGCTCCTGCAGAAAACCCTCCCACAGCTTCCCATCACCTTCAGAATGGAGCTCAAGCCACCTGGCATGGCTTCCTGACTTATCAGGCTTACCATCCCTCTCCAGCCTCTTCTCTTACCCCATCCACCTCCGCTGTACCCTGGTGATCCATGGGCAGTACCAAGTAGAACCCAAATGCAAGTGGCACAGCCCAGAGTTCAATAGCACAGCAGCCCTGACTTGGTATAACACGCGTAAATGGCCAGAATTTAATTGTAGGGATCAACTGTTAGATAAAGCGATGATACTGAACCAGACCCACTACTCAAACCAACTTTTTTTTCCTAGGCTTGTGTACTTTGCCCTCAGAGAGAACTATGATGGCAGACATTATCAAGAGGAATGAAAAAAGAATTGACCTGTAAGAATTTTTTTTTAATTCTTTACATAGTAGTGTTTCTCAAAGTCTGGTGATCTATCTCCCCAAAGAACAGACTACCTGCTTCTTAAAAATGCAAGTTCCTGGGCCACAGCCCAGACCAGCTGAATCAGAATCTCTGTATGAGACTGCAAATCTGTACTTTTATGCTCTTCCTAGGTGATTCTTATACATACTAGTTTAAGAACCAACTACTTAAAAATAGAAATTTCACCAAATCAGAACATTTTTTCCTTGACTTAATTTTATTTCAGTTTTGTATGAAGTCCATATTAGATTCTGTATCCTCTCACACTCTGTGGCTTAAGAGGGAATGGAATGGGGGACAATGGTGGTGACAGTAGTCTGAGTATCTCTGAAAAGTTAGCTGGGGGAGTTGATGTGAAGTAAAGGGTCAGGGATTTATACTTTGTGATAAAGTGGAATGGAGTTCAGTAGTGATCAAGTACCCTTGGAAAGTTGACTGAGGGGCCTTAAATCACATATAGGGGTTATCTCACGTTCAAATTCTAACTTATCTATCATACGCCAGCCAGAGTGCCAGGTACCTTAATAATTTAACAGGGAAATATTAAGCATCTCCTCCATGCAAGACACTGAGCTATGCTTTCAACTGTAGTATCTCATGAATCTTTGCAGCAATCTTGACTAGTTTTACTTGCCTGGAGACTTGAAGCTGCTTACCAAATACCAAATAATAATCATGGTTGTAAATTCTGTCACATTCCTAGAACTTCCATGAATTCGTGGGTCTTTATTTTACAGCCTACTCTCCATCTGAGATATGGGCCTCCTGATGGGATAAACTGACACTTGACAACCAGAGATTTCATTCAAAACTCATTTATTCCTTCATTCTCCCCTTCATTCTTTCAACAGCTATTGAATGCCTAATGTTCTTATACAACCGAGAAGCTTTTGTGAATCTGCCCCTTTTTCTTTCTTCATTAAGGTTTGGAGAGAGCCAGAGCCAGATACTGCAGACCAATTACGTCGACTACTTGGATGAGCTCGCCTTAGAGATAGGTGCAAAGCCAGACCTCCTCTCTCTCTTGTTCAAAGATCCTAAGCTGGCTATGAAACTCTATTTTGGGCCCTGCAACTCCTATCAGTATCGCCTGGTTGGGCCTGGGCAGTGGAAGGAAGCCAGGAGTGCCATCTTCACCCAGAAACAACGGATACTGAAGCCTTTAAAGACACGGTCACTAAAAACTTCATCCACTTTCCTAGTTTCCTTCCTGCTGAAAATCCTGGGGCTTCTCACTGTTGTGGCTGCCTTTTTTTTCCAGCTTCAGTGGTTCTAACCTGTCAGCATAATGCTTTTGACTTTATTGTCAGTCAGTACCACTTAAAGAAAAAAAAAAAAGAAGACTAAAAGAAAAATTATTAAATCTATATTCTGAACGTTAGAGTTGGGAGAAGCAGAGTGAGAGTTAGCAAAATTAGGTCTAGGTATAAAACCAAAATGGTGTCATGACATTTCTTTGTCATTCCACCCTTCCCTCAAGTTCACCAGAATCTCCAAAAAGGATAATAGTACACTGGCTAAATAGTACTGCCAAGCCCTGATGTAAGAGAGTCATGTGGAAAAACAGTAGAATTACACAGGATGAAAAGCAGGCCCCAAGGCTTAACTCACTGGAAAATTTAAATTGTGGGCAAATATTTAAACCCCTGCACATTGTTCCTGATAGTCTTCTAATCCGGACTCTGGTAGCACGGTTCTCAGATGTTAGGTCGTGCTCCATTTTTGCTTCATGGGGAATCACTTAAAAATACTGGAGGAAAAAAATGGCTAGAAATTAGCCTAGAAAACAATGGCAATGCTCAGACAGACTTTTGGGGCTTCACACTGAAAGCTGAGCAAGTAGCCATCTTTCTTATACTTGCCTTATATTTTAACAGAAACACTGCTGTAAAAATAAAAAGAAACTTACCATAACAGCTATATTTAGTGCTCATCACAAACCAGAAAATGTACACATCGTATGTATTATTTCATTTAATTTTCATGACAATTCCGTGAGATGGGTGCTGCTGTTATACCCATTTTACAGATGATTAAACCGACACTCAGAGCAGTTGGGTCACATGCCCAGGACCAGACAGCTGGTCTTGTGATGGAGCTGGGAGTGGAACCCAGGTTTGCTTGACGCTAGAACTGAAGATCATAACCTTGCCCCGTAATATACTTATTTACAAAAACCTCCATTATTAAATGCTTATTAAGAGCTTTATTTATAATCACATATATGTTCCTTCTGGAGGAACTTTACATAGAAAACAGCACTCTTCTTGCAAAAGAGATCTGATTAATATTATATAAATTATATATATAATTTTATATAAAATATATATATATAAATTATATAATCCTTGGTTTCTACTTCAGCTTGATCTAAAATTCGTTCGAAGGAATTTACAAAAAAAAAAACACCTATACAACATTTAGGATAATCATTGACATCTTGGGAAAAAACCAAGCATCAAAGAGGAAAAATGTATCTCCCAAGTAGATAAAAAGTATTGTAATGATTGGACCTTGTCTTTAGCTCTAACCTTACAAATAACCAAGGCCAAAAAGCAAAACAGCGTGTACTCTTTGTCATCTGATAAAAGAAAGCATGCCGGTTTGTTAGGAGAGATAAACATTTGCTTAGAACTAAAGTCTAAAAATGTCAAAAGCAATTCATTGTCAATAGGCATTGAGCAACATAATAGATAAACATCTGGTTATAAAACATACACTACAACTGTTCTTTCCGTGAACTGTGCTTTAGGAGATGAACTCTGCCATAAGCCCAGAACAAGACCTTCAAAGAGAGGGAAAAGCCCACAGATTCAAGATTAAGACAAATTTCTCTTCTTATTCCTCCAAAGCCTTTGTGGTCATTATTCTTCACTTTGGCCTAGATTTCTCCCTCAGGTGCCTACAAACTTGTGATGGTAATCCCTGTCAGTGGAAACTCTTTAAAGTCCATTGACATGACACCAGCATTTAAATACAAGAATTGTTTTTCATTGCTCTTATAAGCAGATTCCTTTGAAAAAAAAAAATTGCAGAAGGTATAGGTACTTTGTTCTTGATTAAAACCTGATTACTTTGCTAATTATTAAAAATGATATGCAAGCTATTATATTAATAATAACCACGATAATAATAATTAATAATAGAATTTAGCAAGGCTTTATAGCAAAAGGAGGTAAACTACCTATTTGCCCATTTACCTATTTCTGTAAATAAAATTTTACTGGATCACCACCACATCTATTCATTTATTGTTTGCAGTCACTTTCAAGCTGCAATGGCGGAGTTGAGTAGTTGCAACAGAAACAGTATGGCTTACAAAGCCTAAAATGTTTACTATCTGGCCCTTTACAGAAAATTTGCTAATCCCTGCTTTGTAATGTAAAAAGCATTGTCCTAATTATTTTTTATAATTTGCCTCACTCATCATTAACACTACCCAGTGAAATAGTTATAGTTGTTATCCTATTTCCATAGTGGAAGAGATTGAGAATCATTTGTCAGATTGATGCTGAATTAGTGAGGGAGGAAGAAAATCATGCCATTAGGATGCAATTATTATTAAATTTGTATCCTTGAAAATTTTAGAAAGAAAATAATCAGTATTCTGGTATCTTTTCAAAACACAAATAGATCATGTCCAGAGTCTGAGACTGACTGAGGAAGACTCATTCAAGTCTATTCCATTGCTTCCGTACATCCTGAAACATAAAACTATCCTAGGATAGTATGTTCCACATGATGGTCCACAGAGATATTCCCTGCATCAGAATATCTAAAGGAGCGTGTAGAAGTGCAGATTCCTGAATAAGATGAAATAATAATTCAGACCTGCTGAATGAGCATCTCTGCTGGAATCTAAAGTCTTGATAAGTTCCCCAGAGGATTCTTGTGCACATTAAATTTAGGAACCATGGGATTGAGACCTCTTGAAAAAAAAAAAGCTGCTTTCAGAGATTAGCCCATGGCTTTTTCCACTTCTCAGGGACAAATTCCTCCTTAGGTTCAGCCTTGGTGTTTCTTGCTGTACAGTGTTTCTTCCTCTTGTAAAGGATTTTAGCTAGTTACCATTTTCATGCAAAATCTCTCCCTGTGATGGTTCCCTTTTACTAACCTTTTAACTATCCTTCTCTAGATGATTGTTCCTTGATTTTCCATTTCAAAAGTGTAAAATTTGTTCTTTGCAGAAAAATATTTTTTCAAATAAAACTCTTGGACCAGGATATGTAACAAAGTTTCAAGTAATAAAATTTTAAAAACTTAACCAAGATAGAATCTAGCATTCACATGATAACCTTAGGACCAGATCATGGATCAATGAGGCTTAAAAAAAAAAAGGGTTCCTGAGATTAGATTCTACTTAATTCAGGTCGGATGCCAGAATGAGATTAAACATGCAAGGCTTTTATTAAGGGAAATGACTGTATGAAGGAAAAGGAGAGTGCAGGAAAAGGCTGGACAATCCATCAGACAGCAGTGCAAGCCTGGCCCTGCGTGAAGGAGAGAGAGAAGAAAGGTGGATAGAAACATTGTAGACTGTTGTGCAGTCTACAGAAGATTCGGCAGAGCCACTGGGGAGCGCTCAAGCCATCAGAGAAGTCCTGACTCTCCTGTGAACGATCTGCTTCAGTGTCTCTGACATGCGATCACTGGCTGGGAACAGCTCATGGGGAAAGGGGGCCTTTACACCAGCACAGCAACGTTATCTCAAGCACAGCAGCTAAAGCCCTTGGTTAATTACACTCCCTGTAGTTAGAGACCCATGAAGCACATTCTCATAGTTACCTTAGGTTCATAACATCATTTTTGTGTTCTTCAATTAATTGAACCATAATTTTTAAATTAATTAGTCATCAGTTGCTTCAACAGACAATGCTGAGACATAGGAGTGCCTTCCTCTTGCCCCAAAACTTCCAATGCCTAGAAGCCCAGACTTGAAGGTGTCTGTGAGAGCAGCAACAAAGAGGCCCTGCAGAGTCCTCCTTTCCTGCTGACACTTCACTCCTTTTCTCAAAAACCCTCACTGGCTCCTCATCACCTTTATTTTTCAAGACCCTCCAAACCGGCTGTATCTCCAAGTAGATGTTTAAGGGAACATAAAAGAAAGTAGCTGTTATTCCCATCTCCATCCTTGCTGCAGTGCTAAGTCGAATGCCATTCCACATCAAGCTTTCCTCAGTCCCTGCAGCCAAAATGTGTTTCCTCCACCTTTGTATCACCAAACCACTTTGTTTTAATCCTGCAGTAGTGCTTACACCCTTACCTTCTACTATTAGGTTGCTTTTGTAGTCCCTAGAGAAGTCACCTAGCTTTCTGAGACTTTCTCATCTGAGTGTAGAGAGGTGGTCAAATGATCACTAATGCCCATCAAATATAATATTCTATGACCCTACCATAATTCCTTAACTGTCAATTTTTCATAACGGTTAAATTGAATGTCTTTTGTATCATGTTCACTGGCCCTAATGGCAAAGATGACAGTTTTGTGCTGAGAAGCCACCAAATCCAACTCTCAGAAAATACAGAGGTTAGGAAACTTGGGCACTCTTCAGGGTGATGCAATACTAGGAATTATACTTTGGAACCAAAAGGTCACTGCAAATCATGGGGTCATTTTAGAGATGAAAGGGACTGAAGAGAATGCTCTCAGATAAGAAAACAGAGGTTCAAAGAAGCCGGCTCATAGTCCAGGGCCGCATGATTAGTCTTATCTCCTGAATACCAGCTGATATTGCTTCCACTGTCAGTTCAAACAAACTGCGGCAAGTGTTGGCTCCTTTACCCTTGCGGATGAGAAGAGGTATCTAAAACTTGTATTTTCATGCTAGATGTCCATCTGTATATGCTACATATTCTGGGGGAAGAGTTTTAATTTTAACTATTAAAAAGAGTTTCATTGTTAGGCATCCCTATGCTTTGAGCCACTGGCCAGTAGAAAGTAGTTGATTCTGTAAGAGCATCAATTTCTCCTAATGTTGAACAGTTTCAAGTTCCAGCAATCTCAGGAAACTGGATAAAATGATAACAAGCCATCATTTACTGATCATTTATTGTGTTCTAGATGTTATCAAGAATTCAATTTCATTTCATCATATTTAATCTTCACAACCCATTTTACACATCAGGAAATTGAGACAGAGTGTTTAAATTGCTTTCCCAAGTTTTTTAATCAATTTTTTAAAATCACATATTATTTCTTAGTTTTCCAGTGTCTGTCTTACACTAGAATAAAATATCATGTTAATCGATTTTGTTCCTTCTCTTACACACTGAAAATGGAGCTGATCCCAAGGAGAACTAAAAAGTTGACGAACTACAAGTTGTCAAAGAAGGTTCAAAAATGGTTTTAATAAGTCTAATACAGTAATATGAAATTGTATGAATGTCTACATTAAAAAATATTTTATTAATTTGGTATTAAGGTATCTAAGTAAGAATGAGAACCACATTTGTTTTGAAAAAAAAAAAAATCCTCACAAGTGCCTGGGGGAGAAAAGAGAGACTTGAATTTTGGGCAGAATGGGGTTCTTCAGAAGAAAAGAGAGAAATGTTTAAGTCATTTGAAAGAGGATAGAAGGAAAGAAAATAAGAACAAAATGAAAGAATACAGCCAGTAAGATAGCAGAAAGCTGGCTAGGGTACAACGTGACCTCTCCTTATGACTCCTTGAATACTCAGCAAAGTTATTAAACATTAAAACCTTGAGTGGAGGTGGACTTTTGTGGAATAGAGAAGGAGCTAAGCCTTACACTTATACTGATTTGGGGCAAAACATTAACAGCACAGTCAGAGGCCAACGCAGATGGAGGGACCACGCTGTGTCCAGGATACTGAGATGAACAAGAAAAACCAGATGCGAACTTTAAAGATTTAGATAATTGAGTTCCATAGCATTTCCAAAGCACTTCCACAGTTACCTTCTGACCTATTCTTCAACACAACCTTGTGTATTAGGCAAAGCAAGGGTGAATATCCTTCTCTATAGAGAAGAATATTAAGGAGCCCTCGTTTCTTGTCAGTATTCTTCCTATTTTGTCCCACTGTGCTATTCCAAATATGTCACCATGTGAGAGTTCCCCATTAGTACTCCTTAGGCAGTCGCAGAATAGCACCTAAAGTGACATGACAGTCTCTAATTCACTGTTGCAGACTTTCCCACAAAATTCTCATCAAGCCACAAAGGCATTTAAGGGAACATAAAAGAAAGTAGCTGTTAATCGCTCTGGTCCTTAGATGGTAGAGGTGAGTCACTGCTTCAACGCTATGGATAGAGAAAAGACCCATTTCAAGCAAAACAATTGGCCTTAGGTAGGCATGGAACTATCCCCACCTCCCCTTGCAGTGCTCCTGTTCTGCACGTGTATTCTCACAAAAGGAAGAAGAGCAAGCTCAACGTGTAAGGGACTTAGGGAGTTAACCCCTCTTAAGAACATGCGCATTTAAACAAACAGAAAACACTGTTGAGAAAGGCATAGGGAGCTTCTCGGTGCTTTTTGTGTGGGGGTCGGAGGGTAGGGAGTTGTAGTTCATTAAACGCTGCTCTTTAGAGGGAGGGAGGAAAGAATTACACTAAGTCCAATTTACAACTGGAAGTAAAACTACTCTCTCAACTGTAATTCTATGATTCTAAATATGAATCAAGGAAGAGTGATAAGAATTCAGGCATTGATTTAGAAATACAATGAAGCAGCCAAGAAACATCCCTCTAGTGATCAGTCAGTATGAACTAGGTATGATGCATTAATAACCAATCCCCAATCTCAAAACCTTGAAATAAAACAAAGATTATTTCTCTTTCGTGCTATGTATCCACTGGGAGATAGGCTCTGCTCATCTTAGCTACTTGGGCATCCAGTCTAAAGGAACAGCCATGTTGGAAGTTGCTGGTTTCCGTGCTGAAGGAAAAGGAAGAGCTACAGGGCTTCCCACTGGCCATTAACTCCTCTGAGCCCAGAAAGGACACACGCTACTTTGGCTCGTAGTTCAGTGACCAGAACTAGTCACATGTTCCCAAACAACCACTAAGAGACCAAGAAGATTAATCCTCCCATGTGTCCAAAAGGCAGAAAGTCCACATTAATTCCCAGAGAGCATCATAATCTATCAATTTGGCTTCTTAGGGTCTAGATACACTTCACAAAGGGGCTTGAATACCATTCCCCATTCCAGGTTCTCAAGTACAACTAATTGACAATAAACCCTAAAAATAACAGAAAATGAAGTACAACTGAAGACCAGTCTTCTCATTTTTAATTACTGTAAGTTTGTAGCTAATTCTGGAAAATGAGATGATATGATAAATGATCACGTTGGTGCTCAACCAACACTTTGAAGTTCTTTGTTTCCACTTATGTTAGCAGCATCTCTGGTCAGGACCTGAGTCTTCCTTGGCGTGCACCAAGGAGGCATGTACATACCAAGGTAAGTGTCTAAATACTGGGATTTGGGATGCTAATTGTGCCCCTGACTCTCAGGGTGTCCCTGATTCAATGTCAAACATATTTTGATTTTTAAAAACACACTTGAACTAATAGTAATCTTGAAGGCTTAACTTCTGGGTAAAAATTAAGCTTTGAAATCATCCAAATGTTATCATCTTCATAACTGCAGGAAGGCAGCTGAGCTCAACAGAGCCAACAATGCTGTCTCTGTGCCAAGTCTTTAATAAGCCGGAAATAAGGCAAAGGGTGAGCCTAATGAGCAAGCAACAGACCTAGTGATACAGAAGGGTTTCTGGGTGTAGGGCCAAAGGATGTAGTGATAATATATTAAAAAAAAATCAGGGGGAAAAAAAAGAATTTATCCTTCCAGAACCTTCTCCCTGCTTCAGTCTTACCAATCTGTCTTGACGTTTACTCTCTGTGCCTGTGGCAGTCATTTCAATATTCTGAATCAGTAATCAAGACACCTCTCTGGTCTGGCAATGACATCACCATCTCATCATCGCAGCCATTTGCTGAGTGTTTACTACATATAAGACCCTCCACATAGATTATCTCTTCTAATCCCCACCACAACCATCTGAGATAAGTATTATTATGCTTATCTTAAATTGAGGAAACTGAAGCTTTAAAAAGTTATACAATTTTTCCAAGATCACTCTGACAATAACTGGTAAAAACATTATTTTAACCCAGGACTTGGGACTCCAAACAGTATGCTTCTCCCATATATTTGTCGTATTTGCTAAGTGCCTGGGCAATCATCTGCACTCAGGAAGGCTTTAAAAATTGAATTTAATAATGTGGGTGATGTATGATTTTAAAACAGTAATCATTTTCTCTAAATGGGAAATGGGTCAAAACACTTACACGTGAATCTTTGGTGTAGCAGCTGTTGTCATGAATGTCTTATTTTATTTTTTCCCTTCCCTTTGAAGAATGAGATCTACGAACAATGAAAGATGCTGCTGTGACTCCCTAAAACAATTTCTATTTCGCAGGGAGAAGAGTAAGTCTAAAGTGCCTATCTCCAGACCATGTTTCTCTTAGCATTTCACTGTTGCAATTAATCAAGTTAAAATATAAACAATGGCTAACCTCAGGTTCCAAATTCTGCATAACATTCCTTATCTCCCAAACAGGGTTCATCCGGTGTCCTGGGGGCCCCTAGGCTGACACTGGCTCAGCATCATCCATTTGCAAGCTCCAGAGTCCTAACTGTGGCCGGGCCTTGGGACCAGGAATTTCAAGTACATAAAGTAAGTAACCAGATACAATCTCTGATTCCTTTGGATTAGGGAGCTGAGGCCCAGATTTTTCCTGTTTTGTTATTGTGCTTCAGAACAGAATCACCTCACCAGAATGCCACTCCCCCAGTCTGTGGTGGAGTTATAAAGCCACTCCCTACCCAAAATACAAAAAGAGTGGTAAATACCTGAGTACTTGTAACGGGACAATAAAGTCAGATATTATCAAGTCTTCTGTGTACCCTGGTAAGTACACTGCTGGGTAGATTACTAAGTGGTTAATTCAAAGGGAAAACTTGGATTACTAATGCCAAAGAAACTAATGCAAAAAGAAATCAGTCATTTTTCTTAAGTGCTTCCATTTATAGCTTCTAACGTGGTGTCAGACAATGCTTTGGGGGGTTGTCTACCAATCACTGGTATTCAGCACCAGCTGGGAGCGAAAAGCAACCCCAGCATATCTGGTCAGGACCTGGCCCTTTTGAATCTGACTAATTTGTTGTTGGCACGTTGTCCTGTTTCCTGTTTTTAGAAGTGCATCATTCTATGCATTATGACAAAATTTCCTGCTTTTCGTACTATTGTCAGGTCTTTTTCCCTAATCCCACTCCCAGCTGAATTCGCAAGGTTATCAAGTTTAACGATTTTAAAAATCTCATAGGTATCCGGTTGAATGCCACCTGATTTACAGATGGAGAAACTAAGTCTGTTCTTTGTTATTTCTTGGTTTCCTCTCCAGCCTAGGGAACACCCATAGCCTTGAAACTGGCATGGTGAGTTTAGAGCCTGGCAAAATTTTTCTTATCAGGTGGTTTTACTCAGGAATAGGCTTGAGGAGGTGGGCAATTGCTGCTGGAGGATAGAAATCCCAGGGCATGGTCCTGCTCTAAGCACAGATTTCTTACAAAGTTTGTGCTCTTTCGTCCCCAGGGGCTAAGTGGGCACCCTCACTCACCCCTAGTTGCCATCCAACAAATCTACTACCTCTGCTACTCCTGAAACGCACAGCCCACTTAAGGATATGGTGTCATTGTGTGGTGTGGGCCAGTACCTGTGTGCTAAGAAGGTGTGTGTGTCTGTGTCTGTGTGTGAGAGACAGAGAAACAGAGAGCGAGAAAAAGGTAGAGAGAGAGAGAGGGATGGGTAATTTACATATAAAGGGCTAGGTACTAGTCTGACCCTGCTAATGAAGATGGCTTCCTAGGAAGTACACAGGTGAGTCACACTGGTTAACTGATACACTGCTAGGCTCAGACGTAGGATAATTTGCATTTTCCTGATACCAGTAGATAAGGTCTCCTAACTCTAACCCAGAGGCTCCCAAACTGCCTAGGTTCAAAAGGCCCTTTAGTGTGTGATTCTTTCACAGGCCCCCAGGCTCTAGTTTCTCTTATTAAGTAGTCAGGTTCAAACAACCTGATATAAGCAAGTCCCTTCTTTGTATTTGTATTTTTGTTCTGTTCCTTGTATTTGTATTTTTGTTCTTTTTTTCAGGCAACTTCATAGTTGTCTGAAAAAAAATACACAAGTGGAAAGAAAAATGATATTTTTATTTCATTCTTGAATAATCCAAAATTACTTAATGAGGTGGTTTATGTGCCTGCTGGGCACGGCACTTCTCAACCCTTGGAATCAGATCGGACATAGTCCCTTCATTTCCTGTTCTACCTCTATTAAGTTTTGTGCACGACTTGCTTTTGAACATTGCAACTGCCAAAAACCCAGCTTTACAAAAATGTGACATCATCAAATGGAACACAGCCCCAAGTGATATTAAAACTGGGTACTGCCTCAAACTCATACTTTGTTCAGTGTTCAAGAGAAGACACACTGTGCTTTCCTCAAATTTTTAAAGTAACTCAGTGCCTCTACACACAATTTGGGGAATGACAGCCCTAGTCTCAAGTTCTTACCCCCATATCATTCTCATAAACTAAAGTGGGTGCTCAATCTTACTTTAGTACTTTTTGTATTTGTATCTTACTTCTTTGAAGCAGAGGCAGCACTACGAAATGTCCAGGAAAAGAATAATCGTTTATAACCCCATGGTTAAAAATTGGTAACTTTCATGCAACCAACAGTGATTTCCCAGCTCATTTAGCAATTTGCTATTGCTTAAGCTATTTTGCTTGATTTTTTTTTAAATTCACTTTCATCCAGTGACACTTTACCAATTTAATCATTTTTAAATTTTTATTACTTATTTCTTTCATATTTAGTCAGCTTTGAGGTCTTCTTCATTAAAATAATAATAATAATACATTCCTTTTAAAACCTTCAACAAAGGAATGGCCAGATTTTTACTGAATATTTACATAAGGAATAATAGCATTTTTAATATTAGTTTGCATTAGCATATGAAACAGCACTCCAATAACCAGTGGCAATAGTGTACTTTTCACCCTAATAAAATTTCCTACCATGTTATCAACCACTCTGTCTAAAAGTACAGCATTTCACTGAGTAGAAATGATTTTTAGTTTAATAAAAAAGCAGACACTTTTTCTAAAAAGCAATTTTTAACTTGAGTGAGTGGTCGGAAGCATTAATTTTTACCAGCATGTGAAGGCAGTATTTACCTTGAATGCTTATGGGCTCATTCTCATGTTTGTTTTTCCGAACGTGGGATCCATTCAAATGAGACTATGTTGACACACTAAGCAGATCTGAAACAAAAACTTAAAGAAAAAGCCCTGAAAGTTGACTTTGAAACCTATTTTTTCTTTTTTTTCCCTCTCCTTCCCTTTGTCTCACCATCATTCTTCCATTTCCCCACTCATTTCCTTCACTTGCTAGAAGACAACATTTAGATATACATTTCTAGTTGCCCCCAATGACTCTGGTTCCAAATAAATAAACCCAAAATTGTTAAGGCAGATAGCCACAAAAATATCAGTTAAAGGAAACTCTCCTGGAGTTGTAAAAATAACATAGCAACATTTATTCGGAGACAAGAATGTCCCAAGTACTGCGCTGAATGCTTTTTATACATTAGTTGATTCATTCTTACGACAGGTTCTACTTCTAGCTTCGTTTTAGAGAGAAGGAAACAGACACAGAAACAAATTACTTGGGTAAAGTCGTACTGCTGGTCATTAGCCAACACTGAACTTCAGACCCAGGTCTCTGACTCACGACCTCCCTCCTGTCCCATGAAAAGCCCCAGGGAGGTTCACTGCTCAGAGAAGGCTGGCTACTTCTGGCCCATGCCGAGTAACAGTGGTGACCTGCGGAGAGGATTCCTATTTATTGTACATTTGATAGAAAGTCATTTTGAGGAAGGATTTCTGACCCAGAATATTAGCTCTCTGAAGATATTTGCGCAATTATTTTTTTTAATTAAAAAGATATAAGGTGATGAATTAATTCATTGTACCCATCAGGAAATCAACCCATTGCCAAATATTTATGCAGCTACTTGTATAGACCAAGCGTGCGGCTAGGAGCCATGAGAAAACAAGAGACAAGTCAAAGAAAATGGCCTGGGGACACATCTAGCCTGATGCAGAAAGAAGACTGACACATACGATCAAGGGAGGACCCTTGTGTGGGGAACATGCTGTTTCCTGTAGGAGTCAAGAGAATAGCAAGCTCTTCATGGAGTCAAGGAGCCATGGATGCCTCTAGGGACCACCCCTAGCCCCTGCTCTCACTGCTCCCTGTCTCTGGAGTGCCCTTCCTCCACTCCTCTGCCCTGGGACTTCTTTTCATCCTTCAAAGCCTGGGGCCAATAGTATTCCTCTATGTTGCCTTCCTACTACCAGAGAATTAAGTCAGAATTAGCACCTCTTTGTTCATGCTCTTGTTGCAATGTGTACATGAGATACATCTCTGTGTTGGCACTGTGACACAGACATTGTATTTATTTTCGAATCTTAACTTCCCACCAGAATGATAGGTGCTATAAAGAAGGCACCATGCCCATTCATCACTTGTACCCCGGACACCTTGCCTAGGGCTGAGCAACATAGAGGCCCCTTGTTGAGTTTTGAAGACTAAACTAATCAGAGAACAAATCATAGACTCTGAGTTGACAGGACCCTACAGGGCATTTGAATCCACCCTCTACCTGACCTATTAATTTCCTACTTAAAAAATCTCAAGCAAACAAACAAAAAATCATCATATAGACTCTGCCTAAACAAAGTAAATATCAGAGCTTGAAATACTGCAGTGTGAATATTGACCTAAATTTGCCTCCATCTAACATCTGTGATTCTACCATTGGCCATAATTAGAATCTTTCTGTCCACGACGATTCCTCAAATATTTAAACGCAAATATTTACAGTGCTGACTCAGGCCTCTGGGGTAAGTGTCAGTACAGATACCCTCTTTGGCACAGTTGAGTCCAGCGCAGTCACACTAGGATCTAGGGCATGACTTGCCCTAAAGGGAATCTACTGGTTCTTCCCCCAGTAAATCAGATCCAGTTCCTGTAGGGAAGCAAGCAGCTCCCAACAATTTTACACGACACCTGAAAAAATTGGGCCCTTTCATTTCATTTAAGAAATATTTATTGATCATCAGTTACATTATGTTGCAAGTGCAGCCATCGACGCTGGGGCCACAGCACAAAGAAATCACTAGCGTGGAATTACTTCTCTCAGTTTCCCAATCCCAAAAAAACAAAAGCTGTATGTTCAGTTGTGTGAAGAGAGTTCATCTGTGAAACAACAAAACAGCAAGTGTTCAGGAAAACAACGTCTGTAGGGGATACTTCTTGCATCTACTCTGTGACCCATGTGCTTTAAAAACTTGCTAACTCAGGGAGAGAAAATTGTCACAAAAAAATATTTGGAACAACACCTAAAATCACATGATATAGTGTTAAACCTGTATGTGTTGACCAAAATGCTGCGGGAATGAAAAGAGCAGAGGCTCACTGATGGGAAAGGCAGAAGAGGAAGTCAGTTTGCGGAAATGTTTTCACACTTGCAATTGTTTCTATTTATTGAGCATTTTCTATGTGCCAGGAGCACTTCGAAGCCAACTGTCCATCGAGACTCACTCGATTCTCACAAAACACTGTAAGAAAATCACTGCTATTTTCTCCATTGTTAGCATAATCTGGCTTAAATAATTTGCCCCAGATTACAGAGCAGTAACTGACAGAACTGAGCTTCAACCCAGGCAACCTGGTCCAGAGCCTGGTTACTTAACCAATGCAATATATTGCCTCTCAGTGTTCTTACAAGTTCGTGTTAACTCATGTCCTGGGGCCGGACAATCCTTTACCTGGGCCAGTGGTGACAGTGCCATGTTCTCCATAGGTTAAAACAGAATCTGATGGAGAAGGGAGGGGTGATTCTCCATGCCTACCTTTCCACCACACCCCCTCTCTCTTCCACTGGTGACCATCCACTGACAGTGGGCGGTGGGGGGTGGACAGGGCAGCTGGGGCCCTGGCGGTAGGCCAGGCACTGGGACTCGCCCAGGGCACTGCTGGCTGCAGTGTCTTGGCTCCTGGTCCAAAATCCACTCCACTAGCTACTGTGTGGCCTTGTGTCATGTCACCTCACCAACAAGAGCTTCAGTTTCATGTGTTTATGAAAACCCATGTTTGACAAGTGATCCTTTCTTGGTGTGCAGCTCTGTGGCACTCTAGGACAGTGGAGGGAGGCTAGAGGCAGCAGCACAGGCCACAGGGCAAGACTCTGTCCACTAAAGGATCTGATTGCAGCCACTCTGCCAAAAGCTACAGTCTTGACACCAACTGTACTATCATTTAGCACCAGCTCCAAGGGAGGTGGGGTGGAAACTTACCAAGCACAGGGTTAAACCAGTGACCTGAACATTTCTCTTCTCACATTCCCAACACCAGAAGCCTCGGAGGATTCAAATGGAGCAAACTCCTTAATCTTTCCAATTCTTTTTCCTGGTTTGCTGGAGCAGCCAAGGATGGGGTGGGGCTTTCACTTGTGAATAAAAGGTTCTGCTTCATTTTCCCCAAACAGGAGAACATGGCCAAGAGAGTTGCAATTGTGGGCGCTGGGGTCAGTGGCCTGGCCTCCATCCGGTGCTGTCTGGAGGAAGGGCTGGAGCCCACCTGCTTCGAAAGGAGCGACGACCTTGGGGGGCTGTGGAGATTCACCGTAAGTGGGGCGTCAACAGCTTCATTGTGTGTCTGTTGGAAAAGGGTTTGACTGGTCCAAAAAGAGACTGAATTTCTTCCACAAGGGCTGGCACCCATGGTGGGGGACTAGAAGCATCTGTTGAACAGCAGGACAGGAAGGGCCACTGAAAACGAGAAAAGAAAGAAGCAGGGCACAGCCTGAATTTGGGTGGGAGGTCATCAGCCACCTTGCAAACTTCATCCAGAGCCAAGAGGAAGAAAGATGCTAACAAAGGGTAGAAGAGGATGGAGTGGGTGGGACAGGCCAGGAAAGCCCAGGACAAGCAGAAGAGGAGGGGAACCGGGCGATCTGAAGCAAGAGACTGCAGCATGGGGGGCAAAGGTGGAAACACAGCTCAGGAATTTCAGTCTCTGCCGGCAAGACCCGGCTGCTTATACCTGCTTCTTTTTCCAGCCCTGCTCTATCTGAGGTAAAACAACACAGGGCTTGGTGCACAATGAGTCCTATACTCAAGGTCTTGCTGTTGAGGCAATCCCAAAAACAATCAGAAGCAAAGAACGTTTGAAGACTTTTTCTGTTACCTGAGCAAAAAAAAAGAAGAAGAAGTAGTAATATTCTCAAATCTCGGCAGGGCTAGAGTGTGGATTGGAGAGGGGAAATGGGTGGGGAAGGAGGAGAGGCAACTCAAAAGCCTACCCTTCACTGGCCTGGTGCTCAGGGGAATCACAGGGGCCCTGCTGGAACCCTGGAGGCCCCATGGCTCAGCCAGGGAAGCATGTACATCAGATCTCCTCAAACCTCTTCTCCCTTCTTCTCAGGTGGGCAAGAACACTTCCCGTGAGCTTTAAAGCTGCCAAGGAGAAAGCTGTCAGGAAGATGAAAAGGAGTCAGGTGTCAGATATCCTGGCCTCAGAGCTCCTAGGGAGCAAGAGAAAGACCTAGCATTTCTTTATTATAGAGAAGGGTGGAACTTGGAATGGAAATGAAGTAATTATTTCCTAACTCAGTGAGCAAAGCTCCAGGGAAGCCAAGGTTGCTGGTTTAGTCACAGCTCTCCCAGCACAGGAGGAAGAACTGCATATCTTGAAATCTGTCCAACCATCAAACATGACCATCAATGCAGAGACCTCCCCAAGGGGCCCAGGGGAAAGAACATCTGTCCCCATGATTCAAACCACATACATTCCAACAGGACAGCAGAAACGTGACACCCAGGCCATAGCCTCTCATGTCCATTGAAGATATTGCTTACCAAGCATGATACATTTCCCCTGGTCAGCCTCAGAACCTTTCTTAACACAGCACACCAGACAAGCACGACAAATCCCTCAGAGTTGGAAGCTGGTTTGCAAGATAAAACAAGACAGATTACAGGAATAATTAATGAGTTATTTGGTTAAAGTACAAGCGAAAAGTGAGCCTGGAGACCATGAGATATCAGACAAAAATGCTCCTTATATAGGTCACAGATACCTAATTATTAACACACAAAAATGTATTGATCTAAAACTTAAGACAAATGAGTTCTAGATCCAGCTGTGCCCAACTGGCTGTGTGACTTGGGCCAGACACCTATGTACAAAGCACTGTGGGGGGCACAAAAATGAGAAGCCGTCATCCTGCCCTAGGGAGCTGTCTGGCTGATGGGAAAAGGGCAAGTCAGATATAGTGCTATGGGCATCTAAATGAGGTCAGGATCACGTTCACCTGAAGGAAGCCAAGAAGGCTTTGTGGAGGAGACAGTGTGTGATGGACTTTGAAGGATTTCAACAGGCATAAGAGAGTGAGTGGGAGTCACCAGGGAGGGAACGGTAAAGAAAAAGTACTTGGAATGCTTGGAAAATAAAAATAGCTTATTGGTATGTGTGGTATTTGTAAGAGAAATAATGGGTGGGGAAGTGGGTGGCTGAATGTTTGAGCATGGGGTTCATACTCAGTCTAGAAAGCAATGGATGACAAGCAGAATTAAGATGTCTCCCTGTTGCTGTTGTTATGTTGGCATGAGAAGAAGACCAGTAAAGAGAAAATATCTGGATGGAAGGAAACAATTGTATACACAAGCCCAAACAGAGACAAGATCCTGGAAGAACAAGGAAGGAGTGGAATTGTAGGGAAGGGTTCACCCTGGAAAGATGGAGAGGCCCACCTTCCTCAGAGATAGGAGGGGAAGGAGAAGTGAACATGGGAGAGAAATGTTGAGGTCGGGGAAAGAAGATGCAGGAGCACGCACGTGGGAGGCATCAATTCTTTCAGGAAAATATGGCATCTCTGGAGGGTGAAGAAAGAGTTGGGGGCGAGAAGAGAATGGCGGTGGAGAATTAAGAAAACCAGAGAAGCCTGTGAGGCATGTGGTAGGATATCCAAAGGACGAGAAACAGGGTGACCCAGCAGGAGCCGAAGTAAAATGGTGCTCAACTAACAAGTCATTTCAGCCCCCGTTACTTCACATGGGAAATGAGAACGTGGGATCAGTTTAGAAAATAGAGGCTGAAGTCTCAGGGAACTGCCCCCGGCTTCATTCAGCAACCCTCTCTCGACACAGTGGCCCCTTTAGGCACCTCTGAACTAGCCTGAGATTCCTCTGAAGGCTGATTGAAAATCTTTAAACTAGGTGACCTTGAAGGAGACTTACTTCCAGCTCTAACAAGCTGTGAGTCTCCTGGGTCTTTTTAAAGACATCCCTTCCCCCTCCTACCCCTGCAGACACACACACACATGCACACACACACACACCGTGAAAGATGGATAGAGATACTTTTTCAATCAAAGCAGTGGCTAATTCAAAACCTGCAGAATTAGAAAGCCTGTTCTGGCAAGGGCCATGTTTGCCAGAAAGTGAACAAGGAGGATCCTTGGTGCCTGTTCTGAGTGGAAGGGGCCATAATACAGAGATGGACAAACTGCAGAAACCCAATAAAACATATGTGGAGAAGGTTTCCATTTACCAATAGGGAGATGGTCCCAGAATTACAGAGATTATAAACTACTGCACTTACTTCAACACTCACATGGGCATAACTGGTCTCTTCCAGACCACAATCTTAAGCAAAAATTAAGCAGACAAAGATTGCAATGGAAAAGAAAGGCCATCACTCACTGGGTGGTGGAGGGGTTGGGAGCCTTTAAAAAGAAAAGGGATACACTGGTGAAGAACCCACTTGTGATCACCAACTCAAGGGGCTGCAGAAGGTAGGTGGGGAGCGTCTGTTCCAAAACCAGCTCTCTCAGGCTCTTGAGAGGGAAGGGAGGATTAGGACAGTAATGATGCAGGTTGATAATCTCAGTTACAGAGTAACGCGTGAAGAAATGAAATGCAAGGAATTGTCCTGTCACTCATAACTAATATTACTCAGAGAATTTGAGTACAGGAAGGAGACCTGAGAAACAGCCCTCATGTACAACCACAGACATCAGCTAGAGGCTATTATACTGCACTTGGTAGAAACACATTCTGCTTCATCCTTCAGATCCCTGAAACAATAACCGTCCCTGGAATGACTTTCTTCCTTATGTGCATCAAGGTCTTTTCCTCTGCACATGCCTCCTTTCATTTCTCAACATTTATTGAGCACCTACTACAAGCCTTATGTACCACATATTTTTAGATTTACTGAGGGCAAGATGAAGAGAAATACTACACCCCTTAAGTCATTGAGGGTTCTTCAGCTATCTTTATGCCTGGTAAGTCTGATTTTTGTGGGAGCTGAAATGAGTTGGGTGCCATTTTACTTCGTGTTTAATAGAATTTTTTTTTTTTTTTTTACTTCTTCTTAAAAGCCTTATTTCTAATAGTTCAGTAATCTTGCTAGGTTTCTTTTTATTCATACATTCAACGAACAGCTATGGAATTCCTATTATCTTGGAGGGGAATACACCTGACAGGTCCCTACCCTCTTGGGGGTTCCCCAAATCTCCTCAGGTTTCCACAGCTCTCCTGTGCTGTAGATCTGAGAACAGGACACAGTCCTTCAGTAAGAGTCAGACTCTCACGAGGGAGAGACAGTGACAAAGTAAAATGGGTTCTGGCTGTTCGAAGGAGCAGAAAAGAAAACAATTGTTCTCGAGGACAAAAGGTGTGAATGTTGTGCATTAAGAGAATGTCTCTATGTACCTACGTGACTTTTGTTATTGTTTTACATCTATTTTTTTTAAATCAGAAAGGAGAGAACTTTGAGCTGACAAAGCTTTCTTTTCATTGCCTATAATCCTCTCTGAAGGGCACAAACTTGAGAAAGTAAATCTCCTTGGTAATTGTAGAATAATACAAATAACAATTAACATTTATTGAGCACTTAGCAGGCACTGTTCTAAATGCAAAATAGCTATCATTTCAGTTTATCATATGTACTATTTTTATTCCTATTTATAGATGAGGAAACTGAGACACAGAGAGGTTAAGAAAATTCCCAAGTTTACCCAGCTAAAAATGTAGAGCTTGAATATGAACCCAGGCTGTCTGACTTTGGGGTCTGTGCTGCAGGAACTCAGGAATGACATTTCATGCATTTCCAGACTCTGTATCACAGCTCAAGAATAAGGGCAGGCAAATCCTGGTCTGTTCATGGAATCCCATGAAGTGTTCTAGTGAATGATGGGGTCTTTCCCATTGTGCTGCAGAACCAAGTAGACCAGGAAGCCAGAAACCCCTCCATTCTTGCTCTTATCCTTCTCCCTCTCTTTACAGTCAGTCACTCCTCCCCTCTCATTCAGTTTTCCCTGTAGGACAGAAATCTTTCCCCTAAGTGCCCTCATCTGTCCCCAGGAAGAACATGCTTCCACATTCAGAGTGCCAGGGCACTTGGCAGACACACACAGAGACAGTGCCAAGAGTGCCTGCCTGCAGCCGGTGGTCCCAGCAGGGCCTGCGAATCACAGGGGCACATTGTTCACTGAGGCAAACACTGGAGGGGCAGAATCAGGACCCATTCAGAAGTGACATGGACCATACTTTCTGTATATATCCCAAACACTCCAGACCTTGTATTTTCCCAGAGAAACAATCAGTAGGAAGAAAGAGAGACAGAGCAAAAAAATAGTGTTAGATTCCACTCTAAAGGTTAAATTTCCACTCAAAGCTACAGTTTCTCCTCAGTCACCATTTGTGATACATTATTTCACAACAGGCATCAGTGTTTCCTGGAAACGTTTTCTTCTTGCATCTTATTATCTTCCAAAATTTTGCAAAACAGAGTTGTTAATTTTTTAATTATTATTTCTCTCTGTGTGTTCATTTGTTTTAATGTTCCCCATGGTTCCCTGGCTTATCCAATTCCAATGTGTTCCCCATCACTCTTTGATATTTAAACATGCCATTACAAAATGCTTTAAATTTTTTTGAACTATTTTTGTGTAAATCTTTACAACATGGTATTATGCACATCTCTCTACCCCTTTTAAACAGTATATATTCCCAACATAGCCTTTTATTATTGTTAACTAGAAATCGGCAGTATTACCAAAGTGTTATTTACAACGTGATGCTCTCAGATGCCAGAGGAAAATATAGGAGCTTTCGTTATACATTAACTGACTCCAAAATGTTTACAAGTCATGTTTTTCTCCTTACACTATGGTTTCTTCCCTAGCTGTTTGCTCTCACCTCTCAGGATTACAGCTCTTTAGAGCTGTTCCTATTCTCTGTTTTCCTATAACCCAGAGGAAACTTGATCACTTTTAATTACATCAAACCAACACTAAATTTAGTTCCAATATTTGGCTTCAAGTTTAAGAATGTTCTTAAGCTGGGTTGTCCAACAAGGTAGCCAGCAGCCACGTGTAACTATGGAATGTGGTTGATAGGACTAAGAAACTTAATTTTTAATTTAATTTAGTTTTAATTAATTTTAATTTTAAAACCAACACTTGATTCAGTTATTAATTTTCAACTATCTTTGTTAACAGTTTCGGTATGGTGTGTGAATCCACTTTTTCCAATGAAAATTTAGCGTTTGAATTGAGATGTGTAAACTACACATTGGATTTAGAAGATTTAATATGACAAAAAATTTAATATTTTATTAATAATATTTGTATTGATTGCACTTTGAAATTATATAACTTTGGATATATTGAGTTAAACAAAATATACTGGTAAAATTAATTTCAACTCTTTCTCTTTACTTTGTTATTGTGGCTACTGAGAAATTTTATATAGTACAAATGTGGCCTCATTACATTCCTATTGGGCAGGACTGCTCCCAGACCTTGCAACTCAAAGCATGATTCATGACCCAGCAGCATCTTCATGGGAGCTTGTTAGAAATACAGAATCTCAGGCTCACCTGGACCTACTGAATTGGCATCTACATGTTAATAACATTCCCCAGGCAACTCTTTACAAGATTTAGGAACACTGATCTAGAGAGCTGTGTTTCTCATACTGTGAAGAAGAATCAGGTTTGCTTGTTTGTTTTAATTTCCAAGAAAGTATAAGCAATTATATTTGTTAAACATAATAAAAATGAACTATTAGAAAAATGAAAGTAAAAGAAAAATATCAAAATATAAATTCAAAATAGACATAGAGTCAAAAGACATTCAAAAAATTTCAGTAAATGTCATTAAACATAGAAATAAAAGAAAACAATTCAAAAAAGTGGACACATTGTGCTTTGACAGTGTGTGCAAGGCAATTACTATAGAGAATCACTATTACACTTGTAACTTTTTGCCAAACAAAGCATTATATGTGCAATGCTAGTTTCCCATGTTAAACACCTGTAGGCGCATTTTCACTATGCATTGTGCTGACTAATACTTAAGATTTTTAATGTGATAATTAAGCCTGCTATTTGTTTGTCATTTTATCTAATCTGTTTCAATGGATGACCACACTCCTCCCAAGAGATAATATATATCTATGTTTCTAAGTTTCGCTTACTAGCACACACAGTAGAGAGAGGCTCACAGAGTATGTTGAATGGAATGGAAAAAAAGATTTTAAAGCAACCTCAGCAAGCTTGGGATATTTTTTGTTTAACTGCTATCCAAAATGAAGCAAGTAGTGATGAATTTTTAAAACTTATCTTCAGTTCTTTATCAGTAGTCAGTGCTGATAATTTATTCTGTAAAGTTATAATCAAATATCAATTATTCTTCAATGAAAGAAAATAGTTATAGATTCTATGCACTTTTAGATAAGTCTTCAAACTAACCTTAAAACGTCACACATTGTAATATAGCCCTACCCACACGACTAGTACACAGTTCAAATCCCACACAACTCATCACATGACTGAGACAAACCCAAGACTGACCTATGTCCCATTCACCATAAAGGAGGCCATATGCCTGGATGTTGTGCAATGTCAAATTATTGCTATAAGATTTTCAAGATGCTCACTTTCAGTTTCTATGCTTATATTTTCATAGATAGGAAGCAAACAGTTCATATCAGTTTGACTCCGCTGACTACATCTCTGAACAGCACTGCTTTGATCTTCCCATAAAATAAAGGATCAGGATTTAAATAGCCATCTTTCTCCAAAGCCAGTAAGATTCCAGTTTTCTAGATTTATTCTGGATAAGTGAGACTGTCAGATGTGGGGCCAGAGATGAGCAGGGAATAGTAAACTCATCAGTTGATGAGATCGGTAACATTAATTCAAACCACAAAGATATGTTTACAATTTTATTCTCTGTTATCACTACATATTTCATGCAGATCTACATTCACACCTCTTGAGGGACAAAAAGTCCTCTCCATAGGTCAGGTTTATGTCCATGTTTTTACTTGTTCATACAAATAATTATTGTTTCACAGGAAAAAAAGAACTATACATATCCAAGATGGTAAATAATATTAAAATGCTGAGGACTTTCCCATGAAATTAGAACAGTCCTTCCTAATACATCCAAAAGACAGAGGCAGTGTATAAGCCTAAATGAATAAGTGAACCTCGTACTGTTCAGCCTTGTAGTAGTTGTCTGAGAGATGGCTATGTGCTAGTTATTCAAGTTGAAACGGGGGTGGGACATCGGTTAGGGTTTTGCCATGCTGATAGTTGTCCAATCTGTAAACCTTCAACCTGCTTCCTCTTCCAAACCCTAAATCCAATCAGTTTCACAGTCCTATGCATTCTACCCTACTGCTGCCTCACAAATCCTCTCTCTCTTGGTTTCAACTTCCACTGTCTTCGCTCAGGCCCTCATTGGCAATCATGTGGACTTGTGTTCCAAGTTCTTAAGCAGCTTCCTTTCCTCCCTTTCCAGATCCCTCTAACTCATCTTTTGTAGAACCAGAATTATCTCTCCAAAATTTAATATGAATCACTTCTATGTTAAGACATTCAAAAGACTGCCATCACCTTTCTATGAAACTCAAATTCCTTAACTTTAGATACAAAAATCCTTCATAATCTAAACTTCCTTCTCCATAATCTTTTCAACAACACCTTGTGAAACCAAACTGCCTAGCAATAGTCTATCATCCAGATACTACATCCTGGATCTGGTATCATTTACAAGTTCTCCTCTCTTTTGCAGTGATTTGGTATGAATCTGGACAGGTGAGTTTTCCCAGGCTTGTTTGTTAGCACATAATGAATGAAATTATAATTCTGATCATGATATTCATAGTGGGGTCCAATGTTCATCATCAGTCAGGTAAGTGCAGGATAGCAAATCCCATTAGAAAGGTAGCAGGTAGCATAAATCATCTGGGTCACCTTAATCTTAGTCAATGCTTGAAATGTCTAAAAATTAACATCCATTTCACGAGTGTGCACGCACATGCACACAGGCATACCTGCTCATGTGCCTGCACTGTTTATACAGGAAGACATTGAGGAAGGCAGAGCCAGCCTCTACAAGTCTGTGGTTTCCAACAGCTGCAAGGAGATGTCTTGTTACCCAGACTTTCCATTCCCAGAAGATTATCCAATCTATGTGCCACATTTTCAGTTCCTGGAATATCTCAAAACGTACGCAAACCGGTTCGACCTTCTGAAATGCATTCAATTCAAGGTAAGAAAGACACAAAACATCAGTTGGTAGTCAGGAAGTATTTCCTGCCTATTTCCTATTATCCCTCTGTTGCCTGCCCCCAAGCTCTGTTAGATGAGATCATGAACTGGCAAGACTGATGACACCTGGCTGGATTCCTTTTCCTGTTGTATTTACACTCACCCTAAGTAAATCTGGAGGTGAAAGTGAATACTTTGTCTATGGACTCACATGTATAAATTTTTCAGTTTGCAATGCTTATATCCAAGTATTCAAAGGGACCTAAAAAATGTCAAACCACATTTTCAGTTTGAGCCAAGTGCCAAGGGACATAAAGAACCTCCTACCAGCTCCTAGGTACTCTATTTTGACTGCCCCTTTATAGGAGTGGGCGTTTGTGCTGGCTTATACACAAGAGAATCTCACCATTTGAAGGAAGTCTTTTCTGCTTAACCTCGAGAATAGGAAAATCTTTGAATGTGGATCTTCTCATAGGCCATACCCACCTCCCTCCCCATTTCAGAGGACAGAGACAGGAGGAAGGTAGAAGGACGGGGCAAACGAAGATATCCTCTTTCTTCCCTTTCTTTTTTCCTTCTTTGCTTCCTCTGTAATAAACATGAAAATCCATGTGTTTCCTTTCTCCTGGTTTCCTGTCAGAGTTGGGGGAGGTAAGGAATTCCTGGGGAATTACACAAAGAAAGCAACATGAATGGAAAGATTAACCAAAACATGTAGCATGTAAGAGTCATATCACAACCTTAAAAGTACTCCTGATCCAGGTGAAATCACTATCTCAAAGAGGTATCTACACCTCCATGTTCATTGCAGCATTATTTACAACGGCCAAGACTTGGAAACAACTTAAGTGTCCATTGATGGATAAGTAAATAAAGAAAACATTATAGGTGATAAGTAGATAGAGAGAGAATAAAGACAAACAATGGAATATTATTCAGTCAAGATAAAGAAGGAACTCCTACCACTTGCAAATACATGGATGAACCTTGAGAGCATTATGCTAAGTGAAATAGGTCAGAGAAGGACAAATACTCTATGATCTTATTTACGTGTGGAATCTAAAACACACACACACAACTCATAGAAACTGAGATCAGACTGATGATTGCCAGAGGTGGAGTGCGGTGTAGGGGAGGGAAGTGAGTGAAGGTGGTCAATAGGTCCAAACTTTCAGTTAAAAGATAAATCAGTTCTGGGGGTGTAATGTACAGCATGGCAGCTATAATTAACAGTATTGGATTGTGTATTTGAAAGCTGCTAAGAGAGTAGATCTTAAAAGTTCTCATCATAAGAAAAAAAAATGCAACTATGTGAGATGAAGAATGCTACCTAAACTTATTGTAGTAACCATTTTACAATATATACATATATCAAATCATCATGTTGTACATTTTAAATGTATACAGTGCTATATGTCAATTATATCTCAATAAAACAAGAAACATAAAAGTATTCCAGTTTTACAAAGAGTAGTTCATAATCACTTCCTTATTTTCCAAGGGACACAGTAAAAATAATGCACTACCATAGTCACAAAAACATTTTGAATTCATCAGAATTCCTGAATCTGAAGCATTTCCTTTACTATACACTGCGCAAGCCTGGTTTGTTTGTTTGTTTGTTTAAATTTTTTTTGGTGGGGGAGGTAATTAGGTTTATTTATTTATTTTTAGGGAGGTACTGGGTACTGAACCCAGGACCTTATGCATGCTAAGCATGTACTCTGCCATTTGAGCTACACTCTCCCCCTTGTGCAAACTTGTTTTAAAATAACTTATTAAAAAAAAACCTAAATATTCACCAAAGTTTTAATAAAGAACACACAAGCAGCTGTGAGAGGTTTTGCTTTTCCTTCCTTTCTAGACATTCCAAATTTTCAATGAACACATTATTTTCAAGATAAAAATAAATTTTATTTTGAAAGGACTTTTTAATTAACGGAAAATGTATATTTTAAAAAGACAATTGCTATTACAAATGTGGAACCCAACAAGCACTTCAAATATTATAAACCAAACAGTGAATCATTAGGAGGGACTTGAGAAGTCTGTCTTCTTTGAAAACTGTAAAGAAAGCAAGCCGCGAAGTCTCTCAGTCAGTGGTTCATTTATGCTTTTAAATTTGACTTGTAAATTTCTTTTAGATATTTTCTGAATCAGAACCTAGTACCCATGGACATATGTGTACTCAGTGAGAACAAAAATGGACAACAGCCGACCCCTGAACAAAGCAAGGGTTTAGGGGCACCTACTCTCTGTGCAGTGGAAAATTCCCATTTACTCCACATCCCAGGTGCCTCTGTATCTACAGTTCCACATCCACAGATTGAACCAGCTATTAATGCTATTGTATTGTAATACTTACTATTTTTAAAAATCTGCATATAAGTGGACCTGCACAGTTAAACCCATGTTGTTCAAAGATCAACTGTATTTGAAATATGGACAACTCTCAAAAAGATCCAGTCATAAAGTTAGCAATTTTCAGTAGTCCTCTGGGTCAGGGAAAACCTCAACAACATATTCTTCAAGACCTTTCATAAGCTAAGATACTTGGGACCAAATTTACATTTTCATTTACATATTATCCATATTCTTATTAAAGGAACTGTTGTAAAAGATACAGCTCTATGAGAACTGTACATAATAGAAAAAAATTTTTTAAACAAAGAAAGACCTAGGTTATAATCTTGTTTCTATCATTTACTGTGAGAATTTGAGTAAATCACTTAAAATTTTTGGACCTCACCACCTCTCTTAAATACCCCTCTACAACTCTAGGCTTAGAATACTTCCATCCAGGAAATTATGATTAGTCTGATAATGCAATTTAACTCCTAGGGTTATGCTTATTATGTTTAGTCTGTGCTCTAGAACATTTGAAATGTCAGTTGACACACCAGCCAGCAAGCCCTTACTGGAAGCTTGAAAACGATTAATCATGTCAATGATTGTTTTTTCAGACTAAAGTCTGCAGCGTAACCAAACGTCCAGATTTTACTGTCACCGGCCAATGGGAGGTAGTCACTCTGCGTGAAGGGAAGCAAGAGTCAGCCGTCTTTGACGCTGTCATGGTCTGCACTGGTTATCTCACTAACCCATACTTGCCATTGGACTGCTTTCCAGGTATAGCCTTTTCTGCAGCTGACCCTAATTTGTCTCATGGAGCCATCCTAATACTGGATTGGTCTGGAAACAAATTCCTATTGATTCCTCCATCAAATAGTTAAAGTTCTGAAGTAAGAGGGATTTTTTTCTAATCAGCACCATCTGGCCAGTTTTGGGCTTTCATTTGTTTCAAACAACTTATGAGTACTGAAGAGCAGGATGAATAACTAATAGGAGTTTTATGCTTCACTGAAGTTCAACGTCCCTCCATAAGTGCCTGGTAGCATTCAGAACGTCTTCTAAGACATGGGAGGGCTAGACAAGTTACTAGCCTCAGCAGTAGGGCATTGCCAAAGCTGAGTTTAGAGACCACAAAGGTCAGTTAGTGGATAAAGGAAAAGGTAACTTGATTTTTGTTCGTTTGTTTTCTATGAGTCACAGCAATTAGCTAGATCAGAGGTTTACGGCACTGAGTTAATAATCAGCAGGGAGATAAGTCTTGGGAAGCAAGTTAAGACATCTTTGGGTCTCCATTTCTTTTTCTTGCTTTTGCAGCCATGATTCATGGTAATCTGTGCCAAATATCAATCTAGGGGAGGGTATAGCTCAAGTGGTAGAGTACATGCTTAACATGCATGAGGTCTTAGGTTCAATCCTTAGTACCTCTTCTAAAGACAAACAAACAAATAAATAAACCTAATTACCCCACCCCAAAAAGAAACTTTAAAAAAGAAAAGAAAGGAAACAGAACTTTAAAAAAAGGAAAAAAAAATTTTAAGTTCTCTTTAAAAAATTCTATCACTTGGATGGCAACTCAAAGGAAATAGTAAATTCAATGGTTTGGTTTATTTCATCTGCAGTAAAGGATTCAAAAAGTCAAAATTTTAGGCAATTTTTCTCTGAATCACTTAAACATGACCTGTAGTAATCCCAAGGCTCAGCTCACAATAAACTCACGCACCTCCTTTGTCGGCCCCCAGAGGTTAGTCACGTCAGGTCAAGTTAAGATAAAGCATATGCTGAAAACTGCCATAGAACAGAATCACTGAATTGGGAAACAGCTCAGTCTTCTTCCAGTTGCAGGAAACTCCCCATCATCCCTGAGAGAGACTCAACAGCCTCTGCTCGAACACATCCAACAATGAGCTCCTCCCACCCCACCCATTTCTTTCCTGTGGAGAAAATCCCTGAGCAGGAAAGCTACTCCAAACTCCCAGCAAGGACTGCCTGGTACAGGATCACTCCAAGAATCCAGAGAATTTCATGACAGATACAGTACGCTGCACAAGGTGCTAGAATACTAAGGAGGAGGAGCCAACACAGAGCTGCTTAGAAGGAATGAAAAGAGTTTTATACATGTCCATTGGAGGAATCACAGTCTACATATGACCCGGAGTGATTCCAATACCCATTTTACAACAAACTCATGTACTTCTAATCATCCTGGACCTGCCCCCCATAGGTCACTCAAGTCAGGTCAGACTAGGATAAAGCATAGCCTGAAAGCAACGGACTCAATGTGCTCAGTTTAAATAAAATGAGCTTGGGACCTAGGAGGTATAGACTCCAGGCTATACAATTAACAAGCTATATGATCTTAGGCTTTCCACTTAACTTTTCTAAGCCTCTGTTTTTCTTCTTATAAAATTGAGGGGTTTGGACCACCTTCCCTAACGGCATACATCACACATCAAGGAAACAGAGCTCTACAGTACTCGTGATTCTTCTTAATACCCATCTTACCAGCCACTACCAATTGTCCATTTAAAACCCCTGGATAAATTATTTCTAAGGAGCCTCTGAGCACTAAAACTTTATGGCTTTAGACTTGAAATGCAGTCCTCCAAATCTCACCATCTTCCTCTGCCCCATAGCAGACTTGCTTAGTCTGTAAGCGCTCCCGAGGGCAGTTGTTAACCGTTAACAAAAAATTTAATTCATTGAAGTTACTCAAAAACGCATGTCATGAGTTCTAGAGGCAATTCCAAAGATGTTCCAAAAACTCATAGTAAAAACAATAGGTATTACAGCAGGAATAAATCTATAACTTCCCAAGATAACTCATTTTATTCATTCAGATAACATATACATTCTGCTGTGTTTACTAACACAACCACTTCACCTAGTGAAAGTTCTTGCTCCGTCCTCCTGTAATATACGTGGGGAAAGTGTTAGTCTGATAGAAGACTCAGCCACAGAGTCTCATTTCTTGTCCATTTGTGATCCAAAACAGCCTGATTCAGAGAGGATATAAAATAATCTAACATTCAGGGATAATTCTATGATTCTCATTAAACTCGGCCAGCTCTCGCCTGTTGGCAGCTCTTGTATCTATGTTGGGTCCCTGAGCTGAGTCAGGATTTGAACTCAGTTGCATCATGGTTAAATTCTAAATGATCTAGATTGTAATTGAGTTTTACCAGGAATTCAGGTGAGATTTCTGATGACTTAAGGTGAAAGTGAAGGAAAAAACTACAGGGCTTTGGTAAGGCTACTTGCCACAGCATCCATACTTACCCCCTGAGAATCTAGATGTCTTATCACTTTAGAAAAAAAAAAAAAGATTCTTTGTACAGCACGTATTGCTTTTGATTGTGTTATGCAATCTTGAGAGTATTTTCCAATACTCTCCCTTAGTATTTGATGTTTCAATGAGATTTGGCATCAACTGTCTGAGATAGCCTATCTGCTGAAACAGCATCTCTAATCCCAGTATAACTAACATAATCCCTTTTTCTCTGAGCCAACTGACTGACTCAGCAAATTCAGCCTGAGTTACCGCGTCACCGAGGTGAACTGTCAGTGAACTGCCCCAACCCATGAGGATCTTTTCTAATAGAACCACGTTTTTATTTCTCTGATTTCCCATATTACCTAGTACAGTGCCCGGCACATAACAGGTATCCAAAAAAGTTTGCAGAATAGGGCGCAGGCACATAGTAAACTTTAACTTCTCTGCTGTTGCTCTTTGCTTGTGAAAAGTTCTATGTAGATCAAATATTAGCAAATAGAATATTTCTGTCCCATTGATTTCCATCAAACTTTAAAAGGTAGTGACTTCTTACACTTTAGCTTAATAAGTCTTTATGCCATGATGGTTTAACTTAGTAATCATCTAGTAAGTTACACTATCTAGTGAGATGGAGTAAGTAACTTTATTAAATAAATAATCACTCACTAGTATCTGTTTCTTGTAAAAATCATGTATTCATATTTCAGATTTTCTCAGAATTGATTATGCTATTGAAAACAACCTAAATCATATTAACTGAATAATATCTATGTTTTCTTCATTGGTATTGTAAATTCTCTATTTGACTTCTTATTTTTTTCCACAGGTATAAATAATTTTAAAGGCCAGTACTTTCATAGTCGACAGTATAAACATCCAGATATATTTAAGGACAAGAGAGTTCTTGTGGTTGGAATGGGAAATTCTGGCACAGACATTGCTGTGGAGGCCAGCCACCTGGCAAAGAAGGTATCATTCTTTTGTTTTTGTTTTTAAATTCTTGGGGGGCTGGTAATTAGGTGTATTTATTTACTTTTTTGGATGGAGGTATTGGGGATTGAACCCAGGACCTCATGCATGCTAAGCACATGCTCTACCACTGAGCTATACCCTCCCCACCAGAAGGTACCATTCTTGATGTTACTTACAGAAGAGTTTTATCTTAAGACACATGCCTCAGGCAAACAGTATTTGACACCATGGTAAATGATGAATGGAAAAAAAAATCCTTCAACACACATACATACATACATGAGACAGATTTTTTTGAAGACTTTTTCCCTTGAATGTTCATAAATGTTCCTGTGAATTCCAGGTGTCATCTTTCCTGTGAATCCAACTTCTCTGACTTCCTACTTTTGGCACTTTCTTAGTCAAAAAGAGCTATAGGAGGCATTTTTTTAATCAAATAGAAGATTCTTTAAATTCAATAGTACTTGACAATTTTCAAAAGTTTCACACAGATGATTTCATATAACCTCATAATAACTCTTTTTTCTCCTACCCTATATTGCCCCTGCCCCCTTCCCTCTTCCCACTAGTGACCCCTAGTTTGTTCTCTGCATCTGTGAGTCTGCTTCTTTTTTTTTTATTATTCACTACTTTGTTGTGTTTTTTAGATTCCACATAAAAGTGGTATCATACAGTATTTGTCTTTCTCTGACTTACTTCACTTGGCATAATGCCCTCGAAGTCCATCCTTGCTGCTGCAAATGGCAAGATTTTCTTGTTTTTCATGGCTGAGTAGTAGTCCATTGTATGTATATACTACATCTTCCTTATCTATTCATCTCCTGATGGACAAGTAGGCTGCTTCCATACCTTAGCAATTATAAATAATGCTGCTGTGAACATTGGGCTGCTTGTATCTTTTCAAATTAGTGTTTTTGTTTTTTTTCAGACATATACCCAGGAGTAGAATTGCTGGGTCATACAGAAGTTCTATTCTATTTTTTTAATGGAAGTACTGGGGATTGAATCCAGGACCTCGTGCATGTACCCTACCACTGAGCTATTTCCCTCCCTCCTATTTTTAGTTTTTTGAGGAACTTCCATACTGTTTTCCATAGTGGCCACACCAATTTACATTCCCACCAACAGCGTACAAGGGTTCTCTTTTAAGGGATGTCTGTTTCTTACTCAGTCCCATAGGTCAGAAAATTCTGGCAATTCTTTCTGGCTAAGATCTCCCTCTTGCTCCTCCCTTTTCTTATTAATTACCACCACCCTTATCAGGTGCATAACACCTCACACTGAGGCTACTGCATTGCCCTCCTAATAATAATTATAGAAACAGTTCATATTTACTGGGGTTTGCTTACTCTGTGCCAAGCCCTACACTAAATGCTTTACTTCATTACCTCAACCAGTCATCAAAACAAGCCACGAAGTAGGTACTGTTAGTATCCTTGACTACAGATGAAGAAATTGAGACTTAGAGAGGTTAGCTAGCCTGCCTTGAGGCATACCATTAGCGGGTAGTAAAGCCAGTCTTCCAAGTCTCTTTGATTCAAAGCACCTGCCCCTAATTTCACCCTGCATCCCTGCACTCCTACCCCATCCATCCTCCCACACATGACAATCCATCCAGACCCCCAACCATCAACAAACAGATCCTCTGAAAAGCTTGTTTTCATTATGATACTCGTGGTAAAAACTAACTCCCCTTTCCCCAAAATAATAATAATAATAATAATAATAATAATAGTAAATTGCAGGTGTATTAGCCCTGCATTTTAGGACTTGCCATAACCTGGCCCAAATCTGCCACTTTAATTCTACCCCCACTATTTTCCCACATGATCATCAACTGCAGGCTGACAGGTCTGCTCTGTGCCCCTTACAATTCCCAAGTCTCTGTTTTCCCCTTTGTTCTCTCTCTACCCCTCCCTCCCGCAGTGCCCTTTTCTCTCTATTTACAATTTACATTTACATTTCCCAGCCACCTCAACCCAACACAAAATGATCTCTCACTGGTATGAATTTATATAATAATTGTAATTTACACTCCTCAATTGGCAATTTTTAACTCTCAGTATTGCTAATTACCTTTTATAATATACATTTTCTTTCCAACTGTACTAGCAACTCATTGAGAGCCACTTAACCAACAAATAAATATTAGTTGTTGACCTCTGTTATACCAAATGTTGTATCAGGCACAAGGGATACACTGGAGAACAGAACAACCAAATAAGATCTCTGTTATCATAGAGCACGGAGTCATGGGGAAAACAGATGTTCACTGAGTAAGTGTAAGTAATTAGATCAATCATTGCAAGCGTGAAAATAGCAATGAAGGAAAACAATTGGGAGTGTGTAACTTTGATATTCCCTTCTGGAACTTTCGGAAATAAAGAACTCGATGATTGGTTGATTGATTTGGAGAGATTTAGCAATTTGGTAGAGTTAACCTGAAAGAGGAGAAAGGAGGTTCTAAAGCAAAAGCTAACACAGGTCCATCCACGATGGCACCATATGTGGGTAACATATTATCGCTGCTTCTCTAGCTGTTTGGAAATTTCTTCAATCTGAATACACACTTTGGCATACATCATTGCTACATCAGCAAAGAAACTCCCCTTGTTTCAGGACATAATTCATATCTACCAAAATGTCATATCTGATTCTGCATCAAGAGAGGCAGGTGCAAATATGTTTAATGTCAAAATCACCTGTATGTTCATAGTTCTTGCCACCGTATTGCTCCATTATGTTATAAGGTCAAACAAAATGTATAATAAAAACCACCATGCCCCAGTTTATTGGAAGAAAAATCATATATTAAATCAGTCATTTTGTATCTGCAAAGCAACAGATTGGTTGACTAAATTTTTCCATTTTTAAACAGTTATACAGACAACTCCTTATTGTATAGGTACCAAAACAACTGTTAGCTTACTTGGTGAACTCGGTCAGCTGGTAAACTCAACTAGCCAGATAATCTGTTAAAAAAAATCCACCAAACTAGTTGTATTACTGAATTTTACTGTCAGTTCTAACAATAGTTTGTGTTGAAACTTTGCAGACAACTTTCAACTGCAGCCCTGTTCTTCTTGCTTAAAATTATTAACATACAGAGTTGTTATCACCTGTTCACTGTCTTCTCCCATGAGACTCTGACCAAGGAGACTAATGGCCAGCAGCAATATAGCATTCACCATGGTGTCTAGCACTGAGCCTGGCAGAGAAGTGCTCAATTACATGTCCTAAGGCATTTTAATACTCTGGACACTCAAACCATTTTCTCAAAAGAGCAACTTTAAAGTGGGAATTAGAGGAGCCAAAACTATCTATTTTGAGGGTGGCAGACTTTTGGGTGCCTTTCAACAATTCATGAAACATCCTGAATCTCCGGCAGAGCCAGTCCTGTTCACTGTGTCAAACTGAGTGACCTGTTTGATTGCTTCCAGGTGTTCCTCAGCACCACCGGAGGGGCATGGGTGATCAGCCGGGTCTTTGACTCAGGGTACCCGTGGGACATGGTGTTCATGACGCGATTTCAGAACGTGTTCAGAAATTCTCTCCCAACTCCAATTGTGAATTGGTTAATAGCGAAAAAGATGAACAGCTGGTTCAATCATGCAAATTATGGCCTAATACCGGAAGACAGGTAAATATGGTGTGCCTGCCGAGGGCTGTTAGGGAGAAGGAGCCTCGATCCTTCCAGCAGCATCCAGCAGCATATTCAAACCAGGCGATAGCATAACAACATGATTGAATGTGAAGGAAAACTTCATATAAATTCCTTGATCACAATAGCTAACTGTTTCTGAGAGCTTGGTAAGTGAAATTATGAATTCACTTTGTCAACAGTCCTTTAAAGTAGTAAAATTTCCCTATCACTGTGGGTACAGTGAGGCTTAGAGAAGTTCAGTCAGTTGGCCAAGCTCAGTTAGTAGTAAGTGAGTTCTGTGACCTTGGCAAGTTGCAGAATCTCAGCTGCAGCGATCAGAAGAGAAAGACTTGTCTATGACTCTTTTGACAAAGGCGACACACTTGAATCCGACAGTTGCCCTTCATCATCTCTCTAGGGGCAGAGCCTTCTTCCCCTTGTCAAGATGACCTTGATTTCAGTCTGTCCTGTCAGTTACAACCATTTATGACTTATCCCATTAACAAGGTCCAACAGTTTTATTCCCTCATTCATTGAGTTTCTACTATGACATTCCATTACCAGGATGGCATCACAGCCTAGAGATCCTGCCTGGCCTTCCTCCAGAGTCCACTCTGGGCCAGCATGGCTCAGGTGGCACCAGGCCGCCGGGGATGGCATGCAGCCCCCTTCCTGCCGCATGGTCTTCTCTCCTCGGGGTCTCTCCATCCTTCTCTCATGTCCCTCCTCTCCGCCCGCTCTCCTCTGCCTGCTATTGTCTCTGCTTTTACTTCCTTCATTTCTTATCTACCCTTTTCTACTTCTTAACTCCAGGCCTCTCCAGGGTTTGACTCTTTCCACCAGAGCTTTTTCTACCATAAGCTTTATCTAGCCTGGATGGCAGCTCATGGGACTATAAAGAATTTTATTTAATCCCACAAACTGTAGAAAACACAAAAGGGGCCTGGGGAATTGAAATCTCTTCTCCCTTAGATTTAGCTAATCCTTTATCATTTCCGAAGTTCTTACGTATATACCATTTCATATGTTCTTCGTCCTATTCAGTGAACTAAGGATGGCAAGTGTTAATGTCCCTATTTTACAGATGAATAAAAGAAAGCCGAAGGGGGCCAAATGATGTTCCCAAGTTCTGTTAAGGACAAACATAAGTACACAAAGCCAGCCTTACTCCCTCCTGCTCTGGTGCTCATTCCGTTTTATCACGTTGTCTCTTTCTGTGCATTCACCATAAGCCAAAAATGGCTCAGCTTCTTTCAAATCATCTTGCAGAGTGTTGTTTTGTCATTCCAAAGGCATAGCCAGAAAAAGATAATTCTGCCCTTGTTCCTTTTAAACACATGCCTGCTTTCCTTGTACAATTGCTTCCTAGGAGGAGAGAGTTTCTAGCAGTTCTCAGCAGATCCAGAAGCCCCTGGTTTCCCTTGCGGTCCTTCAGCATTCGGCTATCTCTAAAATGACAGTGATGGCTGAAGGCTGAAATTCAGCAGGAGAAGCAGGAGCTAGAGAAAGCTCTAACCTCCTTCTCCTCAGGCTAGTAACTCTAGTAAACGGGACACACATTTCACCATCCTTCTTGGTCATTCATGAATCCCTTCCCACAGAGGTAACTTCTCCCACACCTGGCACCTCCTGCCTGGCAGAGGGGAGAGTCCCAGAATGAAGAGGAGAAGGGAAGGAGGACGGAGGGCTGCTGCACTATTCACTGGCAGATCTCGTCCCTGTTTGTGTTTTTGTTTAGGACACAGCTAAGAGAGCCTGTGCTAAATGATGAGCTCCCAGGCCGCATCATCACTGGGAAAGTGCTCATCAAATCAAGCATAAAGTTAGTGAAGGAAAACTCTGTCGTATTTAACAACACCCCAAGGGAGGAGCCCATTGATATCATTGTCTTTGCCACTGGATACACCTTTGCTTTCCCCTTCCTTGACGAGACCGTAGTGAAAGTTGAAGACGGCCAGGCTTCGCTGTACAAGTATGTCTTCCCTGCACATCTGCAGAAGCCAACCCTGGCTGTTATCGGCCTCATCAAACCCTTGGGCTCCATAATACCCACAGGAGATACGCAAGCTCGATGGGCCGTTCAGGTCCTGAAAGGTAAGTGCTTGAGAAATAGCAGGGCATAGGTGTTCAGTCTGCCAAGTTATTTTGAATACTGGAAACTTTGAGATAATTCCCAACTCCTACCTACCAGAATCTTTAAAAGCAGATCCATTTGATTGTCTGAATTACACTATTGTAATGAATTTGTGCCACTACCAGAACAAAAGATAAAATCATGGGTCAAAAAGTACCAGCTAGTGTCTACCTGCTATTTTGACTCAACCAACTGGCTCAATTAAAATGTAAAAGTTCAATCAATTGAATGACGAAATTCAGCCAAAGCAGTTGTGAGGTTCTGTCATATGAACTAAGTAGTGAGATGACCCGATGCTTATCTCTTCAGCCAGTGGCATTATCCCAAGGAGCACACCCTCCATCCACTTAGGCTGCTAGCATCTCTACCAGAAGAACCGATGAGTGACTGGGCACTAGAAGTAAAAGATGAGCAGTAGTGAAGCATCTTTGCCGGCTAAGTAATCGCTGAAATCTAAAGTTAAATTGCATTTTTTGTTTGTTTGCTTTATAGGCGTGAGTAAGTTGCCACCGTCAAGCGTCATGATAGAGGAAGTTAATGTAAGAAAACAAAACAAGCCCAGTGGGTAAGTGAACTACCATGCATTCTTTTTGGATCAGAACTAAAACTAGTAAAGCAATAACAAAGACAGTGAGAGTTACACTGGAGAAAAAAGAAGCACCTGGAACTTAGAGAAAAAAAAAAAAAAAAAAACTAGGCTAGCCTGTTTAAGGAGAGAGAAGGGAAAAGTAAACTGAGAATTAAATTGACAGTTAATGTCCCAAATCATCACTTTAGACCATGGTCATCTAGCACCATATGGAGTTTAGAATCTAAACCAAATATAATTAACCCTCATTTACCAGGGTTGTATACCTTAGCCACAATCAGCAGGCAAGAAGTTGTGTTTATACACTGTGACACCAGGAGGGCCTGCTCATTCATTCATTTCAACCAATCTGTGTTTATTCAGCTCCATTTTTATTCAGACGGCTACTCTACAGCAGGAGTCAAACTAGGGCCTACGGGCCAAACCTGCTGACCACCTGTTTTTCTCTTTTACGTTTTTAAATTGTTGGAAAGAAGATTTGGGGATACGTGGAAATTATATGGAATTCAAATCTCAGTGGCCGTCAATAAAGTTTTATTAGAACACAGCCACACTCACGATTTACATATTGTCTAAGGCTGCTTTTGCATTACAGCAGCAGAGTTGAATAGTTGAGGTAGGGACCATAATACAGCCCTCGAAGCCTTAAGTATTTACCACCTGGCCTTTTGCAGAATGCTTGCTGACCCCCTCTCTAGAGGAGAGGTCTCCACATGTGCTCTGCTCTTTGGCTACCACTCAAGGGCCAGGGACAGTGGAAGGGAGATGGCCGGCGAGGAGGAAGTCTTGCCTTTCCCCCCAGCTCCTAATCCTAAAACATCTCGGTTTTATCTGTTTTACTGATTACCTGTTTCAGACTCTGATATAAATTTTCACTTGAAAATAGAGTTTCTGTGGCAGAAAAAAGAAGTTTTAAGATCATGCATTTAAGAAACATCACTTCTCTCATTCACATATATTTCCAAATGTCAAGTGTTGCTCTAGACTTGTCAAAGTGCTAACTCCCAAAACAATAAAAGCATTTTGGGTGTCTCTTCTTCATCCTCAACCTGGGATATGATTTGCTCTCCATTACGGCATTCTAGCATAACACAGATAATTGATTAGAACTATGCAATGTAAAAGCTTTTGTCACGTAGGTCAGTCAATTATATTAGGGACTAATACCAGTATTCCAGGGAATTCCACCCTGTTGATTTCTGTGGCTTTTTACATGGTACAAATCTAGCAATAAATGAGTTTTAGAAAGATTTAGAAATAGTAAAATTATATAAAATCTTTTTTTTTTTTTTTTTTTGGAAACTGCTTATCATTTGACAATAGAACTAAAATAATACTAGATCCATTATTGGCATTTGGAGCACCATATGTACAGAGTATCTTTTCAAGGAATCCATCTTGTATTTAAAGAATATTAAGTAATACAATAAGACATTAGACAGCCATGGGCATGGAGGGAAGAACACAGAAACTCGTCCAAATATTGCAGCATCATTGTTTACTTCTGGCACTTTTATGTGTTCTAAGGTTATCATTATATAATATTTTTGTCTTCCCCTTTCTCCCTAATCTTCATTTCATAAAGATTTGGCTTGGATTACTGCAAAGCTTTACAATCAGATTATATCACCTACATAGATGAACTCCTGACCTTTATTGGTGCAAAGCCCAACCTGCTCTCTCTGCTCCTGACGGATCCGCGCCTGGCTTTGACCATCTTCTTTGGCCCGTGCACACCGTACCAGTTCCGCCTGACTGGCCCAGGGAAATGGGAAGGAGCCAGAAATGCCATCATGACCCAGTGGGACCGAACATTCAAGGTCACCAAAACTCGAGTTGTACGAGAGTCCTCATCTCCCTTTGAAAGCTTACTCAAACTCTTCAGCTTCCTGGCTTTGCTTGTGGCCATTTTCCTGATTTTCCTATAAATGAAAGAGGACCTAAATGGCTTGTCAGATGCAAAGAGTGGATGGGCCGTGCTCTGGTTCCTCCATTGCAGCAGCATTGCCTTAAGAGCTATAAGCCATGTCTGAGCAGGGAAAGCAACACCCTGCCCCCACCCCAGCTGGCTCAAGGGCTACCAGTGGTTTTCCTGAGCCTCTCCCAGCTCCCACTGCTTCTGATCCTAGAGGATTATAACCAAGATTTTTGTGCATTTGCTGGAAGATTCAAGGGTCATTTTAGGGGAGTGGTCCCAGACAGCAATCTGAGCATTTAGACCTCTTTCCTATTTTCACATATCTTACCTAAAACTCCCTGCTTCTCAAAAGATTTAGCTGTACTAAAACGGTGCTCTTATGGTATCAGATGATTAAAAGTAAAAAGAAAGATGAAAACCTAGAAATTGACTGTTTCAAGTGGTCTTTTATTCTCTTTTTGAGAGTTGGGGAAAAGATGAGGGCAAAGAGAGAAGGGGATGAGGAGTTTATTAATAAAGACCATAAAATGCTGGGAGGGTTCAGTGGCTTTGTTGGAGTGTTTCTAAAGGAATGTACCTGTCTGGGAGTGCTCATCGCCCTGAATGCTCTCTGCAGAAAACAGGGCCTCCAGCTGCCACAGTAACAGCCCCTGTCAGACCTACTCCACAGAAAACCACCACCTCCACCTGCTCTTGGACCCGGCCTCCACCCAGTTCCCAAAGGAAAAAGACCTCCTCTACAACTCTGCTTAAGGAGGCCGACAGGGCTGCCTCTTAACTCAGCCAAATCCAACTGGAACCCATCAGAGAAAGGCCACAGGCTAGCAGTTTTTAACAGAGAGGTAAAAGGAAGAAAGAAAAGACCAAAAAAGAAAGAGCAAAAGCAAACACCATGTCAAAAGCAGTTTTTGACCAAGCTAGACCCAACCTAGATTCTCCTTCCCAGTTACACAGCTGGAAGAGGTTTTGCCTTCAGTTCAGCTCATTACTGGGCTTAGATGGCAAATCTCACGTCACACAGAGGTCCCCGGTTTGCACAGTAGAAAGGATCCGAAACTATGGGATCAGGAGAGAGTGAGCGCTGTAGGAGGCACAGAGGCAGGGCACGCCTCCTCCACTCTGGTCTGCTCAGGTCTAGCTCCTCTTTTTTGTTCCATTTTTTTAACTTTCCTCCTGACCTGTTCTACTTCTTAACATATGTGATACTGTGATTTATAACAACAAACATATATTTGGTCTTCCTCCTCATTTCCAGCACAGGGCTCCTAAAACCCTTTAAATCTCCCAAGTGATGAGAGCATAAAGGCATCTGTCGTGAATGAGGTGATTTTTGAGAAACATGTAAGGATGGGGAACTTTCAGTCCCATCTCTCTGATCTCTGGGGAGGGAAGAGAGGGACTGGAGATCAAATCAGTCACCAGTGACCAATGATTTGATCAGTCATGCTATATAATGGAATCTCCATGAACTCCCAAAAGAATGGGATTCAGAGAGTCTCCAAGTTGGTGAATATATGGAGATTTGGGAAGAAAGGTGCCCTTAGAGAGGACATGGAAGCCCCACACCCCTTCCCACCTACCTTGCCCTATGCATCTCCTCCATGTGGCTATTCCCAAGTTATATTATCCTTTTGTAATAAACTAGTAATCTAGTAAATAAACGGTTTCTCTGAGTTCCATGAGACCAACTAATTCACAAAACTACTGATCATTCTAGGAAATAAATCAAACCGAGGGAGGGGAGTCATTGGAACCTCTGATCCTTCACTTGTTCTCAGAAGCACAAATGACAACCTGGGCTCACAATTGGCTTCTGAAGTGAGAGGGAGGGTACTCTTGGAGGACTGAGCCCTTAACCCATGGAATCTGATGCTATCTCTGGGTAGATAGTATCATAATTGATTTCAGTTGTAGGACGCCCAGCTGATTTCCAAGATTGTTCAGTGATGTGGGGGGAGGGGAGCAGGGAGGAAACACACACACATATTGGAACTGGCTGCAGAACACTTAATGTAGAAACTTAGAATGAAAAACTGCTCCACTGAACAGAACCTAAATGACTTTTGGAAATGCTCTTCTCTCCCTTGAAGCAGAGCTGACATTTTACCATTCCTCCTAAAGTCAGCTGGAGAGGTTCAGCGCCCAACGTGAAACATGGCAAGGTGAACCACCCAGGCAGCCTCAGGGGCACACCACGAGGACACAAGCTGGAGCCTGCACCTCGCACAATCTATTGTGCTGAGCATATTGTACTGAGAGGCTGAATATACAAACAATGGCCAGGCCACCTCCAACAACAGAACTCTACCCACAACCTCTGCAGCAATCAGTTCAGAACACTCAGGACCAGGACTTGGTCCATGAGTGCCAGCTTCTCTGTTGTCCCTGCTCCAACTTAGGACCAACAAAGGAAGTCAAATATACACCCCAAACCAGTCACATGAGGTGCCTTGCTTCTCGTTAGCCCGCCTCCACCTCCCCCATGCCAACAGCCTCCAACAAGAGTATGTCTGAATCCTTCCCCCCCCTCTTTTTTTTTAAACTATTAAAAAAGATCTCCTGCCTGCCTTTAAATATCTGCCAAACTTGAGGGATGGTAGCTGAGTTTGTTGCTCCAGCAAGCTCTGTCTTCAAGGAGAAGGCTGTGCTGCACAATTTAACAAATTGGAAAACAGACAAAGAAATATCAATTAATTAGTCCATGGTAGCAGAGCTAAGAAGTGGCTGAGTCAGGACATAGGTCTGCAGAACACACAACCAGGGCTCTTAACTCCACCATGTAAGTCTATGGTTTCCAATGTTCAGATGACTTCAGAAGTCTTAATAGTGATATCAGGAAAGTCATGTTACAAGGACGTTACTCCGTGGAGTATCTGTGTGTCTCTCTCCCTTTCTCACTCTGCCTGTGAGTGGGTGTGGACCTGCCTCTCCATCGCTGTGTGTCTTTCCCACTGTGTCTGGGATTTGGCAGCTCTTTTCCTTCATGCAGACCACTGTGTTTCTGAATCTCCACAGGCATCCTTTCCCCTGTTTATCCCTCCCTCTTTTTCTCTGACCATGACTATTCTAGACCTGCTCTGTGGCTGTAGTGTAGTAACGTAGTGTAGAAAGGCCATAGTGTAGCAGCCCCTTCGATAGACAGAAGGGGCTCTCATGCCTCACCTTGGAATTATTCCATAAATCATACTGGGAAACAGTATTGTTTTGTCCTATTCATAAAAATAAATGAATGTGGTTAGGTCCCAGAAACCTAGCAAAAGAGAAAACATATTAAATGCTTTGGGCTCTTGCACATCCTTTAAATCAGATGATTTTCTAAGGCATTTCAACTCAAGAGTAATTTCACATTTTCAGAAATTCCTTTTAATGTATACAAATAATACCTTCTCGGGGGCCTGTTTTAAGTAAAGATGTCTATCTTTTTTTTTAAGAGCTTATGTTCTATTTATTATTGTATTATTTAATTATTTTTTATTTTGGTGGGGGGAGGTAACTAGGTTTATTTATTTTTAGGGGAGGTACTGAGGATTGAACACAGGACCTCATCCATGCTAAGTAAATGCTCTACCACTTGAGCTATACCCTTCGCCCTTAAGATGTCTTTCTTTTCACCTTCCTATACTCTGGCTCTTTTAACATACCCCACTGTTGGGGGTGCTTAGAGAAACCTGTGTGAAAGCTGTGTCATTTACTACCTGCGTGACCTTGAGCAAGTCACGTACTTTTCCTAAGCTACAGTTTTCCTTTCTATTACATAGAAGTTGTAATACATCCTACCTCCTAAGGGAGTTATAAGGAATCAATAGTGCGATCCACATGAATTTCTTAGTAAAAGTCCTGGTAATTGTTTAATAACTAATAGCTTTTATTACTATCATTACCTAGACAGGATGCATGTTTTATTTCTTGCTTTATTTTTTCTAGCTCCTCACTGGACATTTCCAACCGGATCTGTCATGGGCTTCTTAAATCCAATATGTACAAAATTAACCTCATTATCTTCTCCAACAGTGCCCTCCTCACTCCCTGATAGCATCCTCTTCATCCTCTGTGGGGGAAAAGTGTATTTCAAGAAGTAACTATGTAGAATTGGACAGTTTACAAATAAATGGCACTCACTGTATAACACAGGGAGCTACATTCAATATCTTGTAGTAACCTATAATAAAGAAGAATATGAAAAGGAATATATGTAGTTTCATATGGCTGAACCATTATGCTGTACACCAGAAATGTGTACCTCCTCTGAACTGGTGGTAACATCGTAACCAATTCCCTCTTTAATAGCAAGTTAAATAAAATCTTTAAACTGTGTTCACTTTATATTTGTATGACAGTTATGATTTTACCTCCTTTGAAAATTATCTTTTAATACCTTTCTCAAGGAACAATACTATTCATCCACAGTTTTCCACTGAAACACAAAAGAAGTCACCTTGACCCTCTGACCCTCACGCCTCACATCCAGCAGTCAATTCCTATCAAGGGTGTCTTCAGGGCAGAGCAGGGGTCACTTGGAGCTGTGGGTGAAAGCACAGGTCATAAAGAGACAGCCAGGGCTGAAACCACTTTCCTGCACGACCTTGGGCAAGTTGTTTAATCTCTTCTAGCTTTTGTTTCTTTATCTGCAATGTGTGGAAATAATGTGCTAGCATTTTTGTTAGGAGGAATAAATGAATATAATGCATGTAAAGCACTTAACCCAATGCCTAGCATACAGTAAATACTCACCTAAAGGTAGCTATTATTAAATCTCACAGACTCGTCTGTCCCTCCCCCTCCCTCCTTTCTCGCTGGCTAGTTCAGGCCCATTTCATCTTCCGTCTAGGTTACTGATTCCTGTGCCGCTGGTCCCCTGGCCACATCTCCACCCCACTTCGCCATACTCCCCCATGGAATACTGTGAGGGTGCTCCCGTTCCCTGCAGGGGTCCTCATAAGAGGAGATAAATTAAAGAGCTCCTGTGTTCTCCCAATCCTAGTGCCCACTCTCAATCACTGCTTCCCAGCTGAGCAAGTTTCACACATGAGCTGTAGACAAAGGAGAAAAGCAACACCTTTTACAGCTGTCCTGTCCTTGATAAGATGCATTACTATTCTAAAATAGTCTGTAATTTCAGAGCATTTTGATTTTTTTGAAGTCTACACTTAGTTCTTTCTCTTAAAAAATTTTGATTAGACATTTAAAAACAGGCCTGGAGAGTTGGGACATAGCTCAGTGGGAGAGGCGTGCTCAGCATGCACGAGGTCCTGGGTTCAATCCCCAGTACCTCCATTTAAATAAATAAATTAAATAAATAAAAATAAAAACAGACCTAAAACCTTTAAGCCAAAGGGGAAAATATAATGAGACAATTAGCCTGTATGAATAGGATAAGAGAATTGAGCAAATTTTGCTACAGAGTGGAAGTTCTACTATCTATGCAACATTTTCATTTCTGACTTCTGTTTCCACGGGAGTGCAAGCAGGCTTTATGAAGAGTGTGACTGCGGCTAGTTATGGCCAGATTAGTAAACAGAGGAACCAGTGCAACACGTGGCTGGAGAAAGAACCTAAGCCTCCACGTCAGCAGAGAACACGTGTCACCAAAATGCTCTTCTGTAAAAGCTGTTCTACAAAATCAAGACACGAAAGGAGTCAAAGGGAGACGTTCCAGGACATTAGAGAAGGAGAATGGTGATTGGGGAATGAAAATGTTATTAAATGCAGGTTGGGGCAATTTGGCAGCATTTACCAAAATGTTAAATGCACACATCCTTTGGCACAGCAAGTATACATCTTGGACTCAACCTCATAGAAATAGTCGTGTGTACAAAGATATGTATGTCAAGATGTTTACTGCATTGCTTGTAACAAAAGGAGAAAAAGAAGTAACACTGTCAGTAGTAAAATGGTTAAGTAATATGTGGAACATCCTAACTGCAACAAAAAGAAACTCAACTCAAAGTAGCGTAACAGGGAAACATTGTGGCTCATATAATCGGAGTTTAGGGGTAAAACGGGCTTAAGATGGGCTTCACGGTTGCCTTAATCTAGTGGCTTCAGAGCCATTTCTCCACAGCTCCCTTGGATCTGCCCTTCTCCCTGGACCAGCCTCATCCCCAGCATGCCAAGAGAACAGCTGTTGCATTCCAGACTAAAACCTGCAGAAAAAGAGAGAAGTACTTCCAAGATTTTTCCAGCAACAGAATATGGCAGACAGCAACTTGTGTTCAAAAAGTCTGCTTACCCCGTCTTCCTGGGCACATGGCCACCTAGCTAGGGACAACCTTTCCCCACCCTTCTTGCAGCTGGTGTGACCATGTGATCACGTTCTTGCAAGTGGAATGTGAATGGAAAGGATGTGTGTGATTTCGCCTTCATCTACTCAAAAGGAAATTGCTGACTCTGGACGTCCTCACTTTCTCCTTTCTGCAAGCGGTATCATGGTCGTGGCAGCAATCCAACTTCAACAAAGTCTTCAGCGATGACACAGTAACAAAACAGAAAGAACAAGGGCCCCTGAGTGACCCAGGCAAGGAAGCTGCCTTACCAGCCAAGACCGGTCAAATTGTTTCATGACAGACAAATAAAATTTTGTGTTATTTGTTCCATTGCATTCAGGGGTTACATCAACTTTTCTTTTACATGAACTAATCTACACATCTTAAAGTCTCCAATGAATCTCTCTTCATGTCTCAAGTCCTCATGCATGAATTGCTGCATCAAAGCCTCCTTCTAAGGCAATTATTTGCTGGGGGGGATAGGATGGCTCTTTGACCAAAAGACCACCACCTGGAGACAGGGGTGGGATCAGCTGTCTCCTAGAGGCTCAGAGCTACATGGAGGAGTGAATCGATCTCTGACTCAGTGTCTCTCTCCTCACCACTACACCCATCATAATTCTCAGCAATTTCACAATCAACTACACAGTCCTTCCATGTCGTGTCCTCTCAGCCCCTTCACCTGGCTACCTCTAACCATCTTATCCTCCGCCTGTCTCAACCCCCTACTACTATGTTCATCCTCTAGATCAGTGCAGTCCAATACAACTTTCTGCCATCATGGAAACTTTTAATCTTCACTCTCCACTGTGGTAGCCACTACCTGTGCATGGCTGTTAAGCAGTTGACATGTTGGCTAGTGCCAAAGAAGAAAGGAATTTTTAATTTAATTTAACGTTAATGAATTTAAATCTAAATTTAAATAGCTACTTGTGGCTAGTGGCTGTTATATTAGATGGTGCAGGTCATGACCTTGTTATTCTCAACGAATGCAATTCTGCACAGTCTGAGTTGCAAACATCACACTCTCCAATATCATCGTATTCTTCCAGCTAACTCTTCTAATGTGATACTCTCCTCAAACTGCTGGGACTTCCAATCCAAACACTCTACCATCTTTCACTGTCCCCATTGCCCTTTGTTTTCTCATCTCCCTCATTACGCAGCTTAGAGTTCATGATTATAAAACATCACATTTGCATACACTCTCCATTCCATCGCCCCCCCTCATTCATTCATAGTTGCATGGGAGGACTCCAACTCTGGCCAAAATCCAAAACTCTCTGCCTATTTCCAACTCCACCTGAGCACTTAACCTTCGGTAGAGGGAAAACACTCAGAATGCTAAGTGATCACTCTTCAACTCATGCCTACCCTACTGCCCCAAAATCCTGCTACATTTGTCTAATTCCTTCACAGGCCCATCTCATCTCCTAGATGATTATTTTGTATCATTTCTTCTCAGGGCAAAACTCTACCATTTCCTTCTCGCCTCACTCTCAGATGAGAAAACAGTAACAATGAGCAGATAACTTCAATAGATTTCCCCCCCTGTCTCCCACTCCACCTGCAGCTGGGCCCATGTGCTCTCTTTCCTGCTACCAAGGACGACTACCTGTGCCCCTAAGGCCAGGTCCTGCCAGCACTCGGGATCCCATCGCTTCACACCTGCCCAACAACATCACTCCTGTAATTGTCCAACTTCTCTCCCACGCTGTAGATTTTCCCCTTTCTTCGGGGTCACTCTCCATAGTACATAAATATGCCTTACTCTCTGTGTTTTTTGAAAATTCTCCCCAACCACACATCACTTTCAGCAAAGTGTTTTTTAATACTTCAGAGTAACATGATCTGATTTATGATTTAGAAAAATCATTTTGGAGAGTGGATCATAAGGGAGTAAATGGAAGTAAGAAAACTAGTTAGAAGACTATTTCAGAACAGTTCCAGCAGTAGCAAACTTGATAATATTGACCATTCTAAAACTGGACCCCTTGGAAGCTGGAAAACCATTACAGAATAAGGTGAACTAACAAGACCTAACAACTCAGTGCAATTTATAAACTTTGATTGGGTCTTTAATCGGGAGAAATATAACCACAAATAGCGGCGTGTGGTTCAATGTATGCAAATCAATTAATGTGATATACCAACACTAACAAAATGAAGGATAAAAATCGCATGATCATCTCAATAGATGCAGAAAAATCACTTAACAAAATTCAACACAGTTTCATGATTAAAACTCTCAACAAACTAGGTGTAGAAGGAATTTGCCTTAACATAATTCAGGTCATATATGGCAAGCCCACAGCTAATTTACTCAATTGTAGAAAACTGAAAGTTTTTCCTCTAAGATGAGGAACAAGACAAGAATCTTCACTCTTGCCACTTACAGTCAACATAGTACTGGAAGTTCTAGCCAGAGCAATTAGGCAACAATAACAAAAATAAAAGTATACAAATCAGAAAAGAAGAAGTAAAATTATCTGTTTGCAAATGACATGATTTTACATATAGAAAACCCTAAAACCTCACCAAAAAAAAAAAAAAAAAAAACCTGTTAAAACTAATAAAGCTACTGTGATTGAACAGTATGGTACTGGCATAAAGACAAACATACAAACCAATGGATGAAACAGAATAGACAGCTCAGAAATAGACCCCTATATATAGAGTCAATTGATCTTAGACAAAGCTGCCAAGCTCATACAAGGGGGAAGGGACAATCTTTTCAGCAAACAGTGCTGGAAAAATTAAATATCCACATGCAAAGTAATAAAATTGGATTCTTACCTTAAACCATGCCCCAAACAATCAACTCAAAATGTATTAAAGACTTAAATGTAAGTCCTGAAACTATAAAACTCCTAAAAGACAACACAAGGGAAAAGCTTCCTAACTTTGTTCTTGGCAATGATTTCTTGAATATGACAATAAAGGCACAGGCAACACAAACAAAAATAGACAAGAGGGGTTTCATCAAACTAAAGGGCTTCTGCACAGCAAAGGAAACAAGAGAATGAAAAGGTAACATACACAATGGGAAAATGCTTGCAAACCATGCATCTGAAAGGGGGTTAATATCCAAAACATATAAGAGACTCCTACAACTCAACAGCAAAAACCCAACCACCCAATTTAAAAATGGAGCGAAAAACTTGAATGCACATTTCTCTAAAGAAGACAGACACGGCCAACAGGCATATTAAAAAAGGTACTCAGTTTCACTAATTATCAAGGAAGTATGAATCAAGACTACAATGTGATATCACCTCACACCTGTTAGGATGGCTATTATCAAAAACAAAACAAAAGATAACAGGTATTGGAGAGGACATGAAGAAATCAGAACCCTTCTGCCCTGTTGGTAGGGAGGCAAAATGGTATAGCTGCTAGGGAAAATAGTATGGAGGTTCCTTAAAAAAATTAAAACTAGAACCACCATACGATTGAGCAATCCCATTTCTGGGTATTTGTCCAAAAGAATTGAAATTAGGATCTCAAAAAGATAGCTATACTACCAGGTTCACTGCATCATTAAAGACAATAGCCAAGATGGAGAAACAACATAAATGTCCATGGACAGATGAATGGATAAAGAAAATTTGAAATATATATATATATATGTGTGTATATATATATATACACACACACACACACACAATGAAGGGAGAGTATAGCTCAGTGATAGAGTGGGTGCCCAGCATGCACAAGGTCCTGGGTTCAATCCCTGGTACCTCCACCAAAAATAATTAATAAATAAACCTAATTACCTAACCCCCCCCAAAAAAATACATATATATATACAATGAAATATTATTCAGACTTAAAAAAAAAAAAGAAACCCTACCATATGTGACAACATTGATGAACCTGGAGACATGATGCTGAACGAAATAAGCCACTCACAAAAAGACAAGTCTGTACGATTCTATTTATACAACGTATATAAAATGCTTAAATTCATAGAAACAGTGAGTAGCATGGTAGTTGCCAGAGTCTGGAGAGAGAGGGAAATGGAGAAGTGTTGTTCAATGGATATAAAGTTTCAGTTGTGCAAGATGAATAAATTCTAGAGATCTGCTGTTTAACATAGTGCCAATAGTTAACAATACTGTATTGTGCATTTTTAAAGTTTGTTAAGAGGGTAGATCTCATGTCAAGTATTCTTAACAAAAACAAAGGGGCATGAGGGAACTTTTGAAAGTGATAAATATGTTTATTGCCTTGAGGAGTGATAGTTTCACAGGTGTATGCGTATGTCCAAACTCATCAAATTATATACATTAAATATATTCAGGTTTTTTGTATATCAGTTATACTGCAATAAAGCCTTTAAAAAAAAAAAGAGTGGTATGTGGATAAATGTTTAACAAATGGCCAGGGGCATGGGGGGAGGAGATCCCAAATTTGTAGTGTTTGCCAGTTTCCATGATGTAAACATCCTCACCATGAACAATGGCAAGCTACTGTGTCAAGCATCACTGTGTGTAATGCCAAGCTATCACTGAACTTGGAGTTGGAAGTGATGTACACCCTCTCTGTACAAGCCAACTCAAGTACACTACTAGATAAGAACATTAGGGGGACAATTGGAGAAATCTGAAAGTGGACGGTATGTTGGACGATATTACTGAATTTATATTGACTTTCTTACATGTGATAATGGTAACATGATTGTGTGGGAGAATGCCTGTGAGCTATGCACTGAAATACCCTGACTCTGATGTTTGAAGACTACTCTCAGGTGTGTGTGTGTGTGTGTGTGTGTGCGCGCGCTTGTGTGTGGGGGGGAGAGAGAGAGATGAAGAAAATGTCAGTGTGTTGAGAGGTTGCTAGTTGATTAAAAGGGTGAGGGATACTTTGGTGCTCAGTGAAATTGTTCTCTCACCTTTTCTGTGGGCTTAATATTTTTCAAAAGAAAAATTTATTTGTTGACAACAGAAGATTTTATGTACAAAATCTGGATTTTCAGTTTTTATTGAAAGGAGCCTAAAACCTTGCAACATTGGGCTTATGCTCTCAAATAGCACCATTTAGCCAAATTTAATAGATGGGGGATGTGCTGTCCAGTCAGATCTTATCTGGCCCTCTTCCCCTTTTGGGTTATCTTCCTGACCCCTGTGGGTATTTGCATTTGTGCCCCTGGTCTAGAAACTGTTCAAAGATGGTCTTTAATGCTGGCTCCCAAGCACTCAATGGAGAAGGGGGAAAAATAATCTATATTGCCAGTGCTTCTGTAATTATTCCTCTTCTTGTGCCCTAGATTAACAGCTAAAACTAATTCAACGCTTCCTCAAACATGTTTTACGAGCTCCCTCTGCTGACCCTTTCTGAAGGGATGAAACTGCTTCAATTCCTTGTAAGTTCTGAATTTTGAAATCACCCTTCTGGGTTTAGACTTGGAAGAACTTGATGACATGACAGTCACCCAACTGACTTTCTTCCATGGACGGCTCCTATGATGATGGTTCAAGGGACTCACGGAAGAATTAGAATTTAGTTCAGTAGAACGCCTGTTTCACTGGAGGCTGCCTTGGGTGACTTGGCGCCCTCTAAAGGCTACAGTGCGAAGAGCAGCCCTTACCACGTGCTCCGCTCTAAGTTTAGGGCTTTGTCGGAACTGTGACGTTCAGGAGGGTGGAGGAAACGGGCAGAAGTCACTTATGGCCTTCGAATCCGGAAGCCGTATTGCAGCTCGTCAGTTAGCCCTCCCTTGAGATCACGGAAGTGTCAAGCTGGTGTCCTACACAACTTTTTTTTTTCTTCAGTGAGTATACTTTCTGCAGTCACCAGCATGACAGGAAAGACAAATGGTTTTTGTTTTCAACCGAGAGCACTTTGAGTAAAGTCAGCATTCCTTCATTTTTTTTTTTTTCGAATAAAGAGTTTGAGTTTCTTTCTTTTTTTTTTTTTTTTAAGACAAACACTATCTTTCGCTATTGGCTTTAAGAAATAATTTGTCAGAATATCTGCTCTGTGACAACAAGGTAAGTGTCCTGGATTTTTTTTTTTTTTAAATGGGGAAATGTTTCCCGAAGTGCTTTCACGGAGGATGAATACTGCCTTCCTTAAAAATGAATGTGATCCTCTGCTTCAGGACTCTCTTGATCAGGGTGAAAGCAACAGAATTACAGAGAAATGAGGACGCAAAGGAACATTGTAAGGAAACAAAGTTATGTCGTAGGGGGAAAACCATCCAGAAGGAAGGTGTGGGTGAGAGGAACAGGATCATGGGACTTTCAGTGATTCTAGGCTCACTTCTGGTTTCACCTTACGGGTGAGATGGAATTGCCAGGCACTGGGAAACACAGAATACTCCGCAAGTGTTATGATGGGAAATACTGAAGCCAAGGAAGCGCACTGGTGGGCTGATAGTAAGAAATATAAACAGATCAGACTTGAAACTCACATGAATCATAATCGGTTTCATGATTTGCCAATCACCCAAGTCTCTCCATGTCTCAAAAATGTAAGAATTTACATTTTCTGGTCTGTCACGTAGGCGATGGGGTTTTCATGTTGTTCAAAAGTCCGGTTCAGCAGTTTCAGAGCTCATTTCTACTAGGGAACTGGGTATCAGCGACCTTTGACCTGCAATGGACCTTGTGCTTACAGCACACTTTATAGTTTACAAAGGGCTTAGCTTAAGTCCTCCAGACCCTTCCGGCCTGCGGTATTCCCCCCTACCTTTCAATTCACATCCATTTTTGGTACCAATTATTTGGCATTCAAACAGTCTCTACATCAGTCTGCAAAGGACAAGGTGTTTTTTGCCCAGGAAAAACACAGCCCACTTTGTGTCTCTAACTAGGTCTCCAGGCATAGCTGAGCTGCCCAAGAGAGTCTGCAAGCATTTGTAACCAGAACAGCTGCTGTTACAGGGCCTGCCACATGGTATCGTGTATATTGGCCTCTCTCCATACAGTGGCATCTTCTTGTGACCCAGTCACTGGGTCTATTTTCATTACTATTATTTAGTCACTGGTTCTTTTTTTTTTTTTTTTTTTGAGTTATAGTCAGTTTACAATGTTGTGTCAATTTCTGGTGTACAGCACAATTCTTCAGTCATACATGAATATACATATATTTACTTTCATTTTCTTTTTCACCGTGAGCTACCGCAAGATATTATATATATTTCCCTGTGCTATACAGTATGAACCTCTTTATCTGTTTTATTAGACACTGTTTCTTAGTCATCTTTGGGGCCCCCACATTTGGCTCAGAACCTGCCCTGAGAGGTACCCAGGGTACAACTCTTGAATGAATTAATTTGCCGCCAGTCTATTCACCACAGCACATTTGCGTTTTCCCAGTTCAGTTAGCAACCATTTCTTTCACATTTCTGCAGAGCACAGCTGAGATCTGCCAATTCCAGACCTCTCCCTTGTGCCCAGAAATTTCAGTGTTCTTGTTAGTGGGGGCCACTTATTTCTGATGAAAGGCTACCTAGACCTTTTACTCCTCAATGCAAAGGAAGCCATGAGTATATTTGCCTACTTGTTGTTGCTGATAAATTTTATCTATGCGAGCTGCCTTTTCCAGGGAGAAGAGAGGAAAGGAGGGAGTGAAGGAGATGGGAAATGAACGTTGAGCAAATATTTGGTGCTGGGCACTTTTGTATAAGTAATGTCACTTAAAACCCAAACAATCTATAACACAGGAAACTATATTCAATATCTTATAGTAACCTATAATTAAAAAGAATATGAAAATACAGACTTATGTATATGTATAGCTGAAACATGCTGTACACCAGAAATGGACACATTGTAACTGACTGTACTTCAATAAAAGTGTGCTCTTGCTGCAAAAAAAAAAAAAATTTAATCCTTCAACATAGCTAATTTTTATATTTTACAAACAATAAACCTTAAGGTGTAAAAGTGGGTTGTATGGGGTCAGTTCCAGAGATAGAGCTCAAACCCAGTTCTGCTGCCTCCAAAGTCCATTCTTACTGCGGCCTGCCCAGCTCTCCCAAATCAGTAGAGACCCCTAAATAAACCAAAAGCCTCAGGGGAAGAAGTGCCCATTTCCCTATAAATAATGAAGCCAGGCATGAAGGCCTCAGCCTTACAAAGGGCAGGATGGAAGGTAACATTTGGAAACAGGCAGCCTTGAGAAATCTCTCTGATTCTTGTTGCAAGTCCCTGGATCCTGTTCTGGAACCAGGTGAGTCAGAGGGGTCTGAGCGCTCAGAAGTCTTCCTCTGCCCTCTGTAAAATCAGTAACTCCACTTTGTTTCTATGCCTGGGGGTTCTGATCTGACCAGCAGGCAAGCTGCAAAGCCATGGGGACAGACTCCCCGAGGCCCAACCAGAAGGTGAGGCAGCAAACCTGAGTGCAGGTGAGGGAAGAGGCTCAGTAACGGGAGCCCCAGGACGCTTGGGGCTCTCAGACCAATGAGATGTGCACATCTAGGCTCAGCCTCAGAGATCCAGAGTCCCTCCAGATTCAGCCTCTTAACAGCAGGGCAGCCTTGTGTCGTGTCCAATGATGATGCTATGGGTTTTCCCATTTACTGGTGCTCAGGGCTCAATGAATGTAGTCTCTCTTGGGTCCTCAAGGCAAACACCACTAAGTGGCATGACACTACCAAAATCCCCTAAGAGCTGTACAGCAAGATCTCTCCTCAAACAGCACCATGTCTTCAAAGGCAAAGTCCAATGTATAGATTATAAAAGAAATACTCTGAGGTCTCAACTACTCTTTGTGTTTCTTGGACTGACCAAGGGGGCTGAGGGCAAGTTAGCACTTGCAACCAAGTCTGCCTGACATGTCAAGGGCCTCCAGGTGACAAAACCTGATTTGCTGGAATCAACTCAGTGGTTAGCCCACCTAATCAAAGAAAAAGCTATGTTGATGACTGCAGAAGCCCAAAACATAAAATAAAGAAAAACTGGTTATAACAGGGAAATATATACAAGATCTTGTAGTAGCTCATGGTGAAAAAGACTATGAAAATGAATATATGTATATTCATGTATGACTGAAAAATTGTGCTGTGCACCAGATATTGACACAACATTGTAAACTGACAATAACTCATAAAAATTTTTTTTTAATTTTTAAAAGACAAACTGGTTACAGATCTCTGTGACACATGCATACTTCCTCCAGTCTTTCCTGACAAGCAAGGCATCCTTCCCCTATGACCTCATCTTGGTCTCTAGAATGTCTCATATGACTTTCAGGACTTAGTTCTGTGTTTTTGTCAATCTTGCCTCTGTGCAGTGCTAAGTACCTCCCCTCAATTCATGTAATATCTTTATTGCATGGCACAACATGGCCCATGACCAGATATTCTTCAGGACTTTAGATGCTTTGAATAGAAACTATCATTTCTGCTGGGAGCAATTCCTAGGGTTCAGAGGGGCTAGGTGATAGCAAAGAGCCCCTTTAACACTGAGGGGACCTAAAGCCTAAAATCCCAAGGGGATCAGGGTCCCAGCTGCACTAGCTAATAACAAGAGCTAAATTTAATTGAGCACTTACTATGTAACAGACACACTTGCACTGTGCAGGCACACAAGTCTACAACCCTCCCAACATTTCAGTGTTTTAATTTTATAACAAATACTTAAAGTAGGTGTTACATTCTTTCCCAAGCTCTATTTACCTATTTGGAGGAACAATATTTAATTGTTGTAAATATAAAATGCTAGCTTTGAATATTATTAAAGCATGTTTATTTTACAAAAAAATTATAATAATAAATAGGTATTATTATTATTACTATTATTATTTCCATTCCCATTGCACTGATGAGGAAACTGAGGCACAGAGAAGATAAACAGTTCAAAGTCATACTGTTAAAAAATGAAGCCAAGATTTAAACCAAAACAATTTGATATCAGAGCCCTCATTTTTAACCAAAATGGGATTCTGCCTCAGCTCAAAGACGTAAAAGTTGCATTCTGTGACAAGGGCTCCCTTCTAGCCTTGTCACATAAAGAAGCTCTGCTCTGCCTTTCTCTAACAGAGCTCATCATGGCCAAGCGAGTTGCAGTGATTGGAGCTGGTGTGAGTGGCCTGTCCTCCATCAAATGCTGCTTGGATGAGGACCTGGAGCCCACCTGCTTTGAAAGAACTGATGACATCGGGGGACTGTGGAAGTTTACTGTGCGTAGTTCACACCCTCCCACCTCCATCCGTCATAACCTGGCCTTTGCTTTGTCCCTGCTCGGGCACGGTGGCTTTAGCCCACCTTGGTGATCAAGTAAGGGAGCAGCTCACTGCAGCAGCACAAGCTTGTGTACGATGTCGTGCCAACCCTGTACAGGATGCAGTCTGATAGGTGAAGGACCTGGAGAACTGGCAAGGCAGGGGCAGGGACAGTTGAAGGAGAGAAGAACAAAGAGTCAAGTCTGATGCACAAACATTACTGGAAGTTACAATGATTTCTGGACCACAGACATTCTAAGGGAAAGTAGTAAAATGTCATGTTGGGTAAGCTGAACAGCACTGATGAATATGGAGCAGATAACACTTTAGGAAGGACAGAAGCTGGCATCAGGGCTTGGAGCCCCAGTCCCCACGCATTGGGCAGGTCTTTGTGGGGAGAAATGGCAAGGATGAGGCAAGAATCCAGACCTTGAAAAATCTAGATGACAGCTTTCACGTTATCAGAATAAGAAGAACGCAGACACCAATTTACCCTTCTTAAGAGTGGAATATGCAGCCTAGGGGATTATGCTCAGGGCCAGACCAGCCATTAGATGACTTGAGCATCAGGAAGTGAGGCTGGAAGTGGCTAAATACTACCTGCGTCTGGCCAGGATTGGTCCCAGGTACTGGGAGTAGTGAGGATCCAGGGATCTGCCCCAGTGGTGAATTATGAGGTGTCAAAAGATGGGAGGCCCAATTACTAAATGCTTCAGGGGAAAAAGAAGAGCAATGTTCAGTGGGAGCTCAGGTGGGGGAGGGTACTTCAGACTGGTATGAATGTGGGAAGCCTTCATGGAGGAGGTGGCATTTGCCAGTCTTTGACGGATGAAGAAGAAAACAGAATACACAAATGTATGGAAGCAGGGATGATCACAACCTTATGATTATAATGTACTAGGGAAAAATAATTTTTTCCTGATGTACTGTGAGCCTCATCAAGCCACCAACTGTCAATGTGGAAAGAAAGTAGTAAGTCTGGTTTGTGACCTTCTGCCATTTGACCCCACAGTTGGTGTGGTTTCCTTCTCCTATTCTGAAGTAATATAGATTAATTTTAGAAAATAACGTTGAGTTAAACAAAAGAAAAAAATACAAATTAAATATAATGTCAATGCACATGGGTCAGCCCTATTAAAATTTCCATATAATTTCTTCCAATCCTATACTATTTTTTTTTTTCAAAAATGCAATTGTAGTATTCATTTTCATTCATTCAACAGGTACTCACTCCTGATGTCCCTCTACCAGGACACAGTGGGGAACAAGATAGGTAGGGGCCCAGCCCTCCTTACGGTGTGGTGAGAACAAAATCGCTTAGTATATGTGCTACTGAAGCAATGATCTGTAAACAGATCATTACAATGCAGTGTGAGCGGTTCTGTGTTCGAAGTACAGGGTGCTGGAGGAAGTAGCTATGCCTTGTGCGGATCTGCTGGGTCATGGAAAGCTTCTCAGAGAAAGTGACAGCAAAGAAAGACTTCAAGGAGAAGAAGAGATTAGCTTCAGCCACAAGAAGTTTATTGGTGCCTTTAATACAGATCTTTTTGTTTTGTTGTTTTGTTTTTGAGTGACTGAGATTAAGACAAGACAGCAGGTAGAGGAGAAGGCAGAGGCTGGCAGAATGTGATGATTCTTTCATGAAGATTGAGATAAAACAGAGAGAGACGAGGCTGGAAAGGGATATAGGTTGAAAGGAGTTTAGTTTTGTTTTGAAAATTAGAGTGTTCAGTATTTTAAGTGCTGATGGGGAGGAGCCAATAAAGAGAGAGTGGTTGAAAATATACATAGACAATAAATAGAAAAATCAGTGAAGGACCCCTTAAGCAAAGACAAGAGGAAGAGGACCAGAGCATGAGGGGTGGGACTAACCACCACAAAGGAAGAAGGAAAAGTAAGCAAGATAGACTGTGGGACCCTATGATTATGGAATTGTTTAAGGGCAGTGTCAGTCTTGGAGAGCCCTGTCTAATTTAGTTCGCGTCTTTGTAGCTTGAGAAAGATACTGTATTTAATAATTCCAACCCCACCAATTATTTCTGACAACTATAGCGTGGGGGACCCAATGCTAAATTTTCCTGGAACTCTTTGGAATTACAAGTGGAACTACTGACGGTCTCTTTTCGATTCCTCCTGTCCACCTCCCCCCGCCCACCCCCACCAAGCTAACTATGCTTTCACCACAGGAAACTTCTGAAGATGGGATGACCCGGGTCTACAAGTCATTAGTGACGAATGTCTGCAAAGAAATGTCCTGTTACAGTGACTTCCCCTTCCGAGAAGATTATCCCAATTTCATGAAACAAGAAAAATTTTGGGAATACCTCCAAGAATTTGCTGAGCACTTTGACCTTCTGAAATACATTCAGTTTCGGGTAAGACGCCTTGGGTCATTGTGGAAGGTGGCTGAAGGCCAGCCCCCCATTCAGCAGTCTCATGGAAATGGGATGCTTAAGTAAACTTCTTTCTGGTTTTCTCTCTACATGAATAAGACCGATAGTAATCCTGCTGCTCATGTTTTACTCAGATAGATCATTAAAATACTGAATTTCCCAGTTCATTCTCTAAATCCAAACCCTCATTCAGGATGAAATTTAAACCATTTTTTTGAGAGGAAAGGAAAAATGAATTTTGTTCATAAAACCCTTTGGAAAGAAATGACCAGAAGCCTGAGCCACAGAAATTATAATTAAAAACTCATTTTCTTGAACATTTTCAATGCATTCAATATTTTAAATCATCTCCTGCTCACCAATAAAACCTGAATGTTTCTTCCTTAGAAGGAAGGCATTCAGATGTTTGGGGTCCTAATCTACATGACCACTTTTGAGACTTTGCACAAGTTACTTAACTTCTCCAGGTAGAAGATAAAACCAGTGTTGATAGACCTCCTATCATGGGGCTGACTTGGGCCAGTTCACATAATGAACATGGGTACCCTACGATCACTGCATGAGGTCCCAAGATGATTGACAGAAAGCAAATGTTTGTCTTCTGCTTTCAGACCACAGTGTGCAGTGTGACAAAGCATCCTGACTTCTTGGAAACTGGTCAGTGGGATGTTGTCACAGAGACAGAAGGGCAGCAGGACAGAGCTGTCTTTGATGCTGTCATGGTCTGCACTGGACACTTCCTGAATCCCCATTTACCTTTGGAGTCATTTCCTGGTGAGTCATTTCTACCCCAGACCATGCCTGCTCTTCTGGGCTCTTCTAGAAGTTATGGATTCGTAGTTGGAAATATTTCCTAGTGATTATAAACAACTTTGTGTTCACCCTTCAAAATAATATGTACAAAATAACTTTGAAAGATAGCAAGCATGATATAGGTGTCATTACTTATTAATATAAATGCTGGTGTTATCATTTAAGCTTTATTAACCCTATCTGATTTAAGTTCAGTGATCACATAAGGCTCAAAACTATCAGATCTGTCATGAAAAGGAACAGGTTTTAAATTTTGTCATTAAATTACAGGTCATTTGAATCAGGAGTGACCTGTAATTCAATAACTGAAAGGAAGTGAGAGCATAAGGAAACTTGACAGATTTTTGTTTTTAGTATTTGTGCTGCCGGAGCGAGCACAACAGATTTTTTTCAAAGAAATAGACCGGAAATTATACATACAAAGGAATATCGCCATCCTTCAAAATAGTCATCACAATAACCATCCATACACCTCTTGAGTCAGGGCTATCAACACAAAGGAGTTTTAGAAATCCCCCTTTGGAAATCTTTCAAGCCAACAGAACATTCTTTTTAATATACTCACAACTGACAAATCTCCATCTTTTGAGGAAAAATGAGGATTACTAAAATGTAATGAAGCTACTCTTCTGTTACGTATAAGTGGCCCTAAAGGCAACTGAGTATGAAATTTTGAAACTTCTTTAAGGAACTAAAACAACTTTTTAGAAAGGAATATGTGGAGAAGAATGCTTGCAAACCTTAGCCAATTTTTTAAAAAATGAAATCTAAATCTTACAAACATAATATCAAATTAACAAAATATCTTATTTTTAAAAATATCTTAGGGATGGAGGGCGAATTCAACGTATACTTTTGCAAAAAAGCAATACTGTAAATGATGGTTCATCTTCGGGCTTGCCGCTAGTCTGGGGACTAAACACACAAATGGCACAGTGCTAAAGGAATATGTAACCGCCTCTTCTAACAGTGTTTCTGTGGGGAAACGTGTTGTGCCAAACAAGTGATAATTTGGGAATTTAGTGTCTTGTCAGGCTTGTGGTGGCTCATCCTTTACTCCTAACTAACCACCTTCAGTTCCTCTCAGACTGTAACTAAAGAACACTGTTGCAAAAGACCAACAAGAGCCAAGAGGTGAGGATCTCTGTGGCAGCGCAGTGACCAAACTGGCAGAGCTGGTCCCAAAGAAAGAGACTGACTAACTACAAGCTGAAATAGCAAGGTAGTTGGATCATTGTGAGAGCAGACATTTTTACAAACTTTAATGGCCTGGTGAGGCTGGAGAGGGATGATTGCAACAGAAATATTGAAATACCCATCTCTTTTGCCCTAAAACCCAGATATTGGAGAAGGAAGAAACCCACACACACAGATTTCAGAGACTCCTCCTGGGGGTTCTTGGTTCATGATCACACTTTAGAAGGATTGTTACAGGGGGGGAGCAGTACAGACAATCCCAGTTCCCTCTGTGTTTCCCGAGTAGGTGAATGGATATGGTGTAAGCTTTCCAGAGAGTCCTAGTCTGCCACAGTTCCCTCCTGGATAAGTAGCATTTAGCATAATGGTTACGAACAAAGTTCTGGATCCAGACCCTGGGACTAGTTGCATAATCTTGGATAAACATAACCTCTGTAAGCCTCAGCAGGATGGAAATAGGAGTTCCCATCTCAGAGCAGCGACTACGTGAGATCAGCCATGTGAGATACTTAGCACAGTGCAGAGCAGAGGTAAGTGCTCTGTGAGCAGCAGCTACTACTGCTGTGAATCACAACCTTCTGCAAGCTGTTATCTGCCACCTGCGAATTGTTGAGAAGAACCTGCTTCCTAAGAAGCATGCGACTCCCCCAGACTAAGAAGTATTTATCCCTCTTAGTTAAGTTAAAACCCTGGCCTCAGCAGCCATTCCGCCTAGGAGTGCCAGACCCTTCCAGAGCCCACATGGGAATGACGGGATGGGTAACACAAAGTCCAGTTCTGCAGGTCACCCCTCTTCCTTCCCTCTCTCGCTCACAAGTTGTATAAGAGTGACTCTGCACACACATCGCTTGTAATCATTAGTTACAGGTTAGTGATCATGAATGCCTAATTTGATCAGTTATTAACAAGTGTCTTTAACCTTTTGAGCATTGTACACAACTTCAAGCCTGGTCTTCCTCCTCCTAAGGCAGCTGCTGAGCATCTTCCAACACATAATATTAGGAGAATAAATATAAGATGAATAAACCAAAGTACCCCAGAGATACTTGGTGACAAGGCAAACTGAGCCCTATGCTGCCAGCAGAACTTTTTTACCCCTGAATTAGTCATTTTGATTTATCAAATAGATTCTCTTTTGTGGGGGCGGGTAGTAGAGGGTACTGTATTACTGACATAATCGTTAATTCAGACCTACCTACGCATTCTGTACTTTTTCTTGGGTCCCCTGCTCAAATAAGCAATTACAGAGAACCTATTATTTGAAAAGCCCCATGTTAGGTAACATGAAAGATACAAAATCTATGAATCAAGCTTGAGCCCTCAGGGAGCTCGTCTCCAGCCAAACCTCAGAAAATGTCTTGAAGCCCCACTCTCTAATGCATTCAGGGCACGAGCTCCTCCCCCTTCTTGAAATTCTTTCAGTGCTCCCCTTTTCAAATTTCTAATCATCCTTCAACTGTTGTTTTTTTAAAAAAAAAAAAAAATCACCTCCTCCAGGATGCCTCCCCTGGCTCAGTCTAGGCTGATGCCCTATTGAGCCATCTTAACACCTCCTGTTCTGGGAGGCAGGATAGTGTCATGCTTGGGAGCTGAGCTCCAGAGACAGACCCTGACTTCCTGTCCGGGCTCTGCCTCTCACTGTATGGCCTTGGGCAAGTCGCTTAACCTCTCTGTGCCTCACTCTTGGCATTAGTAAAATTGAATCATAATATTATCCACCCTAAGGGGCTACTGTGTGGTTTAAATTAATTAATATGTACAAAGCCCTAAGAAGAGTGTCTGGGACTTGCTAGTGGGGGCTGAATAAACATTTGTTAGCTATTGAATGTTTAACTAGTTCTCACTGGAGTATGAACTCCTTGAGGATAGAGTGCCTTTTACCCTCACATCTCCCAAACCTAAAACCTGAAACAGCACTTGGAGTGCACAGGGTTGAAAGCACATGTAAGGTACAATTATTAACCAACTTTATTTTTCTTGTAATGTCCCTGTAGACCTGATCGGTGGGGCTTGTCCTCCTGCCCCTGGTTGCAATCTCAGGCAGTTCCCACCACTTTTCTGCTCACTCTTAGATAATGGAAAGCCCTCTCATCACTTTAAGTCACCAAAAACTTCTCATCTCTATAACCAAAATGTTCCATCTCATGTAGTAGTAAAAATTTGCAACTACCTGTAACAGTGAAGCTTCTCTCCTCCCTCAGCTGGCACCTGCGTTGTGCTGACAGCTGCAGTGGGAAGAGATGGTGTGCGTGGCTGCTCCCTTCCTCTGCCAGTTCCTCCTCCCGCAGACCCCTTGCCCGGAGCTGCAGTCTCTGACCTTCCAGAACTGGAGTCAGGGGAAGGACAAGAAGTAAAGGGGCAGGAAAGGTCTTTCTTGATGGCACCTGTCGAGAGCTGGCTCTCTCAGGACTTGGGAGTGTTTAAGACCCATGCTTTGTGGGTGCTTTCCTAAGCTCTGCTCCAGAGACCCGCTCCCTTACTGGGGATCTCTCAGTGCTGCCCCTTGTTACAGACCACACCCTCTCGGGCTGGCCGCTTACAAATCCTTAAACCCTAGCTCCTCCCTAGGTCATCTCCGTGCAGATCATCTGTTAAAGTCTCATTGTCAGTGCAGATGGCTACCTTGTGCAAAGTTCCTTTAAATTGGCATCAGACAGCCTCCCTCTTACACGGTCCTCATGAAACATGTATTCCACAGTCAACAGCAGTCAAAAAACTTGCTATGGGTACAGCCACCACCCCTAGCAGCCAGTTCCAGTCAGTCTTTCAAGCGTGGGTCACACACCCGTCTCTGTGCTCTTTAGGTTCCAAGTCAAGGGTCTCCTGGAAGTCCCTTGAATCTGGCTCCATGTCAGAGAGACAGAAAATACAGCAGCACTTTAAATCCTTTGTTGAAAATCTCCAGTGTCCAACCTCTGGTCACTTCAGCTTAAACCCCTGAAAGTGAGTGAGGGGTTAAGGATCACAAAACTGGTCTGCAGACACTTTCCTTGCACGTTCTGCCTAGGTGGTTAATGAGCACCTCCTTGGGAATGTGGCAGCTATTATATTTAGTTTCTAGCTCTGGGGGCCTCAGTTACTGTACGGTAAGAACATGGTAGGTTCCAGGAGACAGTTTCCTTTTTTTACACTAAAATTGCAAACGTGTTTGAAGTATTGGGATGAGAGGCTGTGGGGTCCTCTAACGTGCAGAGCTTCCCTTTCTGATTCTTTGTCAGCGCTTCATCTCACCGTGGACGGGTCTGATGGTCGCCGGCCCCATCGCCGTTGCTTCCTCTGCCACGTCGCATAATTCCATAGCAGCAGCGGTAACAGACCCTTTCCAGTCAGTCCTCAGCAAGGGTCCCTCTGGCTGGCGTCATTCAAGCCAATAGACAGAGTTCGGTTCAGAAGCAAAGGAAAGCTTTATTCTTTGATCCAAAAGTGGAGAGGTGTGAGCTCTCGGCTCTAGAGATTCCGCTCTCCCAGAGAGGCCACGGGCGGGGCTACTTTACAGGGATCTCGTCAGACAGACGGAGTTGGGGGAGGCGGGGTGTTCTCGCGGGGCCGGGCGCAGGCGCACTGCTCCAGCTCCAGGTCGCCGGGCGCAGCGTCTCTGCACACGGCCCGCTGCCGCCATCCTGAATCGCCGTGTTGTGCGCCGGTGCTTCTGCACGTGGGGCCGGAGCTGGGAACTCAGGTCTGAAGGACCGGGGACGAGGCCTCTGCAAGCAGCATCCTGTGAGCAAGTGAAACCAGACTGCGCATGAAAGAAAAGGGAAAAAAAGGTTAAACTTTATTTTATTGCCCAGAATAGGCTCTGTCAGTGACAGATCTCTCCTCTGCATTTTGTCCTGCTCTTCATTCTGGAGGGGCACCGGGGGATGCAGGTCCCTCATCTGTAACTGCTTCCTGCTGACTTCAGGCGCCATCATAACCCCGGGAGGGGAGCAGAACTGCCTTTAGCTGTGTGTGGTTGTCCCCAGGCCTCAGCCTTGACTGTTCGTTCCCTGAGTGACCCACCCCTATTTGTCTAACTTTGTGGAAACAAAAAACAGCAGACAATTTCAGATACATGGCCCAAATATAGGCAACAGAATAATGGTCACAAGTCAAGTTTTTCTCAAAAATGAAGGTGGCTAGATCTTTGGTTCACTGACGTGGCCTGAGCATCCCTGGTCACACTTTGTTTTTCAGAAGAGAAGCTTCAGGTCAGAGAGGTTCACACGAATCAGGGTTTACTGCTGCAGGTTTTTGTTTTTTTTTTTTTTTTTTTCTTTTCACTTGCTTTTTTTTTTTTTTTTTAACTTTTTTTTAAGGTAATTAGGTTTACTTATTTATTTATTTTTTAGAAGCCGTACCGGGGGTCGAACCCAAGACCTCTTACATGCTAAGTATGTGCTCTACCACTTGAGCTATGCCCTCCCCACCTCAATGTTTTCTCTATGGAGGCTGGGGCTCGAGGACCCTCTTCACTCGAGTGTGATGTGCCTCGAGTGACCCTTGCAACTTCAGGGCAGAGTGGGTGGTTAGGATCCCAGGTGGGGTGCATTCCCCTTAGGAGTGAGCTGACTTTGCAGACTGCCTGCGTTCCAGGTTTTTAGGTTCACCCAGTCCCCTGGCCGGAAGGGGTGTAGGGCCAGGTGCATGGGTGCAGGCAGCTCCTGGTCACCATATTCCGTGTGAGCTTTCATGGTCTCTTCCCGCTAGAGGGCATACTTGAGTTGTTCCATATCAAGTTAAGGTGTCCCTTCTCTTGGGCTTGGGGAATGAGTCTACTATATAGGAGTTCACATAGACTTTGATTTATCCCTTGGGGCTAACCACATGCAAAGCAAGGCAATCAGAAGAAACTTAATCCAATTTTCTTAACTTTCCTATCATAGCTTGGCTAAGACCCATTTTAAGGTCTGATTGGATCTTTCTACTTTCCCCAATGATTGGGGTCTCCAGGCTGAATGCAAGGTCCATTTTATGCCCAGGGCATTCATTACCCCTTCATCACTTGAGATACAAATGCAGGACCACTATCGCTTTGTAAGGATCCTAGGAGCCCAAATTTAGGGGTTATTTCTGTTGGTGATGCTTCTACCTACCCAGAAAATGTCTATTAGCATCAAGAGATACCTGCAATTGCCCAGTACTCTCGGCATGACAGTAAAATCAATCTTCCAGCCTTCTCCAGGATATGTCCCTCTGGTCTGAATGGGCCTTACCTGGGGACCTCAGGGAGCCAGGTGGGGGAGGGGGCTGGTGTTGGGGTTATTCATTATGCCAGTGGGGCAGGTCTCAACTATCTGACTGATTATACATTTCATGCCAGGAGTTACCATGACCTCAACTAACCAGTTATATAGGGCTTCCTTCCCGAAGTGGGTTCCTTGACGAGCCTCCCTGATGGCTGGACAAGGTGCAGTTTGGGGAAAGAAGTATTGCCCGTGTTCATTAACTAGCTGCCCACGGCTTCCTCGATCTCTATTGAGGCCCCATTTTCAGGCTTTGTTTAATTCTTTGTGTAGGCTGGGGAATAATTGGATGGATCTGGCCTTCAAGGCATGAGGGATACTTGCCAAGTTACTGGTTTTACGGCCACCCTTTTTGGTAGTTGTGTCCCCTTGTTTCCCTTTATTAATTCTGCATCTCCCTTTTGGTGGCCCCTACAGTGAGTCACTGCCACGGGATTTTTTTGTTTGTTTGGTTTTTTTTTGGTAGTTGTACTGCTTCTAAGAACTTCAGTATGCCTAAGCCATGTTTCCTCTGTGTATTCTCTGCAGTAAGCATACCTCTTTCCTTCCAAACAGCCCTGTGTGCATGTAGGCTGGCATACACATACTGGGAATCTGGGTCAGCATTTAAGATCTCCCCTGTCCTGAGCTTAAAGGGTCAGGTGAGGGCTAGTAGCTTGGCCTTTGGGGCAGAAGTCCCGGGGGGTAGACTTCTTGCTTCTATGACTTGGATCTGAGAGGTTACTGCATATTTTCCCGCCAGACTTTTTCCCTCTCTCATAAAACTGCTCCCGTCTGTGAACCATTCCTCTTCTGAGAGGCTCGCTTCCTAGGTCAGGGCAACTGGTATAGATTGTATACAGTTGTGCTCCAGGTGCCTCCTTTCTGTGGGTAGCAGGGTGGCAGGATTTACCATGTGATAGGTTTTCGTGGTAGCAGCTGGGTTGCCTAAAAGCATAGCCTGAACTTGAATCAACCTTCTGGGGCATAGCCATTCTGTTTCCTTAGAACTTACTAAAGCCTAAACCTGGTGTGTAGTCCATGTAGTGATTGGCTGGCTAAACGCTAACATTTCAGCCTCCTTTAGCAAGGTTGTAGTTGCTACTGTCCGCAGGCAAGGAGGCAGGCCATCTCTTAGTGGTTAATCTAATTGTTTAGAGAAATAAGCAACCACCTGAGTAAGGGGTCCCAGTTTAGAGCTAATACCCCAAGAGCAGTTCCTCTTCTCTCCGGAATGGAAAGGTCAAAGGGTTAAGCTACATCTGGTAGGGCCAAGGCAGGGGCCTGAAGCAATTCCTTTTTCAGTTCTTGAAAGGCCCTTTCACATTTTCAATTCCTTTCAAAAGGATCATCAACATTTTGTTACTGAACCAAACCTGGCCCACTGTTTGCCCACACATGGTAAATCCAATCTACTGACACCGGGTTGTGGTGAAGGCAAGTGCAGTGTTCACTGCAGGGCGCCAAGCAAGGCGTTCAGGGCAGCTAGTGCTTAAGAGGCCCGAACTCCCCGAAGGCTCTCAGGGAAAGGTTTTTAAAGATAAGGTGAGGGAGGGGGCTTGTGGGCTGTGTGATCAGCTTGTGGACATTCTTCTGATTGGTTGGTGGTGAGGTCACCTGGAGTCAACATCATCAGCTTTCTGGTTCCAACCGGTCTGGGGTCTATGTGCTTGTGGGCAGCATACAGTTGACTTCTTTCATCTGGTGTGGGGTTTAGTATGTGCAAAACAGCCCAAAGGATATAGCTCAGAATATTATCTATAGCCCTTGAGGAGGAACTAAAGGTCCTCGGCTTTGTTTAATGGCTAAACTATTGTTATTTTGTCTTGCTTGACTGTTTTCGTTTTGCATTTTCTCAATTTCCTGATTAAATGTACTCTGTGGAACTCGGGGAAGTTTAGGAGACTAAAGTTTTTCTACAGACAAGAGGCAGATGGAGGATATGGCGGGGGCGGGGGTTTGTCCCAGGAAAGCCCCAAAGGCTCGGTTACACTTTCTTTTCACCTTTTTGTACAGAAGCCTAGTTGTTAGGCCCTAGTTAGGGATCCTTTTCCCGGGCTCGCCTCTTGGCTCACGAGGCTGGCTGCTTTCCCTTATCAAACTGAAGGTGACAATGGAGACTGCTATCGTTGACCCCTGGAGGTGGGCAAGGAGGGCAGAAAGTCCTGATGCGACTGCTGCTGCCTCGGACAAGGGTCAAGAGGACAGCGGACAAGGCTGCAGTGGCTCCCTCTTGTCCACAGGTCCCCACTGTCCCTGGGTGTCCAGCACCACAAGAAGGCCAGCCAGTGGTGGCAAGCAGACACGCCTGAGTTTCAGTCTCAGATTCCCAATGGAGGCACATTATGACTCCCTCAAGGGGGCCCAGTCCTGATTACTCTGGGGGCTACAGTGTGTGCGCACCACACCAGGTTCAGGTTGCTGGGCAGAGTTGCTCTGAGTTCAGCAGAAGACAGCAGCTACCCCATCACAGTGAACTCAAAGACCAGAGTCAGTCATCCCCTCTGGAACCTCCCAATGTTTCTGCCAACCTCCCACTAGAGCCAAAGCGAGCCTGGAGCCTTAGTGGGCAGGTGCAGGTGAAAAGGCCACAGTCTGCCTCATCTGAGTCGCCAAAATTTCTTACCCAACATTTTGTGTAGATGCCCAGCAAGGGTCCTCCTGCCAGTGTTGTTTCAGCCGATAGGAGGAGACCAAGTTTGGTTCAGAAGCAGAGGAAAGGCCTTATTCTTTGATCAAAGAATGGAGAGGTGCGAGCTCTGGCTCCAGAGTACCCCTTCTCCCCAACAGGCCAGCAGTGGGGCTGCTTTACAGTCTGTCAGCAGGGAGGGTGGCAGAGCGCTTGTGGGTCGGGCACAGCTGTGCTGCTCACGGCTCCAGATTGCAGTCCCGGGTGCAGCATCTCTGCACATGGCCCACCTGTGCTGAAGTGTCAGGTGCAGCTGTTTTGCCGTAGGAACTCTGGTCTGAAGGGCCTGGTGCAAGGCCTCTGCACACAGCACCCTATGAGCAAGTGAAATTAGACTAAGCACAAAGGAAAAAAACAAAGGTTAGACTTTATTAGCCAGATTCTATTTTTATTTCCCAGGAATTGTTAATGGGCTTTGCCAGTGACATAGCCACCACTGTAAACAGCTCTATGTTTTCACTGTTACTACCATCTTTACTTTATACAAATCCATGATTTCTGTCTTATATATACCAAGGAGACAATTATCCAAAAAAAAAGAGGTGGAATATTTGGTAGCCTTTTCATATACAGTGTATAAATATCATAGTGATACTTCTGTTGACAGAGTGTTAGGAACTTGAAAGATCAATCAGAAACACAAATATAAATAATATAAGAATAAACTATAAATAAGCGACAATATAATAAAACATTAAGCATATAATAAGGCACAAAGCAAATAAGCATGAAGTAACAAACCTAAATCACAAGAATAGTTACTTTTTTTACATGAGAACATGCCACAAAATTTCTCCTTGTAAAAAAGAAAAAACTTTTCATTCAATTTGTAAACATGTTAAATACATCAGTCACATTCTGATAGAATATACCTAACGGGTAAAGTAACATGCAACAATCTACTTCTTGTCTAGGACGTTCAGGGTTATGCATGAGATGTTTCTTATTATTGTCTGCAGCAAGCTTGATTTCCTTAAGCAATTGCTTTAAGAAGGAACATTCATGGAATATAAGTTCTATACTTTTAACAAGGCATGCTGCACTAAATCAATATCTGGCCTGACAGCATCCAATGGGATGGGGAATGATATGCTAGTCCTTCTCCTGCCATTGGCCCCAGGAGCAAAGGGCTACCGTATTTCTGGGACTTCCCTTTTCCCACAGACCCTATACCTGACAACTAGGGAATTATAGCTCCAGATATTTCTGATCCCTTCTTCCCCTCAGGAATCCATAAGTTTAAAGGCCAGATCCTGCACAGTCAAGAGTACAAGATCCCAGAAGGCTTTCAGGGCAAACGCGTCCTAGTGATCGGTCTTGGGAACACTGGAGGGGATGTTGCAGTGGAGCTCAGTCGAACGGCAGCTCAGGTACAGCATCTCTGAATCCCACCCCCTGCATCATTTCTGGTTTCTGGAGAGAGGTATTCAAGATTATGAAACACATGGCCAGTTACTAAGTTATGTGGACACAGGGGTGAGTGAAAAAAACAAAAGAAATTGAAAATCTTTAAATCCTCTCATGATCCTCCCTGAAATATTTAAAAATCCATGCTTTACAATACTGAACCATCTCCAGGAAAGGTCTAGGAAAATTATATGGATACCAGACCACTAGGCATTTTTCAGAGATGCTCCTGAAACAAGACCCAATGGGCAAATGCTCCATCCGCACCAATTATGTTTCTTTTACCCTCTCTCTTTGTAATTCTGGGAGGGAAAAAAAAAAAAAACCACATAAAAATAGAAAGGGAGATTGTTTACTGAACATCTCCAAATTTTTAATTAGGAGTCAGATTCATTCTTTGTTTTAAGATAAAACCCCCCTACTTTGTCCAAGAGGTGTACATAATAATTTAAGAAATTCCAAGCATAAATTCACAAATTAGAAACCTATTCCACTTTACCATAAATTATAGTACAATGATTAGATCTGGAAAGAATAGATTTTTATTTGTTACAGTTAAAATTGCTTCCTCAAAACCTCACTTTAAATCCTGCATTATTTACATGTGAAAAATTGCCAGATCAATACCCCATATCTGCTAGTACTATTATTCTTGATATTAAACAGGATGAAAGGCCTTAACAGAGACATAGATCAGGTCAAAGTGATTTATGAAAACAGTGACAGCAATAGAAGCAGCTAGTCATTTGCAGATCTGGGTGCAAGTTCACCGGTCCTCTGATGTTGTAAGACCAGAAAGTTATAAGATCATTTGAAACATATTGAAGAAAAATACTACAAAATGATAGGGGGCACAAATCTGTTGCACATGTATTTATCCTTCTTGCCTTGCTTTTTAGGTATTTCTCAGTACTAGAACCGGTACCTGGGTTATCAGCCGCTGTTCAGATGGGGGCTACCCGCTTAATATGATGGTTACAAGAAGACACCATAATTTTATTGCACAAGTTCTGCCTTCGTGGGTACTAAAGTGGATTCAAGAGAGGCACATGAATAAAAGATTTGATCATGCGAATTATGGATTAAGTATTACAAAGGGGTATTTATTTTTTTGTTTAGTGGTAAAGTTATTGAATCAATATTTCTCCTTCTATTTTATTCAGAGCTCAAAATGTTCAATAATTGTGACATTGCCTTTGTTTGTCCTGTTCTAAGCTTATTTTCGGAAGACAATGTCCCTCAGTACCACAGCAGTTCTTGAAACAGGAGTGATCTCTGTCTGGTAACAGAAGTAGTAATTCACGAGTCTAGAGGAAAATGAAGGATGAAAACTTTATTTCCAGTTTGAATATCAGGAAATTTAAATAGACCTCAAGGAATCTCAGGGTGGCTGCCATCCACAAATAGAATATTTGCAGCACCAGTGAGTGCAGATGGCCAGCTCTCATTACCCTTTAATAAATTCTGCTCTGGCTGAATGATTAGAGGTATGAATTGCCAATAGGAATTTCTGGAATTCTATATTTTAATACACATCTGTATAGAGCTGCACATTGGGAAGGAAAAGAAAACCTTTGAAATGCATGTAAGGTCATTAAATGTGATTTTTATTATATGCTTGACCCAGATATTTTTATTTGCAAAGAGAGCTTTCAACTTACAAAGAAAATTAATGGCAACAGATGATTTGACATGTAAATTTTATAAAGACATTATGTCTGCTGTGATTAGGTAGAATGATATTCATAATGAAGATATTTATCACTATCAATAAATTCAGATTTTTTTTAATCCAAAAAGTTCCTTGAAATTTCCTCTTTGCTAAATGTCAATCCTTTGAGGCCTGCGTGATATAAGACCCCAAACTGGTTATCATATGGATTGTTTATACTCCATCCCAACATTGCTCCAGGAATTAATTCCAAAAGGTAAAGAATTTAAAGCCCTGGGCAGGAAAGAGTAGGTTTAGTCATCTTCCACATGCCTTCTACTGGGAGCAGGAAAACAAGCATATTATCAAAACACTAAGCCACATAGAACACTTTGAATTAGACATTAGTCAATTCACTCCTTTGGTGTGGTGGATAATTTCCCTGAATTGACTAAATAAATCATTTGCTGAGCGTCTCATAAGTGTAACTACAGTGAATAATTTTCTCCTCTGTGTCAAAGGAAAAAATCAAAAAGAATTGTGAACGATGAGCTGCCAACCTGTATCCTCTGTGGGACAGTCACTGTGAAGACCAGCGTGAAGGAGTTTACAGAAACTTCTGCTCTCTTTGAAGACGGGACAGTGGAAGAAAACATCGACATTGTGATCTTCACTACAGGATACACATTTTCTTTCCCCTTTCTTGAAGAACCTCTCAAAAGCCTTTGTACAAAGAAGATATTCCTTTACAAGCAGGTCTTTCCCTCAAACCTAGAGAGGACAACACTCGCTATCATTGGCTTCATCAGCCTCACAGGCTCCATCTTAGCAGGCACAGAGCTCCAAGCACGATGGGCCACGAGAGTATTCAAAGGTACCTGCAGTCTGTTTAAAGCCCTATGTGACCAAGTGAGTCTTGAAACTAGTGCCTTGAGATTTGGCTAAAATCAAACAAATGTGAGCTAAATTAACATAAAACATGCTTAAAAAATTTTTAATAGAGAATTAATTTTATACATGTGTAATATTATGGTGGGTGTGTTCATGTCACCGATGTGACTGGGGAAAAAGAGGCTTTGGCTTTGTGGATGGGATAAATTTGGACAACAGAATATAATCACAGTTCTCAGATTAACTGAAATTATTAGAAGCTTCGGGATCCTATTCCATTCCACTCAAGTCAAGCTATTTCCTCTTAAGTCTTTCCATTTATTTCCAGCAGTAGAATTTTATATTGCTTCCTGAGAAAGACATCGGAATAATACACACTGTGAATAAACTTGGGACCTAAGGAGATAGTGACTTTTAAGACATGCCCATAAAAACATTGCAGACACTGGACACTAACTGCTGTCAGTTATCACTGTGTGAGCACAGGTGACAGGAGTCTGGGCTACCAGGGTCCAATCCCAACTCTGAAGCTCACTAGCTTTGCAAGGACCTCTTTACTTCTCAGCCCCGTTGCCTATAAAATGGGGATAAGAAAACCTCTTTACAAGGATTTCATAAAATGGATAATGTCCACAAAGCAGTTAGCACACTACTTGACACATAGTAAATGCTTATTAACTGTAGCTGCCTTTCTTACTAATGCTGTTATTATCTCTAGATATTATTATCTGTTCTCTAGAACAGGGCAGGTTTTAGATTTGTGAGCATTTTAAAGAATTGCATTTGTATTATTTAAAAATATAAAAATGAGTCACAGTTGGGCCAATCAGCTGTTCTTTAGCAGAATTTTGCCCCTAATGAATAAAAACAATCATCAATAATTTATAAATAGCATATAATGCAATACTAAGTAGTGTTGACTTCCATCCCACTGTACACATGTAATAGATATCAACCATACTGTACAATGTTCTCCTAAGTGGACAAATATGATATTTGAATTTGAGGGGGTTGAGAGTGGAGGAGAGGAGGTTAATCTCATTTGTTTACATTACAAAAGAAATTCCGCAGCCTTTCATTCAATTATCACAAATGTTTATTTCTTTAAGGACAATTAAAGTGCTTTCACTGCACTTTCCAATTATATTAAAACCACAGAAGACTCTTAAGTACTTGCTTTTTTTTTTTAAGTATTTTATAATGAGCTCAAAAATGCTTATCAGAATGGTAGAGCTGACAAAACAAAACTTGATTAGATCACACCATAAGAGTGATCGCGTGCCTTTCCAGAGAGCCTCCAAGGGACAATCTGGGAGTCACCGAGTGAAGTCTTTCCAGCTTCATACAGAATAAAATGATCCCAGTGGCAAGCACGCTGTAGAACTAAGTCAGATCTTTCTCACGCGGATGGTAACCCCACCCCTGGCATCAGCACTTGGCCACTGACAGGGGCAGGACTGGCCAGAAGAGCAGAGACTGCCTAGGTGGGCTATTGAGAACAAGCACATCCTCATCCTCACGATAACTCAAGCAGACAGAGCCTTTGTGAGACAGAGATTGCCAGGCCCCTTCCATGCCTGAGGCTCCCCATGTAACAAAAGTGATGATGTGCCAAAACAGGGTTATAAAAACAGGGTTAATTTAAGTGATAATATGTAACCAGCTAACAGATTTAATATACACACACACACAATAAAATGTCAATGTATATATACAACATGATATAAATAATACTATGTATAGATATATGTAATGTGTGAGCAGATGAAGAGGGGCAGGTGCTGATGATCAGTGGTGACCAGTGCAGTGACGCAGGCTGAGGGCTGGGCACGGGGCATCTGATCTGTCCTCACAATTCCAGCAGGAGAGTACCCTGGTTAAGTGAATTTGGAGGGGGATTTTACCTCCAGAAAATTACCCTCTGCACTCTAATTCCATTCTGAGCTTTGACCATCACATGTTCTGAGCTTGGAGCAGTGGGAGGACAGAAATGAGAGGGAGGAGAACTCAAAGGAAAAGCCACATGCGACTTCAGCGTTGTTTCTGACTTCTCTCACAGGACTCTGTAAGATACCTCCATCTCAAAAACTGATGGCTGAAGTTGTGAAAAAGGAGCAGCTCATAGAAAGGTATGAAATATAACCTACTGCAGGAAAAACTTACCAATATATTTCATTACAAAAAAAAAAGGCTTTAAATATTTAAAGCCATTTAAGCCATTCGTAGAGAAGCAGTATGGCAGGTTGGAATAATCACATTAGGAGTCAGAAGAATCTGTTTTTAGTCCTAACTCTTCCACCAACGAGATTTATGGCCTTAGACGTGTCCAATGGGGGCACCAGTTCGCCTCAGCAAAACATGGAGGCTGGCCCCTACCAGATGGCAATCCTTTGTTCACTTGCCCCCAGAAACTTACTGTTCTCTCTGCCTGGAATGTTCTCCCTCCACCCAATACCTGCAGGCTCACTCTGCTCAGATATCACCTCATAAGAGAGATGCCTTCTCTGACAACACCAACTGGTCTCATCACTGTCTCTCCCCTTTACCCGCCTTCATATTTCTCCATAGTAACTATTACCACTTGATATATTATATATATAGTTGGCAAGGTTTTTTATAGCCTGCTGATTTCCACTGTTAGAATGTAAGTTCCTTGACAGCAAGGCCTTTGTTCTACTCACTGTTGAACTCCTGGTACCTAGAATGGTGCCTGTCATGTGATAGACACTTAAGATTGATTGATTGATTGAAAGAATGACATTGGCATTATCGTGAACATTTATAAACAACAGAGCCTTCAGATACACTGTGCAGCTGACCCTTGAACAACATGGGTTTGAACTGTGTAGGTCCACTCATCAGCAGATTTTTTTCAACATACTAGAAAAATTTGAGGAGATTTGTGAAAATTTGAAAAAACTCGCAAATTACAAAGCCTAGAAATATTGAAAAAATTAAGGAAAACAGGTGTCATTAATGCGTAAAATATATGTAGATACTATTTTATCATTTACTACCATCAAATATACAAAAATCTATTATAAAGTTTTAAATTTATCAAAACTTGCACTCACACAGACCATACATTTACAATCAAGAGAAATGTAAGCAGATGTAAAGATGCAGCATTAAATCATAACAGCGTAAAATTAACTGTAGTGCACATTGTACTGCTGTAATAACTTCGTGGCCACCTCCTGTCGCTATTGTGCTGAGCTCAGGTGTTTCGAGTATCTGCTTAAAACGCTATGTGATGCTAATCATCTCTGCCTGAGCAGTTCATCTCTCCGGTAAATCTTATATCACAGTAAAATGATCTCTCACAGTTCTCACATATTTTTCATCGTGTTTAGTGCATTACCGTAAACCTTGAATAACACCATGGGACCCAACCAAAATGCCACTAGTGATGCTGGCAGTGCTCCCAAGAAGCAGAAAAAGAGTCATAACATTACAAGGAAAAGTTGAATTGCTTGATATGTACAGTAAATTGAGGTCTGCAGCTATAGTTGCCTCTCATTTTAAGATTAATGAATCCAGTATAAAGACCATTGTAAAAAAAAAAAAAGAAAAAAGAAAATTTGTGAAGCCATCACTGTAGCTATGCCAGCAGGCATGAAAACCTTGCACTTTTTTTATGAAATACCTTTTTATCTTGTATTGAAAATGCAGCTTTTATGTCAGTGCAGGATTGCTGTAAGAAAGGCATTCCTGTAGACTAAAATGATTTGAGAAAAAGTGAAATCGTTAATGACAACTTAAAGCAAAAGGAAGGTGAAGAATTTAAAGCTGAAGAACTCAATGCCAGAAAAGGATGGTTTGATAATTTTAGAAAGACTTTTGGCTTAAAGAAAATGTCAAGATAACAGGAGAAGCAGCTTCTGCTGACCCAAAGGCAGCAGGTGAGTTCCCAGACGTCATTAAGATGAGGAGAAAGAGAGAAAGGATATCTACCTGAACAGATTTTTAATGCAGACTAAAGCACCCTATTCTGGCGGGGTGGGGGGGAATGCCACAAAGGACATGTATTGGTAACGAAGAGAAGTGAGCACCAGGATTCAAGGCAGAAAGAATAGGCTAACTCTTCTGTTGTGTGTAAATGCCGTCGGGTTTATGATCAGGACTGCCCTGGTCTATAAAGCTGCTAACCCCTAAGCCTTGAAGGGAAAAGATAAATACCCACTGCCAGTCTTTTGGTTGTACAAGAAGGCCTGGAACACAAGAACCCTTTTTCTGGATTGGTTACATTGATGTTTTGTCCCTGAAATCAGGAAGTATCTTGCTGGCAAATGACTACATTTTAAAGTTCCTTTGATATTGGACAATGACCCTGGCCACCCAGAACCCCACGATTTCAACACAAGGCATCAAAGTGCTCCATGGAAAGGATTGCCAAAGCTACGGAAGAGAACCCTAATAGAGAGAACCTCATGAAAGTCTGGAAAGATTGCACCACTGAAGATGCCATCATGGTTATAGAAAAAGCCTTGAAAGCCAGCAAGCCTGAAACAATAAATTCCTGCTGGAGAAAACTGTGTCCAAATGTTGTACACGATTTCACCAGATTTGCGAGAGAGCCAATCAAGGAGATCCTGAAGCAGATTGTGGATATGGGAAAAAAAAAAAGTGGGGGATGGGGGAGGTGAGAGGTTTCAAGATATGGATCTCGGAGAAATTCAAGAGCTAATATATACCACACGAGAGGAATTAACAGAAGATGACTTGATGGAGATGAGTTCTTCCGAACCAGCATCAGACGATGAGGAAGAAGATATAGAAGAAGCAGTGCCAGAAAACAAATTGACATTAGACAATCTAGCAGAAGGGTTCCAGTTGATTAAGACTGATTTTGACTTCCTTTATGACGTGGACCCTTCTATTATACAGGCACTGAAACTAAAGCAAATGATGGGAGAGGAATTGGTACCATATAGAAATGTTTTAGAGAAATGAAAAAGGAAAAAAGTCAGACAGAAATTACAATGTATTTCCGTAAAGTTACACCATGTGTGCCTGCCTCTCTTGCCTCCCCTTCCACCTCCTCCACCTCTTCCACCTCTGCCATCCCTGGGACAGGAAGACCGACCCGTCTTCCTCCTCGTCCTCAGCCTACTCACCATGAAGACAACAAGGATGAAGACTCTTATGATGATCCACTTTCCTTTAATGAATAGTAAATCATCATCATGCCATACAGTTAACAGACATGTTGTACATGCGTGCAAGTGTCTTCATATGAACATCTAATAACTACATGGCAAGAACTGTATGAGAAGTTTTTGTCTTATCATAAACATTGCTCAAGTATTTATCATGTAAAAATATCACAAGACTTGTGTTGAAATGGATCGTCCATCCTTACATAGGCATGAGCTGAGTGATATTTGCAGTAATATAAAATTAATAATGTGTTGGTTTTCTATTCTCCAACTTTGCTTTCAAAGAATTACATTACTGTACAGTCTGCCTCTCATATTTGGAAAAACTATCAGCCTATCATCACAGGTAAGTGGAGTTTTTTTTAATGTAACAATGTTTCCAATACTGTATTATGAATATGACTGTAAGACTCTATGCCATAAGAATTTTGTAATGATTCATTCATTCATGCATAGGCCAGGCTGCAGTGAAGCAGTCATATCAATTACGCTAGGCTACAGTAAAGCAATCATATTGCTGCTTCTTAATAATCAATGCATCGCTCATTATGCTTGTAAATAAGCATGAGTTTCTTTTTCACATTATCTTTTCAGTTTTGATATCTAGTGTTAGGAGTACATATAACATCGACAGTGTTTGGTATCATAGAAGACAGTATTGACATAGGTACTGATAGATGATTCGTCTTATAAACAGGTGACATAAACTTATGGTATTGATAAATACAGGACAGTACTGTAAGTGCATTTTCTCTTCCTAATTATTTTCTTAATAATATTTTTTCTAGCTTACTTTATTATAAGAACACAGAAAGTAATCATATAACATACAAACTATATGTTAATCTGCTGTTGATATTGTCACCATGGCTTCTGGTTAACTACTAATAACTAATTAGTATGGTAATTAAGTTTGGGGGAAAACAAAATTTCACATGGATACATGGAGGGGTTGGTACCCCTAACCCCGCCATTGTTCAAGGGTCAACTGTACTTATATCTATGTCATGTTCAGTACTGTTACACCAAGTATGGCCCTCTCAACTCACAATTAACATCAATAAAAACAATTTAGGTGGCCATAAATGTGATGCTTTCTGACTATGTTAATTTATTCAACAACTATTTTATTTGGGCTGATCTGATTACTCTCATATCAAATTCAAGAACCTAAAACATTATCTCAAGCTCCTCTTCCAACTGCCTCCTTTTACCATCTCCTTAACAAAATTAAATACACTCACAAATACCCCATCTAAGTAAACTCCTCTTGTTCTTTCCTTTCCAACACAGAAGAACATTCCCAGCGTGGTTTGAATCTGATAAAAAGAAACAAAATGGTGGGAGGAGCAGTAACTTGTAACTTGAAAATGAAAAGTGATCTGTCTTTTTCCCTGTCAGGGGTTTGATGAAAGATCCCAGTGGAGACAAACTTGACTACATTTCCTACATGGATGACCTCGCTGCATGCATAGGCACGAAGCCCAGTATCCCACTTCTGTTCCTCCAGGATCCCAGGCTAGCTTGGGAAGTTTTCTTTGGACCATGTACTCCTTATCAGTATCGCCTAATGGGCCCTGGAAAATGGGATGGAGCCCGAACGGCCATCCTGACCCAGTGGGACAGGACACTGAAGCCCTTAAGAACTCGAGTAGTTCCTGATTCCTCCAAGCCTGCCTCCAGGTCACATTATCTGAAAGTCTGGGCGGCTCCTATCCTACTCGCCTCCCTTCTACTGATCTGTAAATCTTCGCTTTTTTCGAAATTGGTGCCAGATAAACTACAGGACAGAATTTCCTCTTACCTAGTAAGTATTTGGTGAGGATGAGTCTGATTGATTATGAGCGTTGTGCTAAGTCACAATAATTCTATTTCCAAATTGTTTATTCCCCCTCCCCTCTCCATCCTAACTGCTATCAGCCCAGTTCAGGTCTAATCACCTCTTATCTGAATTATTGTACTGTCTTCCTCTTGAGTCGCAGTACCTGCTTTTTTGCTTCCTTTTCCAACTCACATTCTACTCTGCTACCTACACAGTTACTCTAAAATAAAAAGATTGTCATTGTTTCTTTCCATCAAGATCCTGGTGGTGATAAGACAGTACTCCAAATTAGGTAATTTGTGGAAATTTTAATATCAAGATTATGTCAAATGGTTTGGGCAGAGTGTAGGGAAATCCTACAATTGAATGAAATACTCCCAGACTAGTAACAGTGAGGTGCTCTTACCATCCATAGACCTAATGAGGCAAGGGGAGAAACCAATTATGAATAGGAGAGAGATACCACCTCTCAACAGCTATAACCTTCAGCCGACCAAGAAAGGCAGTCCATGGTGACCCCAGAAGTACAGCGCTGGGAAAGTAAATTGCCTGATCTCATTCTCTTCCCTCCTGCTGATCCTCTGCCCATGCTCCCCAATGGCCTGATCCAACCAAACTCAGAAGGCAAGGTTGCTGACTGTTGTGGCTTGAATTGATATATTCAAGTCCTAACCCCTGGCACTTGTGAATGTAACCTTGCTTAGAAATAGGATCTTTGCAAATGTATATAAGTTAAGATGAGATCATGCTGGAGTAAGGTGAGCTAGATCCAATATGACTTTTTATAAAAGAGGATAAGACACACAGAGATGCAGACACAGTGGAGAATGCCCTGTGAAAACAGGCAGAGAGATTGGAGCCATGCACCTACAAACTAAGGATTGTCATGCAAGCAAACACTGGAAGCTAGGGAGAGACATGGAACAGGTTCCCCCTCAAAATCTCCAAAGGGAAAAACCCTGCCAACAATTCCAGACTCCTAGCCTCCGGAACTGTGAAAGAACAAGCCACCCAGGCTGTGGTCCTTTGTTATGGCAGTCCTAGGATACCAGTAGAACTGATGTCGTCCGTGGAGGTCAGCCTCCTAAGCCACAGAGCAGAGCATAGATGATGGAAGGTGTATATAGAGGGGCAGCCAGAAAGGATCCAATGCAGTCACGTCGCTTTCCATTCAGAAATCCTTCAACGTTCCTCCCTTGATTAGAGATAATAACCCAATTCCTTAGCCTGGGAGAGGAGCGTCTTCATGATCTGAGTCCCTTTGCCCAGGTCACCAGAATCTGGTCCTGCAGCTTCCCCTCCACTTCAAACGCTGCCATCCAGTACTACTAAACTGTGAACTGTGTCCTGCCTCATCACTTCGACACAAGCTGTTGCCTCTGCCGGCCACTCGAATCCACACCTGACTGTCTCTCAAGGGAGAGCTTGATTACCTCCCTCTGTGAAGCCTGCCCTGAATCCCCGAAGCAGAGCTGACTGCCTTTTCGTAGTGAGTACACCCCGTATACCACTGTCATTGCTCTTTTCCTACTGAGGTACACTTTTCTTTTTGTGTCTGTCTCCCAATGAATGGTGAGTTCTTGAGAGAAACCATGTCTTGTTCAGCTAAAACACTGCCTGACACAAAGTGTTGCAAAATAAATATTTGATGACCAAACACTGGTTTCACTGACTGACGTTCCTTTTGTCTCCTCTTCTACTCACATTCTTTTCTTCTGCCAACTCGATGAATTACCTCAGATGACCTCAGCTATGCAAAGGAGCAAGGACAGTCCATCAACAGCTAAGTTTATGAGTAAAAGACAACCCACATGGCAATCAGAATAAATACAACCATACAGCAACTGGGAGCCGTGTGTACTGGTTGAAAGCTCTGACTCTAGAATTCAACCCAGATTATAATCCCAGCTGTGCCTTTAGCTGTGAGGCCTTGGCCAGGTTACTTAGCCTCTCTGAGCCTTAAGTGTCCTCATTTGGAAAATGAGAAGAAATGAATGCTGTTATCTACCTCAAAAGTGAACATTCAGTGAGACAATATAGGGTGTTACTTACACAGTGAATTAACTAGAGCTGAAGAGACTGCGGACCTTTTCAATTGTCTGAATCAAAGGATTTGAAAACTGTTGCCTGGCTCTGTTCCCTGTTGCCTAATCAAAGAGTATAGCCCTTGCTCTCCATGGATTCTCCAGTAGCACTTTCCAAGTAGGATCACTCTTCGGTCCTCATGTCCCCCACCAAACCCTGAGGCCTGTTACCTCCACCATCGCTGCTGCCACCACTATACCAGCCACGTGCTTCTCAGATGGACCCTCCAGGATTCAGCCAGCAAATAATAGCAAAGGAAGAATTATTCTCAATCCTTAGGAGTGGGCCTCCTGATATAATTTGTTCATGTGTCTCTAGGTTTTTACTGACGACATCCTCCAGTAAAAGAAGCACTTAATTCCAAATCTTCGAAACCAACTCAAACTGACCAACAGAAACTGTGTCACTGGAGGACGGAGGAACAAAAAATGCTCGCTCACAGGGTGGGATCTGAATCGGGCAGACAATGATCTGGAAGCAGTCACAACTACACTCCATACCACCAAGGGCCTTTTAGGTTAATTTTACAGTTTACCTGAGGTATGGAGGGCACGTGCTTGGAAACAGTATGTGCATTCCTAAATTAAGATTTATGAGTAGGGAGGTGCCCCAGAACTACCCAGAGAGTGCAGGGAGGAAGGAGCGAAGACAAGAGCATGGGCTGCCCGCTGGCCCTCCGCTGCCTGCTGACCCTGCTGCTGCCACTCCTCACTCCAGGAGCCTCCATGTCCCCAGCTGAGCGCATCAGTCAAGCCTACGACCCAGCACTCTACATGCGGAAGAATACTTCAACAGTGCTGCAGACTTACCTCCAGTGCCAAGGCAGCCCCTTGAGTGACTCTGGCTTCTCAGCCCCAGAGCTCCAGCTCAGCAGCCTGCCTCCTGCCGACATCTCCTTCAAGACCTGGCATGCCCTGGATGATGGGGAACATCTGAGCCGTGTCCAGGGGCCCTTCCTGGCCTTGACCCAGCACCTCCAGCTCATGGGGAACGACCAAAGAGACCCGAACCCTGGCAGTCCCATCCTGCTGGCTCAGCTCGGGGATGCAAGACTCAGGGCTCAAGGCCTGCTGGGCAACATGGCTGCCATCAGGGCTGCCCTGGGTCTGCCCAACCCCCCCAGTGGAGGACACTCCTGGACTTGTCCCCTTCGGGGGCCTCGGCCTTCAAGAAGAAACGTCGAGGCTACATAGTAACCGGGGAATATGGCCACTGGCCAGACCGATCCATGAGGGACTTGGCTCTTCTTAAGGCCAAATACCCCATATAGAGGAGGACTTCTGATCAGAGGCGGCAACACTTCCCCTTTCAGACTCTTTTCTGCCTTGCTCCTTGGCTAGAAGGGAGACACATCCTGTCTAGCAGACAGGGCTTCTGTGACATGGACTTGGGGAAGTTTCCCGGGAGCCAGGCCTCGAGTCCCTATTGCCTGGGCCTTCCTGCCTAGGTCCTATGGCCTCCCTTCCAGGTCTGGTTGGGACTCTATTGGTAGCATCTCATGGGTTACCAGCCCAGGGGCACTGGTTGTCCACTTCCGGGGTGGAAATAAGTGTCTCCTTGAAGAGGCTTCAGGCCCCACTACAGGGAGAGCAAAGTCAGCCTCCCTCCTGGGCTCTCCCGAGACCTTCCCCTCCATGGAATTTCCGGGAGGTCCAGGGGCTGCCTTTTGTCTCTGTCTACCTCGCTTTCTGTATGAATATATGGGCTTTTGAGCAAATAGGCCTCCCTTCTTGCAGTAATTCACTTCCTCCCCTAGTTGACCTCTCTGACTATGGCCACTGTTCCAACTTCCCATCTTAAGGGGCTTCACTCCTGATCAATGGATGTCCAATTCTTGAAAGACTAAGGGCTCATGTCACATATTTCCTGCTCAGACACATCCACTTCTATTCTGCGCTGACAGACTGTATCCCTGGCCTGGGGCTCTCACGAACCTCCTGTCTATACTGTGGCTTTTGGAGATGATGGGGGACCAAGTTGTACCCCAAGGAGCCTACTCTCCTTAAAAGTGTCTCCCCACTTTCAACAACAATATACCAGTAACTTTAGTGTTCTTTTTATTTTTAAACATTTTATTTACAAAAAAACTAACTTATTCTCAGAAATGAAACTTTTTCAGTGGTTAAAAAGAAAAAAAAAAAAGATTTACGAATGGGTAACTAGTCTTGTGAGCATCAGGAATACGTCAGGGAAAGCTTTCATCATTGTTTGGGGACTAACAGAGCATAGAGGCCACCTGGTCCTAATGATTATTAAACAATATCTATTAACTACAAAGCCCTTGACCACAGAGAAATGATTCACTGCCCAGTTCAGTCCTGGGTAGGGTCAGTGAAAGGACAGAAGAAACTGTAAGGGCCCAAGATGGCATCACTTATGCTAACAGCCATACACGTGTCATATGTAAGCTATCTATACCCAAGTTCTTGAGGGAGAGAGCAAAACTGAGATGTTATTATTAGCTCATTATTTTTAGTGTCGCTATTTTTTGGGGGGTGTTAATTTTTAGATGAGAAATCAAAGTCTCATAGATACTAAGTAATTTGCCCTGATTCAACACAGCAAGTAAGAGGCAGAAGAGGGATTTGAACCCAAACAGATATAACCCTAAAGCTCAGGCTGTCTCATTAGTTGCCTTGGGAGGCAACTCTTCTATTCATTCCTTATCACCTCAGTTTGCTCGTCGATGCAGCCCCATGCTGGACACCTCCTCCTCGAGGAAGCCTTTGTCTTCCTGTTCTCTGTTCCTTTCTCTACACTTGCAATAGACTTCTAAACAGTACACTTAACCACATTCCATGACCCCAGTTCTCAAAGAACAAAGGATACCAGCCAAAGGCCACTGCCTATGAATCATTTTAAATGAGAATCAAATTTTCACAGTAAATAGTTGGGGTAGGGGAGGAATCCAGTTTTACCAAGATATCAACTTGAGAAATGAAACCAGAAATTATGAAAATGTTTGCTTTGCCTTTTATTGAACCAAATTTTAAGTATAATTGCAACAATGTGCTAAGGAGAGTTGCCTCATTATCTGGAATTTTATATGACAGCAAAATAAACCATCCTCCACCTCATACATTCTCATAACATTGTACATGGAATTTGATTTCAGGAATCCTCAAATCCTGTTAGTGGAGACACTGGGATCTGCTTTAAGAAACTCAGCCCAGCTGTAGTCTGACCCTGACCAAGTATTTCTGATCAGGTCTTATGCACAGGGAGGAACCAATCAAATGCCTGGCCTGCTGTGTGTGCAGTTCCCTGGGAGAGGTAAGTGGGAGAATCCAGTCTGGGCTCAGGCTTGGGCCTTTGTAAGGGGTCATGGCTCCAGCTGACACTGAAACAGTTTCCCTCAGAGCAGCCGCTTTGAGACTTTCCACCTCCTCCATTAAGAATGAAACACAGGCCCGAGGGATAATTCATAATCCCATATTTTAAAATATTACTAAAGTCATTTTATCTTCTGTCATTTATCATATGGTTCATATTTTAAATATAAAAGTATGATTTAAATGAAAGAATGCAATATTAAGCATTATGAGGGAAACCACATTTCGCAAGTCCTTCCAAGGAAATTAAAAATAAACCAGCTGTAAAAGTCTCTTGTTCAACAACAGAATGTGTGCAAAGCTTGCCATCACAATTAGCTACTTCTGTTGTGCAACTTCTGAAAATTTATCTCCCCAAAAGGAAATCTTTCAAGTGAAGGGAAATCACTTTTTAAAAAGGACTAAGCTTCAGAGATTGCATTTTCTAGTTTAATAACAGTATGTATAACTTAAGAGGAAATAAATAAGCTCAAAAAGCATTATTTTCTTAGATTCCTCTTATGCATGCAAGTTCTAACACCCTGACCCTCTCCGCGGTGAGCTCACTGTAGCTCTTCTGGCTGACTCGTGAGTCTCCTTGGGAATAGTAATCAGAGCCCGTGCCATTCACTCTTTCACTCAGCGGGACAGCAAGTGAGGGAAGACCTCACATTGCTTGTATCAGGCTATCTCACCTCCCTGAACCACCCCCAGTTAACTTCCAGGTGCCTGGCATGTGAACAACAGGCAAAAATTCAGATGCAGTAGTTCACTGGCAGCAGCCAAAACAAAAACAACAGACAAAAGCAGAGAAGAAGAGCAGCCAAGACAGAAGACAAGGAGAGACAAGAGCTCCAGCTAGAACAGTGGAGTGCTCTAGAGTCACGTGGGGAATTAGCCCTCTCTCAGGAACCTCGAAGAACACCACTAACGTGAAAGACAGAAAACCCGTCAACCACAATAGCACAGCTTTCTGGGGTCATTAGGCAGAGGATGCCAGATCCTTTCCAGCAGTCATGTGAGAGAAAAACGCTTAGACTATACTCAAGACATGTTAGTTGGACTAAATCATCTTTTGAGAGGAAACTGGGTTTCTGAAAGTAGTTAAAAATCATTTGGAACCCAATATGGGGGTATAAGATATAAAGACAAAGTGAGAAATTTCCTTCTGATGAAAGACAAAACATGATACAAATAATGAAACTGATTTGCTTTTGTGATTCCAAACAGTGAATTTGGAAAACAGAGACAGGGCAGCTTCACAAAAGAATGGAAACCTGAAAAAGTAACTGGAACAGGAAACTTTTATACTTTTTAGGCAAAGGAACAATAAATTTGTGAACAGTTGGGAGGACAGAGGGGTTTGGGCTAGTGGTAGTAAATGGTGAAAAAAGTAATCAAGAAGACAAGGATAGTTTAACAGGGTTTGATTGTACTTATTTCTCAGCCCCAAATTACCAATCTCTGGTGATAAGAATGTCTTTCTTCCTCCTGGTACAGTGAGGGTATTTTTCACCTGGGAGTTTTATGATCTGTTTTAGGGAAGAAGGGTTGGGGATGGTGGTCAGAGGTCAGAGTAACCTTCCTGCTTCTGCCATTTTTCTCAAGTTTGCTCTCCATTATATCTGCAGCACCTAGCTCAACTCTGGTACAGAGAAGAGACTCAATAAATACGTGTTGAACTAGTCAAGCAACCAGGCAATTGAAAATGGATAGGTGGGTGGATGGAGAGATGGATAGATGGATGGATGCATGGATGGAACTGAGTTTTTGTCCCTTGTCAAAACAGTACGCAGTTACTCCCCCTCTAACTTGTACTCAGCCCTCCTCTGAATACTTTTGCACAAACTTGCTCAAATCAGTCCTCTTTGAAAGTAAAATATTTTCTGATGGTTGGAGAACCTCAGTACAGTGGCAAATTTCCTGAATGGCAGTCATCTGACTACCTGACTCCTCTGTAACTGTGACAGTTTTCCAGGAGGGAAGGTATAGCTCAAGTGATAGAGCTCATGCTGAGCATCCATGAGGTCCTGGGTTCAATCCCCAGTACCTCCTCTAAGAATAAATAAATAAGCCTACTTACCTCCCCCAACCAAAAAAAAAAAAAAGAATAGTGAGACAGTTCTCCAGAGTCCACTTTGGAACTTGAATCTACATCCAATTTCCTTCTCTTCTGCATCTGTTTCTGTAAAAAAGAAAAAAAATTAATAAAACAGAAACCTCAATTAAATACAGTCAGGAAATCAGAACGAGGAGTTTGCGTGCCCTGCAGTGACAGCAGAGTTCAATAGGAAGAAGAAAGGCTCCTCTTCTTTTCTGCAAGGACTCAGCTAATGAAAAGCCATCGACCCTTTGTTCACCATCGCCCTACCAGCTTCCTTTCCCCCTGTACAAAAGTGCTCTCCTTCACTTTGCCATGCGGGAACTTGCATGTGCTCACCATAGTTGCAGACCCCAGATTGCAATTTTCTGCTGATCACAAGCACACCTGTCTTAGCTGGAGAGAAAACTGGCAGGCTAGATTTGTCTCAGGTCAGCATTTCTTACCACTCCTCCTACATAACGCCTCTATCCAAGTTACAGATTCAGATCAACACTTACTTAGCTTGACTCTTCCAGCGCAATACTTTTTTGTTTATAACTAGAAATATTTCCCCATATTCAGAATTATTGTCTCCACTCTCCAAGTGCAGCTTGGCGAAACTAAGTGGACTGTCCTCCAAGGAAAGAAACATTCATCTTGAAGTACTTCTTAGGGTGTTGTGTGAAAATCAGTCTCCTTAAAACTTCTGGTTAAACATGGCAGATGGAACACGTGTGATCATTTTTATTTCATTTCTTTAAAACAACATTAAAGGGAGAAAAGAGAGACAACAGCAGGTGGGCAATATCATTATATTTTCAGTAGATAAAAAGCAGACTAACAAAGTGAGGGGAGTTTACAGCCTAAATTAACACAGACAGAAATACCATATGAAACCACAGAACCTTAGGAAAGCTGAGGATCTAGAGGCATCCAGCGTGGCAAAGGGCAGGGCTGGGGCAAGTATATAAAACCAGGTGGGTTAAAGTCTTCATTCTAAAGGGTTAGCCCGAGGTCCTTTCACCCTGCATCCAGAATACCACCATCCAGGGAGAGGAGTGGCCCTTTCTTCTCTGGAAAGTCTGAATGGCTCTAGGGAGAAACTTCTGGATTCTAACTGTAGGGGACCTCAGCAAAAAAAGTGGAGAGCCTAAAGTTCCAGCCTGATTACTTCGTGATCAGTCTTACTAGTTGAAAAGACCTGCACAAGTGTACAAAGTCACCCATCAACAGTTTGGACCTGTGCTCTGAAATGTGAAGAGGAAGACAAAAAGATCAACATATGTTTCAGGAAATCACCTAGTACATAAGGCAGGACCGAAACAAGCACAGAAGAGAAGAAGCTGGGGGAAATAAAAATAATGCATGAGTGAACATCAAAAGAATTATAATGCCCATCCTCTGAGAAATAAAAGATAGTGTTGGGCCTGTGTAACAAGAACAGAATATTATTGTAAAAGGAACACTAGGACAAGAACGAGCTTGTAGAAACCAAAAATAAGAATGGAAGATAAAGTTCAGGAATTCTCACAGAGAGTGCGACAAAAAAACGAAAATGATGGACGGTACAAAAACAAGAAAATTTAAGGACCAGTCTAGGAAATTTAACATCTGAATAACAGGAGTTTCAGAAGGAGAAGAGGACAAGCATGATAAAATTATTGTAAGGAAGCAAAATTTGCCACCCCATAATGTGTCTCCTAGGCATGAGGATTATTTTTGGCTGATTATTTTTAAGAAACAGAAGTCTCAGAAAGTCTTTCTTTTTACGTCCTCCTTAGCTGCCTAAAGAATTGAGATAAAGAGTCTGTTCCTAGAATAGAGATGTCTACAAAAAATATGGGCTAGGTGTGGCTGGGGAGACTTGGCAAGGCCCAGAGATCAGAGTCCACTCTGTGTCGCATTGTCTCTACCTGGCCTAGCAAACATTTGTTTAGCAAACAGCTTATTTTTCATCTCCATGTGAATTGCCTTCCTCCCCTTTGAAGTCCCAAACCCCAACATCCTCTTTGGTCTTTAGCTGAAGATGGTATTCAAGGTGAGGGTTTTGACCATTTTGGTGAGTTACTCATTTTTTCTAGCTCTGTCCCATTTATACGTGTTACTAAACTTTCATTCGATTTTTTTTTTCCTGTTAATCTGTGTCATGTCAGTTTAACCCTCAGATCAGCCAGAAGAATCAGAAAAAGTAGAGGAAAATTTTTCCTCCCCAATACTATCAGAGAAATAATACAATCCCCCACCCCCACCCCCAAAACTGAAGACCCAGTGGAAAAGCCCACTGAGCACACAGCACAATGAATGAAAAAGCCTCAAAGCGAGCCACAGCGGAGTTCTATTTCTGATATGTAAAGTTTGAGCAGCTGTTACAGATACCAGTGAAAATATCGCATAAATAGTTAGATACAGGAGTCCAGAGCTCAGGGGAGAAGTCAGGGTTGGAGATGCAAAGTGGCATCCATTAGCTTGTAAAAGTATTTGAAGCCAAAACGTTGAATAAAATAACCTATAGAGAGTTAGATATAAAAGGGCAGAGGGGAAAAGGAGAAACAGATAAGAGAGAAAGGGAGAGGCTAGAGCTCAAAGCAGAATCCTGCAGAGGATGTTGGCGACACACACATAAACACGCCTCGGGGAAACACAGAGAAGAAAGTACTTCGGGAGGTGGGCAAGGTCAGCTGTGTCAAAGGCAACCAGCACAGAGGGAAACCAGGGTACAGAGCAGATCTGGTCATCAGACTTACTGAGTTTGAGAGCACCAGTGACCTTAGTAAGAACTGCACATCTTTCAGAAGCGTTAATTCAAAGATTAGAGTTGGAGTATGGGGGGATGGAAAAAGACACCGGTTATTAATAATTTAAATGCCAGATAATATAAAACATTATTTTGGCATTAAAATAAAAGTGAACAATTTATGGAACAGAATACAGTATTTGCATTAATTTTTGAGCTGAATCAGGACACCTCAAAGAAATTGGGCCACATGCCATATGTCCCTTCTCTCCCAAACCTCACAGAAGTATTTTGCTCTGGGCCCAGGGCTGCCCAGACTTAGTAATATTAATATATTAACAGTTCAATGGGAAATTTTGAGAAGCTCCACCCAAAGCATGAATACATTAACAAATGGCTCCCCCTGGTGACTCAATTTTTTAGAGATGTTTTCAAAAGTCCCCCTCCCAGAGACAGGATTGATGGACGAGCCAGGAGCACATTTGGTGAATTGCCATGTGACATGACTGGTCCAGCTCACATGCTGTGTTAATCCTGGGCAGCCTCTTGTCACTGTAGGCTGAATTAATGTCTGCTAAGTATTTGAAGAGATTTTCCCCTATATGTTTCTGAAGAGTCATTTACACTGTCTACATTTCATTGAATGGGCCTTATGCCTGTATTTCAGTGGGAGACACAACAGTCCCAAATAGAGGGACTGGACTAGGTCATTGGTCTTTTAACTTTCCTGTTATCTGCATCAAGGGATCAAAGATACTTGAAGGGGAGGAAAAACTAAAGCATGGCTTCCCCTGAACCCAACCCACACACCTGCTGGAGTACCCAGTAATATTTTATTAGGGAAAATGACACCCTGTTAAAAATTTGGAAGCCACTCATTCCTACTAACTCCAATAGAAAAGGATTCTGTGGATAAATGTTATATTCAGTCATCTCACTGTCATCCCTGGTTCTGCATTCAAGTGGAGATGCCCAGTAGGTAGCTGCATATTCCAGTCTGGAACACCTGAGAGACAGCGGGTTCTCATTTTTAAAAAGCACTGGATAGTACAGAACACTGTATTTCTGCAATACATTCAGGGGGAATATCCTTATAGTATTGTTCTGTGTACTAACTGATGGCATAAGTCCCCAAAAGCAATTCTAGGAGGGAACAAAATAGCCAAGTACAAGTAAGCAGGTACCTGATATGCTGGAAGGACTACATATCCATTAGAAATCTTTCCTGAATATTATTCCTCTCAAATGAGCTTTTGGCAAGGATTCAGCTCCTTACAAATACATGGTCAATTAAGGGAGTGTCTCTCTGCACTTTGACAATCAATTCTGCCAACATTTGCACAACTATGAGAACATTTGCCTATGATAACGTAAGCCTGGAAAAAATTCTCCTTGCTCATGTTACCAATTGCCCAAATGGTAAAAAGAAAACATCAATGAAGTATTTTTATTTTAACCTTAGCAGTGTGTTTTGCAGTGAACCCTTCAGGATATTCTAATTGCGATACGTAGTCCTGGGTAATTGAATGAATTAACCTGCTTGCTTATTTTGTAGGAATCAATTTAACATCAGAGCATAACTCCTGAAAATGATACATAAAATAGGTTGCAGTGCCTACTCTTTTAGCGCTTACAGGAAATTAAACAAATCATCACAAAATAAATACATAATTGCAGACTGAAAAATGCTTTGAAGGAACATTCCAGTAAGACAGAATGACAGAGTGACCTAATTTAAACTGTGAAGGGATGTTATCAGGGAAGCTCTCTGAGTAAGTGACATTTAAACTAAGATGTAAAGAATTAGTAATACTCTCCAGCTAAAGAATGGAGGGTTAAGGGTATCTCAGGCAGAAGACAGCAGGTAGAAAATCCCTGAGGCAAAAGATAGTCCAGTGCTGCTGGAAATCAGTGAGCAAGGTGATTGGCAGGGGAGGATTTGAAGAATCAAAATCAAACAAGCCAAATAAAGCAAGACTTTATGGGCCATAAGAAAGATGTCTGCTTTTATCATGATGAATGTTATAAACAAAAAGTACTACAAAGAGCTTTCAGCAGCTTTATTAAGCTATAATTGACCTACCATACAATTAATCCATTTATGCCTATAGTTAATGATGAGTTTAATAAATTTATACAATTATGCAACCATCATTACAGTCACCCCTCAAAAAGTTAATTTGTGCCTATTTGCACCTATTTTTTCCCACCCCTATCCGAGGCAACCACTAATCTGGTGGTGTTACTGAACCAAATTTTGCACAGCAAAGCCAATCTACTGACACCGGATTGTGGTAAAGAGAAGTGCAGTGTTATTGCAAGGGGCCAAGCAAGGAGAATGGGCAGCTCATGCTCAAAAGACTCAAACTCCCTGATGACTTCCAGGGAAAGGTTCTTAAAACCATATTAGGGACAAGGATTGCAGGGTATGTGATCAGCTCATGGACTTTCTTCTGATTGTTTGGTGGTGAGGTAACAGGATGAAGACATTTTGAGAATATTAATCATCAACCTTCTAATTCCAACCAGTCTGGGATCTACCTACTTGCTTGTGGTCAGCATATAGTCACCATCGTCCACTTTGGGGGTGGGGAGTGGGGAGGGTCTTAGTTTCTGTAGAACAATTCAAAGATATGCATCAGATTGCTGTGTATATCCCTTAAGGGGAAACTAGGACCCGGTTTTATCCCTGAACTATCGTTTAACCTATCATTACTTATCTTACTGGGCTGTGTTTCCTTTGTTTCTGCATTCCCGCCTTTCCCTAATTAGCAACTGCTTGAGTCTACTCTTTAGAACTCAGGGAAGGTCTAGAAGACTAAAGCCTTTTGCTACAAACAAGAAACAGAGGACACAGAGAGGCTTTTGTACCCAGGAGGGACCTGCAGGGTCCTGTTCCGTCTCACAGTCTGTCTCCATAGTTTCTTCTTTTCTAGAAATTTCATATAAATAAAATCATACACTGTGTAGGCATTTGTGTCTGGCTTCTTTCACTGAGCACGATGTTTTTGAGATTCATCAATGTCATTGTAGTTTGTTCCTTTTTTTTTTTTTTTTTTTGCTGCATAGCATTCAAAGGTGTGCATGTAACGCACATTTATCCATTCACCAGTTGATGGACATTTGGATTGTTTCCAGGTGGTGTCTGTTATGAATAAGACAGCTATGAACATTCATCTGCAAGTCTTGGTGTGGATATATTTGTACTTCTCTTGGGTACATCTCTAGAAGTGGACTTGCTAGATCCTATGGTAAGTTCTTGTTTGACATTTTTAAGAAACTGCCAAGTGGCTGCATGATTTTACACTCCCACCAGAAATGCATGAGACCTACAGTTTCTCTACATCCTCACCAACACTTGTTATGAAGGAATAAAATCCATATTTTATGGCAAGACGAGAAAAATTTAAACAAAGTTTTTCTTTGCCCCTTTGGTCCTCCTCCCTCCCCTTTAGTGTGTATGGTGCATCTGCATTAACCAGACCTCCTTAGGAGAGCATATTCATTCTTAATCTCATCAAGGGTCACAGCTCCTTAGGAAATAACCATCCTTGATCTTTTAAGGGGCCAGAAGTGGTCTTGATCTTGTAAGTGGGCCACATGACTCATAACCTGCTACTTTGTATGTGTAGGTCTAGACTGTGTAAACTGTCAATAATATGTCAATCCATGTACAGCCCTCTGTCTCAAAAACTTATATAACTGTGCTTCAACCTTTTATAGACAGAACTGTCCTCAGAGCTTTCTGAAAGACTGCTTCCTGGGTTATAATCCTTAATTTGGCCTGAATAAAATTTTCCATTTCTTCCTTAGATTGACTGATTAATTTTCTCCTGGACAGTCTGACTTATTTTTATCTTAGTCATTCTAGTGGGTCTGTGGTAGTATCTCTTTGTGGTTTTAATTTGAATTTCCCTGACAAATAATAATATTGAACATCTGTTCTTTACTATACTTATGTGCCTTCCATATATACTCTTAAGTGATTATTCAAATCTTTTGCTCATTTTTAAAATCGGGTTGTTTATCTTATTGAGTTGTAAGAATTCTTTATATATTCTGGATATGAATCAGATATATGATTCATATCTTTGTATCAGTTACATGATTGTAAATACATTCTCCCAGTCTATGGCTTGCCTTTTCATTTTCTTACTGCTTAGGAATTTGAATAGGTGAGTATACAAGCATGCAAATTATGAAGCTATTGCTGTAACTCAGGCAAAAGATGTTTAAAAATAGGGGTAATGTAGGGGAGGGTACAGCTCAGTGGTAGAGTACATGCTTAGCATACACAAGTCCTGGGTTCAATCCCCAGTACCTCCAGTTGAAAAAGAAAATTAAAAGATAAATAAATAAATCTGATTACCTCCCCCTACACCCCTCCCAAAAAATAGGGCCAGTAAAGGTGGAGGAGAACTGACAGATTTCAGATATATTTTGAAGATATAATTCATAGGCCTTGGCGATGCATTAGACATATAATTTTGATTTTCTGGCACGAAAATAGATTGGATAGAGGCACCATTTTCTGATACAAAGGAGATATGATCATCAGATTTGAGAATGGGAAATCGAGAGTTCAGTTTAAATAGCTTTGAGATATTTGTGAATTTCTATTCATAAATTTCGCAAAAATTATTAAAATTATTATTTAAAATAATTTTAAAAGATAGATTCTTAGAAGTAGGATTGCTGGGCCAACAGATAAAACTGATAGGCACTGCCAAACGCTTTTCAGTGTCCTTTCACTCACATCCTTGTTAAATCTAGATGGTATCAATCTTTTTTTAATTGGCTCCTTTATATAATTCTATTTCCTATACTTTAATTTATAGGTAAATATGAAAAACTGAATTTTGATTCACATTTGCCTGATTCTTGATTGAACAACTGTGATATTATGATTTATGAGAAATATATATTTGGTCTGTCAAGGAGGAAGAAATTCTCCTCTACCTTTCTAGGTTCTTCTGGCTGGCCTAAAAATTACATTGATGTAAGACAAATTAACAGAAGAAAAATCAAACAAAAATTTAGTAACATGTATACATGGGGGAGACCCAGAAAAACCAGTAACTTGCCAAAATGGCTGAAACCCTCGCCTTCCATATCATCTTCAGCTAAAGACAAAGAGGATGTTGGGGATGGTGGTTTGAGACCTCACAGGGAGAAAGGCAATTGATAACGGAGATGAAAACAGAGGAATTTGACAAGTAGATTTCTTTGGTTTCTCCCTGTCTACATACCTAGTTCATCCTATAGTCATCTATGGTGATAGCTCCCTTCCAGGAAGAGGCCCTCTATCCAAATTCTTCAAACAGAGGAAAAATCACTTTCTTCCGGAGTCTTCTGGATCTCGATCATTTTCAGTTCGAAATAATCTTCATGCCAAAGAACATTTGGGGTGGCAACTTTTGCTCCCCTACAGGTCATTCAGATGACCAAAATATATTTCTCATATGGTATATATATATTTCATTTTCATCCATGGTTCCTGGTTCACAGCTGCCACAACCCTCATTTCCTGAGCAATAAAAGCAGGTGGGGCAACTTTTGTCATAATATTTGATCTCCTGTCCTCAGTTGCCTGAAAACACTTTAGACCACGACGGTGGAATGGGCGTCTTGTTATTCAGAACAAGCCCTCTTCCACCACAGCTGGGTTTATGTTAACGAGGTTATTATCTGAAAACTGGGTTTGCTTCCTGGTTGGTGTTGAGCCAAAAGCAGAAGGAAGGGTTATTACTTGGAGCAAGTGAGGAGAACACTGGGGATCTTTCCCAAAACAGCATCTCTCTCTCTCTTTTTTTTTTTTCTCCCACCACATCCCAGTTATTGAAAACACTAAAGGCCACCCCAACCAGTTGGGAGGTGTGGGTGTTAGGCCCTACCACAATCTTTTGAAGTTTTGGAGGCGGGTATCTGAAGCACTCTGTGATATGAAACAGGTGTTTACTGCTACTGCACTTCTTGGCTCCTCAGGGACCAGGGTGGTGTGTTGCCTAAGGCCTTCTCCAATCCTCTCCAAAAAAGTGGAGGGCGGTGGGGTGGGCACAAAACAGTGCAAGTTAAAAGATGGTGTTATAATTTAAGGAGCCATTCTCTGGTCATTTCTCCTGGTTGCCTAGTTAGTTTGGGGGCCAGTGTTAACAAAAGAAAATATGTTGTTTTCTTCATCATTGGGGTATAGCCACAGAGTTTCCAATGACTCAGAATGTACTCTAAGGGGCTGTCAGAGGGGACTGACATCTGGTTGCCCATGTCCTTGGATCTCAGATGAGGACTTGTCTCCAACCAACAAGAGTGTAAGCAGATAGGGCAGGGGGTCCCCAGAGACAGAGAACCAGGCATGGATTTCATGACAGAAGAGAAGCTAATTTTGGCCTAAGCTATTTTGTGATCTAAGCCTGGCCACAATGCTTGCCCTTGAACAGGTCATGATCTTAAGGGAAAAAAAAAAGATCTGAGGAATGATCTTAAGGAAAAAAAGAATGTAGAAACAAACCGTTATCAGGCAAGAGAAGTAACAGTAGTAAAGATAATGTATCAGCTGTAAAGACTCCCAGTTCTGTTTCACTGGTAAAGATTAGCCACCAGATCAACGGGAACCTAAGCCCTAACCTAAGATCTTCCTGACTTGGACTCTGTTGACCACCCAAGTCACTTCCTGAATATGCATATACCACCCAAACCCCTTCATGAATATGCATATATCCTTAGCTTAAAAATTCCCCAATTTTGCTATTCGGAGAGACACGCTTTGGGAAAGATTCCCAGTGTTCTCCTTACTTGCTGCAAGTAATAATAAATCCTTCCTTCTCCCAGCCTCTGGCTTGGTTGTGTCTTCTGGCGCAACACCCGCCAAGAGGTGAACCGTTTTCTGGTAGCAAGAAGTCTAAGTGTTGGTGGAGACACGGAATCAGCTGTTCTTAGCTCACTGACCACGTCCTTCTCTAGAGAGTTGGTAAGTTCTTCTAACAGATAACCTAAAAGTGCACACTCAAGTTGTTCAGGTGTCCCATCCTGGCACCCCTCTACCAGGACCCCCTAGTGACAGTCAGAACCAGAAGAGACAGTTGCCTGATCAGCCTCCAGGGCTTAGAGGACAGGGATGTCTTACCATCCCTCAGACTCTCAGCGCCACCCCGACCAGAACTCCGGAAGACAGGACACCTTGCCCAGCCCCTTTGGGTTCCTTCAGCTCCCAGTAGGTGAGCCAGCGGGCTGCGGCAGCTCAGCCAGGTGAATGCACTCCTGTTGCTGGGGCACCTGCCAGAAAGCGCACAGCAGAATCCCTCGTGGTGCCTGCTTTCTCGGGTCCACGCTCCTCCACTCGCCTAACAGGCTCAGCCGCGCACGTATTACCAGATTCTCTAACATTGATCCAAGGCACTTTTTTTTTTTACAGTAAGAGGTTACAGTGCTTCCTGATAATAAAATCATAGTATCAGCGTCTAGGTGTGCTTATCTCCTTCGTGAGCAAGGGGTCATGCATGCAGCTCAGAGAGATAGGATGTTGAGCCATTATGGATAGCAGTTTTAAAAGGAAGGTGTAGACTGCATCACACCACATTTTACCTCCAACTGAATTAAATATCTATTGACCCAGGTTTTCATGATGCTATTAGAGGTTCTACATTAGCTTCAGTAGCTCTGGGGACTACATGGAGCTAAGTGGCTTGGCTAAGTCCAGAATAGATTCCTGACCACAGAGACAGAGGCCAAGGAAAGATCATTAAAAGCTGCACCCAATTTTATGCTGTTTTTAAGAGGTGATACACAAGGAAGATGATAGTCAGTAATGGAAGAGCCATGCATAATTCTCTCCTGTTTGTCCAGTAAACAATTTACCTGAGAGACCTTAACTAGAATTTTCTAGGAGTAAATTTCCTGGCAAGCATTTTAGATTTACTGTCTGGTGAAATAAAGCTCTATAACCTGTGGGGGATGGAAAATTGACCTTTAAAAAAAAAATGAAATAAACCACACTTTAAGTCCTACCAGATGGGACTTCCAAACAGGATTAAAATACAAGCAAGTGCTACAAATTAGAAACCATTCTTCCACAAGCCTCGACTATCCTAAAGGAAGGAGATTTACACCAGACACTTTGTTCTTTTGCAGCCAGGCAATGCGAGAGTGTTCTGAGTCAGGAAAAGGCTTAGAATTGATTTTCTAGTTTGGGTTTCCTGTATTGTTACATTCCTAAGAAAATTGGAGCAAGGATTTTGAGTTGAACCAATTCTTTCAATGTTCTCATTCAAACAAGTGCAATTCACTACATACCTGCTTCTCAAGCTCCATAATATCAAAACAGCTAGTATTTATTGAGCAATTGCCTTGTATAGACCAGTCGGCATCCTGTTACACATTAATTCTCACTAATATTTTCAACAACCCCATTAAATAAGTATAATTTTCTCCCTGTTACAGATGAGAAAACTGAGACTCAAAGAAGTTAAGTAACATAAAACTAGTGTATGGCATGGCCATGATTTAAATCTAGGTCTAGCTGATTCCAGAGCTCAGGTTCTTAACCAGCAAATTAAAATAACAATGAGATACCACTACACACCTACTAGACTGGCTAAAACCCTAAAAAACTGATACCACCAAATGCCGGTGAGGAACAGGAATTCTCATTCATTGCTGGTGGGAATGCAACATGGTTCAGCCATTTTGGAAGACAGGTTGGCGATTCCTTACAAAGCTAAACATAGACCAGACAGTACCAGCAGCTGCACTCTTAGGTATTTACACAAATGAAAGAATGAGTTGAAAACTTTTGTCCACACAAAAACCTGCAGATGGATGTTTTATAGCAGCTTTATTCATAATTGCCAAAAATTGGAAGCAACCAAGATACTCTTCCGTGAATGAGTGAACAGTTGTATCTGCACAATGGAGCAGTTTTCAATGATAAAAAGTGATGAGACATCAAGCCACAAAAAGTTTTGAAGGAAATTTAAATGCATATTTCTAAGCGAAAGAAGCTAGTTTGAAAAAAGGCTACATACGATGTAATTCCAACTACACGACATTCTGGAAAAGGCAGATGATCTCACTGATCTGTCGTTTTCAGGGATTAAAAGTTAGAGAGAGATGGATACTTGGAGAACTCGAATTTTAAAGGCAGTAAAACTATCTGTATGATACTCTGATGATGGATACATGACATAAAGCATTTGGCAAACTCGTAAAACCATACAACCCAAAGAGTGAACCCTAATGTAAATTTGGACTTCAGTTGATAATAATGTGTTAATATTGGTTTGCCAGTTGTAAAAATGTATCACCTAATGAAACATGTTAATCAGGGAAACTGTTAGGGGAGAGGACATAGATGAGAACTCTGGACTTTCTGCTCAATTTTTCTGTAAACCTAAAGCTGCTCTAGAAAATAAAGTCTATTAATTGAAAAACATTTGCGACAATCCCCACAGGCACTCCCTATGCTTCTTTCCTGCTTTACTTGTCTCTGTAGAACTTACCACCTTCTAATATACTTTTTACTGATTTATTTTGTCACTTTCTGTGTGACATAGTACTCCACCTCACCTACCCACTAACTCACACATGAAGGTGAGTTCCACCAGGCCAGGAAAATTCTTTAAAGTTTTATTTTGATATATTTAAATTTTCAGAAAAGTTGAAAGAACAGATTGAGAAATTCCAATGAATTTTTTTTACCTAAAGTCATTAGTTATTTACATTTACCCCTTTGACCCCATTGTCTTTATCTTTCTCTTACTCCCACTAAATCTCTCTCATGTGTGTCTATATAAATGGACATATATATATGTATAAAGAATGTTTAAAGAATATATGATATATAGAGGATACATGATAAATATACATTTAAACATATATCATGTGTTCATTATACATTCTATGTATAATTACCCAAATCTCAAACTAAACATTTATACAATACTATTACCTGATTCTCAGTCCATATTCAAATAACGTCCATTGTTCTGATAGTGTCTTTTATAGCTTTTCTTCCCCGTAATCCAAGGCCCAATCCAGGATTATGCATTGCACTTAATAGTCATGTATCTTTATTCACCTTTAATCTGGAACATCTTCTCATTTGGGGAGGGGGGTGCGGGGGGGCGGTCTTCCTTTCCTTTGACATTTCTTAAGAGCTTAGACCAGTTATTTAGTAGTTGTCCCTCAATTTGGGTTTGTCTAGCTTCTCGGCATCAGATTCAGATTATGCATTTTTGGCAGAAATACTGCAGAAGTGGTATGTCCTCAGAGACACAAGATGGTGGTCTGTCCCACAGTTAGTGATCTTATCTCTTGCTTAAAGTGGTGTCCATCAAGTTTCTCCAAGAAGGGAATTTTGTTTGTTTCATTCACTGCTGTATTTCCAAAGCCTAGAATTGTGTCTCAAAAAGAATATATTGAATGAATGACTACATGACTTCAACTCTGTGGAGCTGAAAAGACAAAGAGGAGGAAGGAGAAGGAAGAGGAGGAAGAGATGGAGAAGCGGGGAGTGGGGTGGGGGGAGCAGTACCCTTATGGAGTAGATAATCGGTATGCACATTTTAAGTTCCTAAATAACATTCAAAGGATTTCCAGGACATTTGTATTAATAATAATACCACCAATGTTATGAGATTTTCAAATCCATTATACTGTTACTATTACACCAAACATATTTTCTAATGTATTTCATAATAATATAGACTTGTCCCCAGTAATTACTCATTTTAAGATGATCTCAATTCTTAAAAATATTTTCAACTCTTCCAAGAGAAAATCTTCTAAGCAATATAACAAAGAAGCCTCAGAGGTCTGTTCCATAGATTATCAGTTTTTATTATAGTAAGCCTTACTGACAATCTATCTCTTGTGTAAATACAATTTACTATTTACCTCAAGACATCTCTAATTCAGTTTATTGTCTTGCAATCATAAAACAAGTCATGTAAAAAAAAAAAAAGTGGTCACAAGTTCAAGCCATGTGCTAAGGGAAGCAGAGAAGGATACAAAAACATCCTAAAAAACTTAAATCGACTAAACAAGCAAAAGTCCATTTTGACTGGTTCAGTGCCCATCAACACAAAGAAGTGAAAAGGAAAATTGTGTGAACCATTTTGTTTTAAATCATATTTTAAAAGCAGTGTTGAAAGTGAAAATTTTAAGTATCACTTTTAACTGTCAACATAATTAATAGTTAGATTTTAGCCTGTGTAGAGAAGGATTATTTTCTCTTCTGACTTATCATCTCTGCTGTTAACAGCTTTTTCCTAGCACCCCACAATGGAGAAAAAAAAAAGCCCTTATAAACAAGTCTATGAAGTGGCAACTGTTTGAAAGACAATCCTTAAAAAAAAAAAAAAAAAATAGTTTCCAGGCTAATTGCTTCAGTCCAGCAGGGAATTTGTGTGCAGTTATTTCCCACATCTCCTTGGGACTTTATTATATAAACAGATACTGACACACTCACCAGACAATACTTGATTGAATGATAGGTATGTTTTCTCTTATTCGCAGATTCTTCCATAAGAAAAACACAATTCATTTTGTCATAAGTTTGTACACCATAAAAATGAAGTCTGTTTGCTAATTGTGTAAAATTTGGATCTAGGTTCCTATTTTCTAAATGTTTCTTCATGCCTCTTCAAATAAATTAATGTTTAACAGGCAAAATTAGTTGCCCCCAATATGATTAGAAAGGGAGTAAGCAAGGAACACACCTACTAAAAAAAAAAAATCAAAATCAAAATTGCAAAAATCTACACGTGGACAGGATTAAAAGAGGAATTTCATTTGCATTCAAATGTCATCTACATTTTTAAAATCATCTGCGTATGAATAGTTTACACTCAACGGTGACATTTCACCTAAACGAACGATTTTGCTCCCACCAGTACTCTGATAGACATTGATTTAATTTCTTACGCTGCTTCTACTCTGTAGGATTGAGTCCCTTTCAAATTTTAGGCAGTGTTCCTTTTTCTGCAATTAATCATTCTTTCAAATTAAATATTTCAGGAAAGTAACGTGTACAGAATTAACAAAAGGAAGTGAAATACGTTAGGTTCCTTAGCCTGGCCAGGTAGAGCCAGAGTGACCAACGTTTTACTCGTGAAGGGGTTTTTTAAATCCCAAAGCTGTATCATAGTTTTGCACTAAACGGTATGGACAGTCAAGGCACTCTAATATCCAGAGATCTTCTTTTCTACATTTTCCTGAGAAAAAAAAAAAAAAGCAACCACTGCCACCCTAGTTAGACACAACAAGCCCTGTTCTAATAATTTCAGCATGCCATTTTTATATACAAGCAGCCCACAGGGAGCAGCACATAATATCATCCTCCTCCTCTCACTTCCCACTCTCTTCTGAGTGATGAAACACCAAAGAAAGTGAACAAGTGGATAAGCCAATTTAAGAAATTGTGGGTGAAGTTAGCAACCTGCTTGAGGACACAAAAGCATCCAAACTGTCAGGCTCCAAAAGCATAGAAAAGCTTGGTTTTTAAAAATCTGAAATGTCATGGCACTTACAGTCTGTCCCAGCCAGTTTGCACTTAACCATATTGTTAACTGATATTGTTAGTTCTCTTCACGTGTAAATCTTCACATTTTCTCAGTCATTAAGGAAGAGGAAGAAACTAATTCTTTCAGGAAGACTTGATTGTAAATTTTTTTTATAGATAAAACATCATAGAAACAAACCATTGAACCTAACAACTTGAGGATCCTTGCAATACATTTAATCAATCACTGTTAACTATTTAATTAGGTCCTCTGGGTGCTTTGCACTCTGCTGTCTGAAAATCTCTTTATATCTGTTCACTTGCTCATTATCTGTTTCTCACACCAGAACAAAAGCTCAGTGACTTCAGGAACATTTTTTAAATCTTTTCCTCTGTTTTGTCTACTGTACGTAAATCACACTCGGAGCTCAATAAATATTTGCTGAATGAATAACAATGCCCCAGCAGCTAGCAAAATGTTTTTTCTCCCTCTAGAGAGCCACCTGAGTGTCTGTCTCTCTGCTGGCCACAACCTCCCAAACTGCTTACACCTGAGTCACATTGCTTTACGGAGTTTGAACAGCAGTTCACTAACAAACTGCCTCAGAAACTCCCAAGACTGCAGTTTGCGTGTGTCATCAGGGGAATCCCCTGGGGTACTCACATTATTCCCTTGATACAAATCAGGGAGCTACACAGGAGTGAGTTTAGACTAGATGCTAACTCTTGGAAACCTTTACAAGTTTCTAAATTATGATGTTAAAACCAAGAGCCAACTGTTACTCTGACATAGATCGGGTTACCTCCAGTTCAAAATATGAGCATCAGCAGATGCCCAGTGGAAGTGCTGAGCTAAGCTTGGCATTCTTGAAAGCAGATCCAAATAGGGATTTTCCGTAGGTACAGTCAGCCCGGAAATGGAATTAGACAATTTGAACCCATCTATCTCACCCTCTGTCTGTCTGCCTGCATAGAGGCTCACACAAGCAGGAGCTGCTCTGGCAGGTGGTGGTTAATCGGTTAATGGAACAGCTGCTTCTGCTGGTGCTCATAAGCACCAATCCTCTCTTTTGCCATCAGTGCTTCTCCTGTTCCCAACCTCACCCAGATTTCTAGGTGCTTCTCATGTCAGAGACTCTCCCTGATGTTATTTTGACTTGATTTCATTCACAAGGAAATCATAAAAAGTGTTTTCCAAACTTGCCTAATCACAAGAATCTGGAATACTTATTTCTAAATGCAGCTTCTAAGGGACTTCCTGAATAACCATAGCCATGTAAATCAGCATCCTCAACCTCCTGGAAAGCATACAAAGCAACAAAGAAAACAACAATAAAACACAAAGACAAATACACAATTTGTATACACAAATGTTCATAGCAGCATTATCCACAGTAGCCAAAAGGTAGAAACAACCCAAATGTCTGTTGAAGAATGAAGGGATAAATGGAATGTAATATATATATATATATACATATATATATATATACACACACACACACAATGAAATATTATTCAGTCTTAAAAAGGAATGAAATTGATACATGCTGCAACATGGCTGAAATAAGCCAGACAGAGAAGAACAAATGCCTTATGATTTCATCCATCTGAGGTACCTAGAGTCCTCAAATTCATAGACAGGAAGTAGGACAGTAGAACATCTTCTTCTGGGGTGAGAGGAAGATGGGGAGTTAGTGTTTAAGAGATTAATAGAGTTCCAGCCTGGGATGATGAAAAAGTCCTGCAAATAAATAGTGGTGATGGTTGCACAACAACTCGAATGGACATAGTGTCACTAAAACATGCAGTTAAAAATCATTAAAATGGTAAATTTCATGTTAAATACATTTACCACAATTTAAAAACCAAGCAAATACATGAAAACACTCCATTTTCAGTGAGACTAGGTAATAGACATAGCCTACAGATTCCAAAACATGTCTCAGGCAGCTAAAAGCAGCTGGGAATGGGCAAAAGCCATATGGGAGGAAGTGAAGAGGAGAAATTTGAATAGTGATGAGAGGCAGAGACCCTTTTATTGGAGCTCAGAAAATACCAGAGGAAAAAAGTCACTTTCTGAAAGTGACCTCACTCTGCATGCAGCTCAAAAGCAATATCACTTCTTTGCAAAACTTTCTTTTGTATAGCACAGGAAACTATGCTCAAAATCTTGTAATAACCTTTAACGGAAAAAATATATGAAAACAAATATATGTATGTATATTCAAGACTGGGACATTGTACTGTACACCAGAAATTGATACATTGTAATTGACTGTACTTCAATTAAAAAAAAAAAAAACAGGGGGAGGGTGTAGCTCAAGTGGTAGAGCGCATGCTTAGCATGCACGAGGTCCTGGGTTCAATCCCCAGCACCTCCTCTAAAAATAAATAAATAGACCTAATTACCTCCCTCCCACCAAAAAAAAAAAAAAAAAAAAAAATCAAGATAGGAACAATAGGAAAGGTGTGTTCAGGAATGGCAAGAATTTCAGGGAGAGGCAGAAGATGCCCTACGTTAGGGCCAGATCATTATGACATTTGACCTTAAATTATATACAGAAAGTCAATGGAGGGTTTTAACTTTGGGTGTAATGAGGAGAAAATGTGTGTCTCTGTGTGCTGTGTGCTCTTGTGTGTAGGGGTATGAATATTATTGGACCTCAGACACACAGGGGTGAGTTAATCACACTCAACAGTTCAAGGCATATTATTTTTTTCATCCAGACAAAACTCTCCTCTTATTTATTCTTTTTATCCTCATATTCTTTCTCATTCCCCTTAACTCCTATAATCATATGCAATCGTATTATGTTGAATGATATTTTTTGTTTTGTGTGTTCTAACAAAATGTGCATGTATTTTTAATTTATGTAAATGATAGTGTCACATGACTCATTCTCTTTAGCATTTTCCTTCTAACTAAACATTATGGTTTTAAAATGTATCCATATGGCTGTGTGTATATGTAATCTGTTTATTGTAATTACTGTACAGTACACAAGAGTGTGTATTCATCACATTTTACTACCTACTCTCCAAATCACGAACACCCAATTGATATAACTCCTTACTATCATACAAGAAGAAAAAAGCTGCAATGAACATTCTCTTATATATCCTGTTATACTGTTACGGAAACGACAGGCCAGTCAAGAAACAAGCACCACTCAGAGGGTTGGAGTACTCAGATGTATTTCGCCGGCGGGCTCAGAGGGGCTTCTGCTCCGAAGCTCTGAGCACCTTCAAGATGTGCACATGAGGTTTTACAGGGTAAAGTACAAGCTTGGGGTATTCGGCCAATAGGCATGGAACAGCTTTAGCAGCATTATCATCACAAAAGTGGAGGCAGGGAGGCAGTAAACCGACATTCCAAAGCCAGATATGTATCTTTGAAAACCCAGCTGGCTAGCAAAAAACATGAACAGCAAACCAACACTAATTAACCTAGATTTACAAGTTAGTCCAGCAGAACTCAGCTCAGTATTCCAATACTTAGATTTGTGAGTTATCTTGTTAGACCAGCCCAGCCTCTCCTTCACGTTCCTAGACTTGTGAGTTATCTTGTTAGACCATCCCGGCTTTTCCTTCACAATACAGCTCTATGAAATTCCCTTTGGAATACATACTCGGGAGCAGAATTGCTGATCATAGGGTGTGCCTATATTGAATTTGACTAAATAGTGCCAGGTTGCTCTTCAAAGCAGCTGCACCGGTCTATACTTCCAGCAATAATGCATGAGGGTAAATTCCCTCACCCCGCCTACACTTTTTAGTGTTTGCCAGTTTATTTGGTATAAATTGATATTTCCTTGCAGTTTTTATCTGCATTTCTCTGATCACCAATGACCAGCTTCTCTTCATAAACTCAGTTTTTCAAGTTTCCTCTTCTGTAAATATCTTTGGCCCATTTTTTTTTTTTAACCCTTAGCCCCTTTTTTTCCATTGGGGTTGCTGTCTTTTGTAGGAATATTTTTAAATGTTCTATGTATTAATCCTCAGGTAGGTTTAGACATTACAAATACCTTTTCCTATTCTTTCATTTGTTAACATCATTTACAGAAATACTCAGATTTGATAGAATCACATTTGTCCGTTTTTTTCCTTACGGTTGAGGCTTTTGCTTTATTTTGTTAGGAAGTCCTCTCTGACTCCAAATCACAAAGATATTCTCCTACATGTTCTTCTATTAATTTTGTCTTTTTGCCTTCCACTTTTAGATCTTTAATCCATCTATAGTCCACTCTTCTCTGTGGTATTAAGTGGGAATTCATTTTTAATTTTTCTCCATATAGTGAGTCAATTTCCCCCAAATTATATTTTTAACAATCTATTCTTTCTTTCTCTTGATTTGGGGGCAAATTTGGATTTTTGGAAGTTAACTGGCAGTTCTGCAGAGAATAAAGATTAGAAATAGGGATGCCAAGTAAGATATATTGCTACTGTTCAGATAGATGTAAGAATATGACTGAAGACAGTGACATTGGGGGCGCGGGGAGTAACAGGTTTGAGAGATATTTCTGGGGTTGGCAGTGTGGTATGAAGGAGAGAAAAGAGTCCAAAACAACTTCAGTTTTGAACCCAGCACTTTCTGTGGCCAGCAGTGCCACTACTGAGGTAAGGACAGGAGTGTGAACAGTTTGGAAAAGGAAAGACGAACACAATTGCAGAGCTGTTGAGGATGGGGTGGCTGTGGACATGCTGTGGCCCTCACATTATTTAAAAATGTGTATATATTTAAATAACATCATTTAATAACTGGGAGATTCTGTTTGTAAAAAATCTATATTCAGCTTTCTTTCAAAAGATCAGAACCACTGGAACACCAAAGTTGCATTTCTGTCTGGCATCAATTAAATGGAACGGATCAGCAGCTCCCACCACTTAATGTCGCAGGAGCTCCCCAGACCTCCAGTGTGCACTGGATCCTCAGTTCCTGCACACATTTGGGATTACGATCCTGGTATATGCAGAGTGATGAGGTGGTGAAAAAGCACAGATGTTTGACATCAAACAGACAATTTGAATCCAGGGTCAGCCGTTTACTTAACTGTTCTAAACCTGTATCTCCTTATCACAAAATGGGCGGAGTACCTGTCTTAGAAGGGTTTCTTAAGAGAGTTTAAAGAGAGGATGCATGTAAAGCTCAGTAGTAATTGTTAGCAAATAATAGCTAGAAAAAAATCCAGTTAAAAATTGGACATGGAATTCCAGAGCTGAGAAGAGAATGAGAGCTATGAGCCATGGATTGGAAAGGCAGTGGTGTATCATTCTGTCCTACGGTTCATGACTTTCTTGATGACTGGAATATCAGAACCTCCTCTCTACCATAACCCCATCTTCACTTCTTTAAATCCCTAAAAGTGGACACATAGAAAGAACCCCATGGAAGGGAGGGTATACCTCGGTGGCAGAGTGCCTGCTTAGCACACACAAGGTCCTGGGTTCAATCCCCAGTACCTCCACTGAAAAAAACCTTTTTTTAATTTAAAAAGAAAGAACTCAATAAATGTTTGTGGAAGGAAGGGAGAGTGGAAGAATGGGTGAAGGAGCTGGGGGAAAAAACAAAAGCAGGCATTTTCTTTCATTTGTAAACAGAAGAAATATGGAATGTACCAACTTAGGTTAAGTTTGTTTCATCAACCCAGCCCCACCTCCAAGCCAATAAAAATGTTCACTAAGGCGTACAATTGTATTCTGTACTCCCAGTTCCCAGGAAAAGACTGCAAAAAGACACACACTTAGTCATGTTGGCTGCAAAATACATCTCCAAGCCTCCTTCAGTAAAACACTATTTGGAAAGTATTTAATAGCAGCATTTGTTATATGTAATTAATAATACCAACAAAACCCAACCAAAGACTTCAAAGATGTAACAGTTCTCATCTGGTGCAGAAAGCCTCAAAGAAAAGATGGTTTGTGGGAGTTGGTTTATCTTCTCCTGTTGTGAAAAATGTATATATAGTTAACTTCTGAATTCTCCACAGCAACATTCAACTCTGTAAGCACATTTTGCTTGTGCTTCTGCTAAACACATTTTCTAATAGCCATATTTATCTTAAATTCATTTCTTCAGAATATCCTGGCATTTGCTCTTTTTACAATATGTCAGAATTGAAGTTTTAAGTCTTCCCAATGTCCTAATATCTGAGCACCAAAAGACCCTTGGCTTGCCCTATTAGTATGGACTTGATAATACTTACTCTTTGTAGCTAAGAAGAATAACCATGTTAAGTTTCAGAATGCATTGACTCTCATTAAAAAAAACAAAAAACTAGGCTGTTAAATTATAAAAAGTTTTGATTAATATGATATTTTAGAATGTCATGAATTTTGAAAGCTAGAGCATAAATTCTCTGACAACAACAACTAGGTCATCTATTATAAATAAATAATACTGCCAGCTAATTTCAAGGATTCAACTAAGTATTACAAAAACTATAGGGCAGGTGTATGCAATGATTTGGCTGAAAAATCCAAATTATTCTTGGAAAGAAACCAGCACCAGGAGAGAAAGTAAAGAGTGATTGGCAGGAAAGGAGCGCTATGAAAGATATCCTATTATCAGATGGAGGAGCAGTCATCTGGTCCCAAGTCACCTGCCATTAAGTGCAGATGTATATAAAGTCTAAATGTTTTACAGTGTCTCAGCCAAAAGCGCATTGCAGTCCTTATTCCCAAGAAGCTAGATTCAAAGACACTTAGAAGTGGAAGGGGCTTGTCGGGACCATCCAGTCTAGTTTGCTCACTTTCCAGTAAGGAAACTGAAGATCAGAAGTGTGACTTGCTTTCAGTAACCAGATCATGTGCTCCTTCTGAATTCCATTGCCTCAGCAGCAACTCCACCAAGAGTAAGTTATTCAATAAATGGTGCTAAATTTATATTCACAAACAGAGCATGGGAAAGGGCTTTCTCATGGTGTTTATATTCTACACGTGCTTTTGGAAGGTTTGTCAAAAGAAAGATTTCTGAAAGAGGGAGAAGCTAGAATATGATGTTGAATGTGTCACTGAGAAAAACCTTTACCAATTTTTTATTGTGGAGTTTTTTTAAACTTCATGAAAAGAGAATACAAGGGATCCACATGTGTCCATCACTCACTGTAAACGATTATCAACATTCTACCATTCTTATTACATATGTATTTCATTTTCTTTCTGCTTTGTTTTGTTTGACTGGAATATTTGTAAAGCAAAACCAAGGCATACGATTTTACCTATAAATATTTCTATATATATCTCTAAAAGATGAGGATTTTCAAACAACATAATCGCAATAGCATTATCATACCCCATAAAATTAACAATAAATCCTGAAATAGGCTAACATCTAGTCCAGGAGAAATTTAACTCTGTGAGAGTATTCACTAGTGGATCAGGATCTCAAGTCTTTCAATCAGGCTGAAAACTCAAAAGAAGAACTTCAAAACTAAAGATTGCAATCTCATTTTTTTCTTATATTGCTCTGCAAATACATATCTGGATACTCAGATTCCAGAAGAGGATAAAAATAGGCAATGAATCAAAACCATTAATCATATCCTGTTATTTTTAGTCATCTGTTTCTTCCTGATGTTTTAATTCAAAATCAGTTTAATATATCTAATCATACTTTTTTCAGAAAAAAAAATTAGATTCATAGTGGAAAATTTTGACAAAAAGGTAAATTTAAAGCTAAAGTAGAGTGGTTGTGAAAGCCTGTATCCATGACCTTGGATGAAGTGTGCACTTAGTCATTTGGAAAGTCCTATGTTAATAGTCTGTCCTATGACTCAACTATCTGCCATGTAGAGTTAGTACAAAACACCCTCAAAACAGTCACACTTGGAAAAGTGAAAAATCACAAAAAAATAAGTAAATAGTAATTGGGTGATAGGTCACATTACCCTCCATACTAAAAGCAGATACTAATGAAAGGAATTTTGAGATAGCTTGTAAAAACATTTGGCTCTGAATAAACCTAGAGTCAAAGTGAAGTTTTACTTCTGTTGGAACATTTAGAAAGACACTCCATACGCAGCAGTTGCTCAATAATATTTGTTGATTGGATTTAACATTGGAACCAAACTTTTCCAACCTAGTGACTATTAAATTCCTGATTATGTACAATGCAACGGATGTGTATTATTCTACACCCTGGAACTGAGTAGGAGAAAAGTTTTATTTTTTTTTTCTTATATGTGCCTTTGCTCTGCTCTCAGTGCATTTTCTACTGTTCCAAATCTATACCTTCATATTCAGGGTTCATGCTGAATTTGTATTTGTGTGGGTCAAGATTCCAGCATCCCTACTTCACCCCCATTCCCAAATTTCAGGGTCCACAGAGTTGGCAATAATGGGGGCATTTTCTGGACATTGATAGAAAGACACTTATCAATACTTTATTTTTACACTAATTCTTCTGGATAGACAGCCAATTTGGTAAGGATATTAGACCTCCCAGACAATTGCATTTCATCTTTTCCTGACCTGGAATTCACTGGACCTACACAGAGTTTATATAATCATGTGTGCTTCTAATTACACACCAGTGTAATATATAAACACATTCCATCAGCCCACATATTTTTCTACCAGCACACCTTCACTCCCAACAATAGTATCATGAATATACAATAGCACTGGACCTCTCCATGAAGCCTTAGGCTGTATTTTGCAGGAAGGGTGATATGGGCAAAAAAGTTTATATTACCTAGAGCCAAAATCAAATCAACAAACAAAAAACTGATATTACTTGACTAAGTTTTCCTTATTAGCTATGTTCCTCTCCCAATCAATCATCTTTGTGAATAGGATCAGCACCTTCAGTCTATTTGCTTTTCTGGAACAACGAATCAGAATCACATAAAGAATTTTTTTAACACTAGCCCCCAGGACCCACCCCCAGCCCTTTAACAGAAACCCCAGGGTGTGAGACCCAAGAATCTGTTATCTTAACAATTCCTCACGTGCTTTTTCTCCACAGTGTGTGAGAATCACTGCGCAGAGTACCTAGGGCAGCACTCTATGTATAGTCATGTATATAAATATTTCCTGAATGAATAAATAAATAAGTCAAAATTGTGGAAAGTAGCAACTGTGAGTTCTAGCCACTCCCAAGGTCTACTGGTCTATGTGTCTTCTGAGTATCTTGCATCTTGCATTGTCTGGTATAGAGAGATTGCTGCTTCAACTTTGATCTATGTAACCTCACCCTCACTCCACCCTGAGCAGCCAGCAACAACCCCACTCAGCTGAGAAACAGTGATAAGAAAACTTTGCTTTATTTTTACCCCTTGATTGGTAAAGTAAGAAAGTAAAAAAAATCATAAGCTCTAGCCTCACAGAAACACCTCCTGGCATTCAATATAGCTACTTTTTGGTTATCTACTATGGATTTTACATATGCCAGGCACAGTAGAGATACAAAATGATTACAAGACTTGATACTTGCCTTTGCATATTTTACATTCAAACTTGGTAAGACAAAAGCATGTGTCCCATCTTGTACTGGGAACTTTTTTTTTAAATTGAAGTACAGTCAGTTATAATGTGTCAATTTCTGGTGTACAGCGTAATGTCCCAGTCATGCATTTACATACATATATCTGTAGAGGGAGCTTTTTGATATCATCTTAACTTCATTCCTCAGAGCAATTCTATAAGGAGGAAAAGTATTACTATCTCTATTTTATGGGTGAAGAAATTAAGGCTTAAAGAATTTAAATACCAGCTAAATACAAGGTTATATATTGGCAGATTTGATTATGAACTTCTCTTCTTTCTCACTCCAGGATCCAAGCTGTTGGCCCTAAGCTGCCATACACGGTGCAATGGAAATTACTATCCATTCAACATCCACTCCAGAAGTATGTAGTAAGCATTTACAGTACACTAGACCCTGGCATAGATGCAGATCATATGGGGTCTCTGTCTTCATACAGCTTCTAGTTTAAGTGGAAAGTCAGACATTTACCAGTAAATGCAGTGAGAATTATGAGGGAGAGCTAGAGGATGTTACACAAGAGTCTGTAACCAGAAAGTTACAGGAAGTAGATGAATCCTTCTAAACCCAGGAACTCCACTTCCTAGCTGTGTGACTTGAGGGAAGTTACAGTTCCTTATTTGCAAAATAATGACAATAACACCAACGACAGGTTTTGTGCTGGTTAAGAGCTACAGTGTTGTAAAGCACAGAACTGGACAAGAAGTAAGCGCTCAATAGTCGTTAATTAGCAATTATTGAAAATACTCATTCATAATTAAGTATATGCAAAAGCAGGGGTAAAACAGAAAAGAGCAGTGGAGGGAAGAAGGAAAAAGTGGGGCAAAGGCCGTAAGACTAGAGGGGCAAAGCGTCACATGACCTGGTTTAAGATCCAGTCCTGCCTAGCTAGAAAGAAAGCGCCCTGCCAGAGAAAGCTGGAAAGGTGCGTGGGGGACCACACAAAGTCTTCAGATAAAGATTTTTATCTTCATACAGAGGCAACTGAAGCATCAAACCTGCTCAATTAATACTTGTTGAAAGAAATAATGCCATTAAGCTGTATTTCTTGTGTGATGTCAATAAAATTCACAGATTTTACCTAGGCTACATAATATCCCAGTGAAAATCCATCCAAAGTCTCCTCTTGCCTCTGGTGTAAAAGTCAGACTCATGTCAGACTCAGAGTCAAGGCTCTTTGCAGTCTGGTCTCTGATCACCTCTGCAGTTTTGCTTTTTACTCCTTCTACTTTTTCTACTCCTTCTCTTTCACCTTATCAACAGAGCTACCAAAATACTTTTAAATCCTCAAACGTGCCACATTCCCTTTGGTTTGGGGGTGTCTTTTCACATGATGTTTCCTTTGCCTCGAACATTCCTCACCCCTCTCTATATCCAACTGCCTCCCTTTCCCTAAACCTTGTCCCACCACATATCACCACACCTCCCCCATCACAGATACACACTCACTCTAACACACACCCACGTATGTATCTAATTTCTATGAAATGTTAGGATTCATCTTCTCTAACCAGCTGTCTCTGCAGATCTGGGTTAAATGCCTAATCTTTGGTTCACATGTACCTTTTAATTCCTTCATCAGTGGGAAACGTACTACCATTAGTTATAATTGCTTATAATTTTTTTTTTGACTTTACCCCCATCTCCTCCCACTTGGTGATTCACTCCCTGAGAGCAAGAGTATAAACTGTCTTACTCATTTTTATCTCCTCTGTGGCTGGCACAGTGCCTGATATAAGTTCTTAAATATTTGTTGAAGGAAAAAAATTAAGTAAAGTATATATAAAGTTAAATGTCCCCTGTTAAAGCAAATAATACAGATTTATGATATACATCATGACATTTACAAATGGCGAATACACTGTTTGAGTAATGCATTATGAATTCCCACTCCATTTATTTTCTGTGATCCACTTAGAAAAAGCTCAATTCTTGGCAACAGGTATGAACCTGTCAAAGTTCTGTGCAATACTTACTTGCAAGATTGATACCAATTCTTTAAAGCAAAATTCCCTCTAGGGTGATTTAAGAAAAATTTCTTCTAATGCAAGGTGACAATAGTTAGTTACGATTTATTTGTTAACAAGACACTTTATCCTAGTAAGTCCTTAAACCCTCAGTTAGTACCGTTGGCTGGATGGTTAGCTGAGAAGTCACACTGTTAGAGAACAGGCAACAGGCTGTTGCTCACTGAAGACATTTTTTTTTTCTCCACTGTTCCTGGAAAAAAGTTCCTTTTGCAACTTATGTGATGAAAAATAATAATAATAATCTTGAGGCCAAAATTTTCTTTCATACTTTGAGCTTAAAGGTCAAAATGTCAAGCAAATAACTAGAACTTCTATTTGCATGGTACCATGTCAGCTTAAATGCATACTCATTACCTCCTCATTCCATAACACTGATTAAGTTGGGTAGATAGTTAATGCATTGCTGAATTGTTGATTCAATTTGAATTTTAAGGAGAGTGAGGATTTCACTCTCCAAATCAGTAATCTAGGTACTTTAGTGTTTTTAATTGTATCAGATAGACCAAATTACAGATAATTTATTACTCACTGATTTTATTTTATTTTATTTTATTTTATTTTATTTTATTTTATTTTATTTTATTTTATTTTATTTATTTTTGCCTCTCCCCACCTCCCCCACCCTATTACTTACTGATTTTAAACAAAAGAATTTCTTGCTTTTGGTGTTGATCTTTCAACAATGCATAGCATTTGTTCATGCTTATTCTTTTTGTGCTTTTTAAATCACCTTCTGTCACTGAGCTGAGGGAGGTTTCACCAGCACAGACATAATGCTCTACCAGCAAGGAAAGAGCCTGATCTTGTCAACAGCATCAGTCTCTGTACCTCCAGGTCATATGGAAGTGATGAGGAGGTACTGTCCTTGAGTAAAGGGTCAGAGAAAGTACACAAAGAGCCTTTCAGACAACCTGGGAGACTACAGAGTGAATGAAGGCATCAGCTTTGTTTGAAGTTAAACCTCAGTTCAAACACCAGCTCTAGCACCAATTAGTATTGTGAGTTCAAAGCAAGCCCCTTATCCTTTGGGAGCCTCAGTTTTATAAACTGCATTGAAATTTGCCATGTAAAATGTGTGTGAATGACTCACAAAAGTGCTGGCCCCAGGGAGGTTGTGATAATTTGTAGCTGTCACAGGGTAGAAGTTAATGCAGCAGAAACAGCCAGGTGAGAACCACAGCAATGGTGTGTTCATTTGCTGCCAAGGGTTCCTCAGGCTTAACTTCTCACTTCTCTCCAGCCTGGTTAACCCCTCAAGATTAAAAAGAACCTTCTCTGTTATCAGGCAAGTTTCTCTGTCTCCAGAAAGGGCATCTTCTCAGACAGACAGCAAAGATCAAAAGGAGATTTTAATGTGGAAGAAGTTTAGAACTATGATCTACATCACCACTTCATTGTAGCCAGCATAGGGTGACCCTGAACTGAGAAGTTTCCTGGATCACGGGCCCTTCAGGAGAAAAACCATGACAGCCTTATGCTAACTGAGATGATTCATCATCCTGCTAGTATTTTCCAAGGTTGAGCAGGTAGTCTGGTAATGTGTAGCCTAACAGGTGCTACTATTTTATTAATCATTACAGTAATTAATGAAACAGAGCGGGACTCTGTGGGGTCCTCCCTGGTACAAATCCTTTGTGTCCCCTGTTTCTTGTTTGTAAGAAATAGGCTTCATTCAGCTTCCTTGACCTTCCCTGAGTTCCAAAGGGCAGATTCAAACAGCTGCTAATCAGATAAGGGAGGGAGTCCAGAGACAAGGAAGGAACAGTCAAGAAACAATAGTGCAACCTTGAGGCAGGGTCCTGATTCCCCTTAAGGAATATACATAACAATATCTTTGAGTTCTGCAGAAACTAAGTCCCCCACCAAGGTGGAGGATGGCAACTTTAGGCTGAGCACAAGATTCCTGGAGCACTGCCTGGTTCCCTCACCACCAGCTAATCTGAAGAAAGTCACACTCACCCTATAGCCTTCACCCCAAACTTTGCCTATAAAAATTTTCCCCCAAAACCCATTGGGAAATTCAGGCTTTTTGAGTGCAAGCTGCCCATCCTCCTTGCTGCAATTAACTGTTCTCAGCTCCACACTCTGACATTTCGGTTTGTTTGGCTTCACCATGCTTCGTGCACACTGACTTTTGTTCGGTAACATTAAGGCTTTCCAATTAAAAGTAATAACGAATACTGATGAAACCGGGAAAAATGTGGGGCGTAAGGATGGCTGTATCCCAGGCCTTGGTCTTCCCTAGGACATGCCCCCTGAAGTGAGGCTTCTTGGCTTCCTGCAGGAAAGAAGTCAAGAGTGAGTCACAGTTGAGTAAAAGTAGATTTATTCAGAGAGATGCACTCTCCACAGACCGAGTGTGGGCCATCTCAGAGAGGCCATGAGGCGTGTGTGTCAGGGGTGGGAGGGTGGTTAAAGTAAAAGCAGATACACACTCCATAGTCAAAGTGTGGGCCACCTCAGAAGGCCAGAGAGAGTACAACCATGAGGTGTGGGATTGTTCGTTTTTATAGGCTTGGTAATTTCACATGCTAATGAGTAGGAGGATTATTTCAGCTACTTTGGGGAAGGGCAGGGGATTCCCAGGAACTGGGCCCTGCCCCACCCACTTTTTGACCTTTTATGGTTAGCCTCGGAACTGTCATGGTACCTGTGGGAGTGACGTTTACCATGCTAATATATTACAATGAGCTTATAATGAAGCTCAAGGTCTGCTGGAAGTCAAACCTCCCACCATCATAGGCCTCAAGCTCTATTGGGAGTTGAGTTTTCTGCCATCTTGGTACTAATTGCTGTGTCAAACTGTTAATGATTGTGCCCTGCCCCCTTCCTTCCTGTCTCATTGGTAACATATAGGTAATAATGAATAGTGACATGAAGAGTTTAATTTCACTACAATTTACCCAGGCTGTTAAATACTTTGAGAAGTTTTTTCTCAATCCTGTTTCAATCACTATTCCTCTTTTCTCTTCTTCCTATCAAGACAGTGCCCTATAAAGTTAACAATAGTCCAATCTCTTGAGGATTGTACTTAGAACTAATTCCCATTTGAAGCAATTATCTCACTGAGACTCTCAGCAAAGCAAAGAAATATTTCTGAAATAACTCTTTAATTAACCCTAGCAGAAAAAAAAATGGAAAATACAAAGAAACAAAATCTGAACTAGGTGTGAACTATTGATACTATGTAACACAAAATAATTCTCTGTTCCACTAAAAGCCTGAAAGTTATTTTAAAAAACCTAGTCCCACTGCTCACAAAGAAATGTACTATCCAACTTACTTCTCTTAATTATTATGTAGCAATAAGTGATTTTAAACTTGGTGGTTTAATTATATACTTTACACACAATTGGTTGGGCAGCCAAAAAAAAAAAAAGGTTAAAAGTGACTTATACTTTGAGAAATGCTACCAGCAGCAGCCAGAGTTACAATTTAGATTTAGAGGTAATAACTGAGTACTGTATCTATATCTATCAGCAATATCTCAAGTTTCTATTATCTGTCCTAAAACATTGAGAAATCACCTTTTCTGTATCTTTAATTATCACCTGGCTAGTTTCCTCTGTAACCTTTTCTGCTCTAAATTTCCTAGACCCACTCCCTTTCCCTTTGGTCTCAGTCCCTGCCCTTTACCATGACTCACTTCCGGACTCAGGTGAACTTCCAGCCTGAGGCAAAACTGGGAGCCTGTAAGTCTCCGTCCTTTATCTCCTCCCTTTTCCTCTCCTTTCCTCTCCTGTGATCTTCTCTATTCATTAACAACACTATACCCTCAACTTAAATCCAAGGCTTCAAAAACTTAGTTTCTCCTCTCAGCTAAGAAAATTCTGGGGAAATTTTCAGTGGACAATAAATCTCAGTTAATTCAAATTTCACTGACATATGACTTGTGATAAATGAACCATACATTTAGCCAAACTGTACCTTTTATTCCATTATAAAAGGGATTGCTGAGCAAATTAATGATAGACTGATAGTTGATCAATAGTAACACATATATTATCATTTAATAGCTATATAATACATACATAATAAAAATAATTATCCTACTTAACATATAATATATTCATATCACAAATATTATCATATATTTAGTGTATAACCTTTCACAAGTTGACAAAAGGTAATTTTTCAAAGGACTAGCAATATTTTTCTTTATTAGCAAAATTACAATATCTGTTGAGGTTTGAAAAATGAGATTACATTTTCATACAGTGTTTGGGTATTATGGTTTTCATTACACAGGCGTATACTATTTCACAATTTTACTAAATATGATTTGCTAGGCCATTGGTGAAAAGAAACCAAAATTGTCATGTTCACATAAACATTTAGGAAACACTTCTACTAATGAAGTGTGATACCTTCATCGGTTCTTTTACTTTTCACGTAATACCCCATAAGTCTCCAGTGCCTACAGGTTTGTAGGATCGATCTCAATGAGAGGGGCAGAAACTCAATATAAGGCTGGGCAATCACAGCAAATAAGGCTGGGCAATCACAAACAAAATAGGTCATGTTGTTTGGAGAATCAATTTGTTTTCAGTATGAAACTGGTTTTCCTGATTTCATATACCAGTTGGCAATTTAATAATGTTACCCTAAAATTAATTTTTAAATGGCAGACTGGAAATTAAATGCAAATTTTTATTCAATCTGCCATGAAAACATGTTTGTTATGACAAGTTTATCTATGTTGAAAGGGTGCTAGGAGAGGTACCAGTAATTCAAAACAAAAGTAAATTTTTAAAAGAGTATTATTTGGCTTTGATATTGTACCAGTACCTAGAAGTTGCAGTCAGGTTTTTCTCCAAAATATAGGAAGTAAGGATAATAAGACTGTTTTCTGAGAGCTAAGCTTTAAGATCACATACAATGGATATGAGCAGAAGTAAGCAAAATTACCTTTAAAACACAAACTGGCCTGACTTAATTGTAACGATTTTTATTGAAGAACATTGCTAACGGTTGGGTAACCATGGAAACACAGAAAAGAGCATACAGGGGGACGTTAGGGCCAGTGCCCATCCAAGCACCGTCAGGAGAGAAAGAGCCCAAATCAACAGCATGGCAGGATGTCCCTACTGTATTGGAGCTCAGTGTAGCAAGTTGCAGCCATTGGAAACTGAGTATCTCTATCCTGGGGACAAAGTCATCCTGTCATGGAGACAGACGAGTCAAGAACAGTTCATACACACAACTCCACTTGCTCTGAATCTGTGCTCATCAAGCAACCTTCTGATAATGCCTTTGTCCTCCTGAGTAGGGCTGTCTACATAGAAAATGTGCTGCCTTTGCAGTTTTGAGTATTCAGGCATATAAATTACAGCTGTTGGAAATTAATAACTACTCTGGTTATATATATCAGTCTTGAGACCTTGGTTAATGTAAGCTTATCTGATGCTGGAGCTGTTCTATGTTGCTAAAGAAAGATATTTCTGTTCAAGACACTCTAGATCACATCCTGGAGTGTTTTGGAAAATTCACTGAAGTCTTGTTTCCCTGTCCTCTTGGGGACAGTCAGCAGGTCTTCCCCTGCCAGTGACCCTGTATCAGCCAAGTTTTTCCACTGCAAAAAGTCATTGATTTTAGTGGGGGTGGGGGAGTGGGGAGGAGGGTGTAGTGCCTGCAATTTACCTCTCTATTATTTTACTTATTCCAACATTGCTACAGTGACAATTCCATGACCATAATGGTGTGGAAGACAGCTCAGATGAGAAGAGGTGGTAGGGAATTCTTGGATTTAAAATATACCATAAATAATTCATAGAATGGACACAAGTTGCCATTTACTACACATCCACAATATGTTTAAACAAAATATTAACATCACTCTAGTCCCTCACACACAGACACCCCACCTGCCTGCATTACGCTTGCCTGGGAAAACCCAGCATAGGTGAATCTTACTACCGTCTCCATAGCTATACCGAAGAGCTGACACTACTGGCAAAATCATATGAATAAACTGAGCGGCATATTTTATATCCATAATCCCAAACTTCAAAAAGTGCTCTCCGCAGAGCATGCCCAGTCTACTCTGTTCCTCACACTAGGTTTACTTTTTCACTCCCTGAGAAATAACTTTTGAATCTCCTTCTCCTCAAACTCCTACACTCCAAGCCCTTTCAGCAGATTCCCTTGTCCCCTACTTTGCTGAGAAAACAGAAGCCATCGGTGGGACTTCCCTTATGCTCCCACCATCAAATCCTCAACTGTCCCTAAGGCTGCTCCTCTGTTCTCCTTCAAAAGTGAATCCTCAGGCAGTGCTCTGTCTCACCCCTTCACACCTTCACACAGACTATCTTTTTAAGTCTTCCCTCTTTCTACTAAACAGTTGCTCCCACCTCCTTCTTCTGGGTTATTCCCATCAACATACAAGCATGATCTACTATTTCCAATATTTTTAAATGTCTCTCTTTACTCCACATTCCCTCCAGCCACCACCTGTTTCACTCTCATGGCAGAGTCCAAGTTCTCGAAAAAATTGTTTATCTATGGTCTCCACTTTCTCAGCATCTATCTCCTTTTTAGTTCAACACCATATGGCTTCCTGACCTCACTGCTCCACCAAAACTTCTTGTAACAGATACCAGGAACTTCCATGTTGCCAAATATAATGGGCACTTCTGGCTTCTTCTTCAGATGACTTGACCTCTCAGCAGCATTTAACGTAGTTGATTGCTCACACCTTGTAATACTCTCCTCCCTTCACTTCCTTGACATCATCTTCTTTGGGTTTCCCAGTTCTCTGGCATCTCCTTAGTGTTCTTTGCTAAGTCCACCTCTGCCTAACCTCTAAATGTTGGTGTTCTTCAGGGCTGAGCCTTTTCTCTTCTTTCTCTACTCTCTGTCTCTGAGTAATCTTATCTCTTCCCACTACTTTAAGTACATGTCTCTGAAATACATGTGAAAAATATATGAAACACATCTATGAAGCCCAAATCTCTGTCGCCAACCCCAACCTTCCCCCTGAGTTTGAACATGCAGGTCAACTGCATACTTAGTCTACAGCTGAATTTTACATGAACATCTCAAATTTAACAGGTCCAAAATGGATTTTTTCTCAATTTTTTCTTTTTAACATTCAATTTTTATTGTTCCACCAACCAGACTGTTTTCCTTCCCTCCCCCATTTCCATAGTCTCTATAAATGTCACTCTCATACACCCATTGTTCAAGTCATAAATCTGTAAGTCATCATTGAATCTTCTCTTTTCTTCATACCCTTTAGAGGTGGTCATCTCCCACAAGCAAATATGTTCTAGCTCCAAAATAAATACCAAACCTTTTTACTTCTCTCCATCCCACTGCCTCTATCCTACTCCAAGACACTATCATTCTTCACTACTGCAATTTCTTCGTTATAGCCTACTGGGGCTCCTTGCTTCCATTCTTACCTCCCTCCAAAACATTATTCACACTTTTCACTCAGCAGTAATGGTGATATCCTTAAAATGTAAAATTGGATCATGTGGCTCCCCTCCTTAAAATCTTCCAATGGCTTTTCACTGCACCTAGAAGACATTCTGAATGCCTTACTCCAGCCTCCAAGGCCCCGCTGAGCCTAGCTCTTGTCTCTCTTTTTGTGCCACTCTCTCTCTTAACTAAACTCCAGACATACTCCTCCTAGTTCCTAGAACATTCCAAGCCCTTTCCCAAATCAGGACATTTGCAATTGCAGTTCACTTGGTCCAGAGCACTGTTCCACCTGCCCTTTGTATTGCTGCTTCTTGCTATCATTTAGGTCCCACTTTAAATGGCATCTTCTTAGAAAGATACTCACTGACCACCCTTTCTAAAGTTAAATTCCTCCTGCCCCTCTTCCTGGTTATTCTTTATCTTAATACCCTGCTTGTTTCCTTCACTGCACATATCAAAATCTATTCTTTGATCTGCATCACTAAACTGTTTCTTTAGGACCAAGATCTTAGCTGTTCTTTACCTGTGTATCCCAGTACCTAGCACATATAGTAGGTGTTCAGTAAATCTTTGGTGACTAATATATGTACACACACACTATATATACACTATATATGTATGTATATATTTATCATTTGTTTCTTATAACAATTTTAGGACTCATACAAATTTTTCATTATACATTACAACTTTTTCTGATTATAAAATTTGAAAATTACAGATAGGCATACATAAAATATTTTTTAAAAGCTGATGGCTCTAAAAACTTGTTAACATGTTTATCATTATTAACACTTTGAAGTACATTTTTTGAGTCTTTTGTTCTATGAATATACATATGTGTGTGTTTTCATAGTGTAATGATGGCTTAAACATTTCCCTGGTTATTAAATATTATTGTGACTTTAATGGCTTCAAAATAGTCCATAATATGAATGGATCATAGTGTATTTATCTGTATCTTTATCAACGGACAGGTTTGGGTATGAATATTGTGTAGGTGCATTTCTGGAAAATATCAGGATATTGTCAAATACCAAGGTTAAAGATTAGGTACGGCTTACTTTTGATACACACTGCCAAACCGCGGGTTGAACCAATTCACACACCTATCCAGCACATCCAAGAGTGCTCACTTCCCTGAGGCTTATCAACCTGTAATCGAGGTCTCTTTAAGAGCTCCTGGACAGGTCTCAGGAGAACTCTACCCTGCAGCGGGAGCTCTGATTGCAGGGACTCCCTCCGTCCAGCAGAAGGCGCCGTCGCCTTCCTCCCTGGTTGGGCCGCCACGGAGACCTCACGTGATCCGGCCGTCTCTGCGCCGGGGGGCGGTCTTGCGGGGATTTGCCTGACGTACGCCGCCGCATGACGTCGTACGTAGGGGCTGGCTAGCCGCCATCTTGCTTCTTTTTCTCGCTCGCTGTCTCCCTCTCGGGAAGCAGCGAAAGTGCTTTGGCGGTTTGTCCATCCGCAGCTTCGGCTTTCCGGGTTCGGTGGTCCTTCCAGCCGCCCCCTACCCTTCGCCTCCCCTCCCCCTTCCCCCGATCAGAGCTCGGCGGGGCCCCTCGAAGTGCGCCAGCACACTCAGCTTGACACTCACCCTGGCCGGTAAGGAAAGCTCGGGCGTAGGAGCTGCGACCAAAGCGGGCCCCATCCGGAGGGCTGGCGCGGGGCGGCCCGGGGCGTGGGAGCGCACCCCGGTCCTGGCCCCCGGACACGGGGAGCCGCGTGGACAGGGCCCTGGGTGGGTCCGGGCATCCCCGTTTCCCCTTTGGCTGCCATCATCTCTGTCCGGGGGAGCCTCGGCCTCCTGCTCGGGGAGCGGGAAACCGGAGTCACACCCGCCCCATGTGGTCTGCAGCGGGAGTTCCGGACCCGTCGGTCTCCTCCTACCCAGGCCCTGCTCGGGCCCTGCGGGGGGATTACTCGCGTTGCCGGGTAAGGGAAGGGAGTTTCCTTCCCGTAGGACAGGCGGGTGCGCGGTCTCTTTTCTAGTGTGGGGATGCGTCCCCTAAACAAGTCAAGGGCTCTCCTAGGGCCTTCAGTGCTCACCTCTTCTCCGTGGGTGGTGACGGTGAAATTTGCAGTGAGCAGTGTGCGGGAGAGACCCGGTTAAAGACCGGGCTCGGTGAGAGGCTCTTCGGGGAATCAGGACCAACCCTACTTCCGCTAGGGCTGTGCTGCCCCAACTCCAGGGGCGGGTTCGGAGAGTCTATTCGCACCCTGGGCCTCTGCATCCCCGAACCTGCATGCTGAACCCCACTCTGCAGCTTATTCTCTGAGATGGCATTAGTATTGATGTTACGGCAAAGCCCCCGCTTTAGGACTTGAAGAAAAGGGCACGGAGGCCAGTAAGAACGCTGATAGATTCTTCCTTTGCTTGAGAAGAATGCGTCTAATTCCTTTAAAGGGTTGCATATTTGTTTTAACTTGATCTGAGATTTTTTTTGAGCTTTCTGACATGCCTGATGTTTGCTGTCTTCTAAAGCTACCCGGATTTCCGCATTGGCCGATCTTCAGCCTAGGTCTGTAGATTCATACCTCACCAGGGTGCTTGGAATTGTACAGTAGGCGGCTGTGCTGTAAGATTTTCATTTGGAATGCACCAGAAGAATCCGGGATCCTTGATTAGGTGCTTGATAGCTTACTCCTGCAGATAAAAATGATAGGATGATGCTTAAGGGTCCACCAAGCTTAACTCTAGCATTTGTTAAAAGTAGATTTAACCTCCTCTGTTGGTAATTAAGATGCTGCTCTGACTGGAGCCATTTTTAGGTGTGTGTCACAGATGCACTGCAGCATCTTTTCTGGCCCACCTCAGATGCATTGTTCCCCTAAAAAAAAAAAAAGAGGAATAGATTAAATTTGAGTTCTATCTCTAGCGTATATTCAAATAGTTATTTTCTCCTTGCCTATAATGGAATTTTCAAAATACAGACTTTTTACTTTTATTTTTGGTCTAGTGGGCTTATATATGTGGCTGTTCTCCCTCCTCCATAGTTGACCGTTTACTATGTACTGAGCACAGAAATAAGACCTTTACACACATCCTCTTTGTTAAAACTACAGCAAGCCTTTGAGGGATGTGCTGTTGTCATCCCCATTTCACAGATGAGTAAATGAAATCTGAGAAATTAGTTGGACCATGGTCACACAGCAGTTATTGATGGTGCTGTATAGACTCAAACCCAGATGTCTAAACCCAAAAGGGTTGCTCTAAGCCATCAGACTGCCTCTCTGTTCCTCGTAGTTTTATGAGTTCTAGTAACTAAGATGCAGCATTATTAACCTAGTTTTTGTTTTGCTTTATCCGGTATAGAAACATTGTTGCATGTGAAGGTTAAAGTGTTGCGATATGTAAAAAAATTGTTTATAGCTGCTTTGGGGATGGGTTAGAAGCTGATTATTGTGCCCTTTTCCTATATAAAGGTCAGTTGAGCAAGACCCTAACTCTGTAGTAAGACACAATTTTTAAATTTTGATTTCTGCGCTGTCTTTCCTCATCTGTAAAATGGAGATAACAGTACCAGCAATCCAACAGGCTTGCTGTGGGATTACAAAGACAGCGTATGTAAAAGGCTTATTACTGTGCTCAGTACATGGTAAAAGGTCAGCTAGTCGTGCAAGGAGAATGACAACACTGCTAGAAGAAAATACTCTCCTCCAAGCAGAAGGTAATCTGAATATTTTTAGAATGGAGTATACATTCTTTGGGAACTTAAGAAGTGGTTCTTCTTTTCTTTTCTTTTTTTAGGCTTTTTAGACCTAAATATCTTTTAAAAAAGGAAAAAAAGTATATACTTGATTTTGTTTCTTAAAGAGTTCGTTATGCTCTAGTCAGTACCCCTGGGATCAGTGTATTATGCATAGTGAAAATACAGAAGTTATGGCTCATTCCAACCTCGTGTCCCCTCAGTCTACTCCATCCCGCAGTACTTACTGGTAAAATGTCTTTGAGGATTATATTATGTCCCCCTTTCCCTCCTAGTGATTGCCTCCCGTCCCCAACCCCCCACCCCCAAACATCACTTTAGTTTTGTAAGTCAGTTGAGTAATTTGTGTTTCAGAGGCTATTTATGCCATATTTGTGTAAGTCAAGGATGGATCATTGATAAAATGTTGACACAGATTGGTTCAGAACCCTATTCTTAATGAGAAGGAGATGTAAAAGTTATGTCTGGTTGAGTTATGACTAATACTTTAAGTAAAGTGAGACTTGTCACCTTTGAATAGGGTAACACAGTGAAAGCTTATCTCAGTCTGTGTTAACTGTTGCTTAGAAGTCTTGAGAATTAGTAAGTTTGTTTTGAGTCATACATTTAAACATTCTCCATAATGTCATTGATGAATCAGTCAGGATATCTTTTTGGGTAAAGTGTTCTCCAGAGGGCTAAATAAAAACAGACCTTTTGGGCAGTTATATTTCTAGTCATTATCTTGCTCTAGGTTGACAGAATGCATGTCAAGTTTTGGGGGGCCTGTGTGTGTACATATTTGCTGGAAAATCAGATCAAACAAGGGCTGTTACTGAGTTTCAGCATTTGTCTAGTTAGCAAACAAAAACTTTTATGTGGTTAGCATATACCTAGAGTTGAACACAGGCTAGCAGTGGAGTTACTATGTCGGTGTACTGTAATGTACTCACCCTCGTGTGGTGCTAGTAGGTGCTCTACGTTTAAGAGGGATAGGCCATAATCAGCATTTGTGGGCACATCTAGTATTAAAAAAACACTGTTGTGTATCATTTACACAATGTAGTATCCAGTAGTTTTCTATTTTCTTATCTGTGTTCTAATATTAGTCTGTTTGCTTTTACTAGACTGTTTCCATGTCCTTATCACTTCGTACAGTGGTTAGCTATACCTCGAGTTTATTATATATGTATGAGTGAAATTAGGAACCACAAAGAATACACCCACAATTAAGAGTCAACTGACAAATATCTTAGTGGAGCAAAAGAATAGGTATCATTTTTCCTCTTTCTTTATCTAATAAAATAGTATCAGATGCTTTCAAATAGTTTGTGTAGCGTGCATTGTGAGATTCATTTGCATCAGATTATGCTTCTTAATTTTTAGGTTTATTCAACAAACATTAAAGATTCTTTTAATTTTGTAAGGCCTAGTGCATCAGGAAAGTGGCTTTTGGTTCCTACTGCCAAGATGTTCGCAGTCTTAAGGATTAATATTAAAAGTCATAGTGTAATCTTTAGATTCATACCAAAAGTTAAAGGTAGCAAGCAGGTAATGTAAGTTTGCAGCAGAAAATCCAAATATGGAAAATTGTTTATAGTATAGATCAGGAGCCCAGTTGATTACAAATAAAGGCATGTGGCCAGAAGAGACTAAGAGTAATTTTTCCCCCATTTGTGTGTGTGTGTGTGTGTGTGTCTTTTATTGAAGTATAGTTAGTTTACATGTTGTATCAATTTCTGGTGTACAGCACAATGCTTCAGTCATACATGAACATACATATATTCGTTTTCATATTCTTTTTCACCGTAAGTTACTACAAGATTATCGAATATAGTTTCCTGCACTATATATAGCATGAACTTGTTGTTTACGAGTAATTGTAATTATTAGTATTTTGTAAGCACTTACCATGCCAGGCACTGAGCTGATAACATTTTGTGGATTATCTCTCGTTCCATATAGTAAGCCTAGGATATGGATTATTTTATTCCCATTATACAACTAGAAAATTGGAATGTAAAGAGATTTAGTAATTTGTTCCAAGTTACTAGCTAGGGAGATTTGAATCATTGACCCAGAGCTTGAGTGTTTGACTCCTATATAATACATGGATTACCCAGTGGCCAGTGTTTCCCAGGCTTAAGTCAGTCGCAATTTTTGCTTTATTTTCAAACCGTCTATCAATTTTTTTTTAATTCAGTGTATTGTCTTTTATTTAATTAAGTTAATTTAAAAGGAAAATTTACATGATTACTGGTATTGCAGTCCCCCCCTTCCATATGTCTCAAAATAAACATGTAATTTTCAATATTCCTCCATGGGCCACTTAAAATCATTTAATATACCATCAGTAGTCATTTTTATCCCTTTTGGGACATAACTGCTGTGAGAAATGAATACTGGTTTGGATCAGGCAACAGTTGGAATTAATGAAGACCAGAAGTGTTGAAAGCCTAGAAATGGGATAAATTCATCAAACAGGAAATAGCAGCATTACAGGAGTAGAGATATAAATTAGAACCTTAACTGCATATTAGGGACAACCGTTTCCATGATGAACTGCAACATGGAGTGGGTTTATTTAGACAGAAATGTAACAGGATGTCTGAGACACTGTATGACAGGAGAAGGAGAACAAGAATGAATAACTGAAGAAAAGTCATTACAGAAATAAGGGTGGAAGAGAATAATAAAAAAAATAGGATTATTAGAGCCAAAAGTAGCAGAGTTCAGAAAAATATGTGCGAAATGGCTCTTGTGGATTTGGCTTGAGCAAACCTTGGTGACCCTAAGAAACTTTAGGTCAAGTAATGAGGGTGAAAGTTTTATTCAGCAGGGAGGAATAAGTAGTGAGACCTCTTGATTTTTTAGGTGTGTTGAGTACTCAAAATTAGCTATGGACTAGGAGTTTAAAAACTTAGGTTTAGTCCCTTTGTCATTTTGTGCCTGCTGTTAAACTTTGGGAGTAAGTGACTTTTCTTCACATTTTGGGTACACTGCATTCATCTGTGCAGTAAGGGTAATACCCGTTTTCCCTATCTTAGAGGAGTGTTATGATGATCACATTGTGTTTCCTGTTTCTCTAATTTAATATTTGATGTCACATGGGTCTTAACCACATTTAAAACAGAAAAGAGAACAATGAGAAGTAGAAAGTTAAAGGTAAAGGGAGGACAAGTTCCTGATGAGATTGTAAGATCCCCTCATGGATGCACTTGTAGTTTAGAGAATGGGTGCCTAGGGAAGCTAATAACTGATCTTCCTCCCTCCTCCTTTCCTAATGAATAATCTGAAAGTGCAGGGCTGCTGTATATGGTTGTACCATCTGTGTGCTGCACAAAGATGCCAGGCTGAAGGAGGCAACAAGGACTGAAATCCAGCCCATGTTTTGCTTGCGGAGTCCTGTGCCCTGCCTGGTTAAGGCTTCCTGGGGGAGGTTGCACCTGCACATCCCCTCTCCCTCCCAAGGCATCAGCCCTCTCCCCAAGGAGTACCTGTGTCTTCCCAGAGGGTATGTTTTTCTATTTGCGTAAAGACCCTGTGGAGGCCTGTGGATGCTCCAGAAGGCTCCTTGAGGAGACATATTAAGGACACATGTAGAACAACATCAAAAACAATTGGGAGGCTGGAGAAATGGTCACTAGGAACAAAAAACTTAGAACTTATTGGCAAATGGGTTAAGTTTTAAGTTTGGGCAAGTAGAAAATTCCGGTTTGCCCATTGCATTTTAAAGATGTGCATTGTAGCTTATTAAATATTTCCAATAATTGGGAAACAGTATGAATATAGCATATGGATTGTCAACTTTCAAAGAGGAAAGAATATACCAATAAAACTATCCTTAACACAATTTAATCTTCAAAAAACCACTTTGTAATTTTTCAGTTCCAATTACAATTTGTGTTTTTTTGCAATGACTATTGTCTCTTGATCTGTATTTTTAAATAACTAATGTTAGGTTTAAGTTTTGCAGATCTTAACTGAAGAACACAATATGAAGAATTACTTCTGAAGGAACAGATAAAGGAATTTTATTTTAAAAACAGGGAAAAGATGCTATTGAAATGAGGCTTTTGACAGAGGTGGAAGGTTGATTATATTGCTGTATGAGTGTTAAAATTTAAATGATGAAAAGTTGTATTTTTTTGGTGTACAGTTCTATAAGTTTTAATATGTGTGGTTTCGTGTAGCCCACACCACAATTAAGATACAGAAAGTGGAAAGATGAAATATCTCCCAACTGTAGAGTCAGAGTCCTCTGATATTTTGGAGACAAAGAAACTCCTGCTGAAGAAAGAACTATTTAGTAAGGATTAAAAAGTCAAGAATAGCCTTTATGTGCTGATTGCTTGATTTCCTGGCCAGAAAATAAAATATTTTGATTGTATACTTATATTTATGATAAATTTGAAGACATGGAAAAAATGAAAGTAGGGGAAAGAGATGAGTAGGTTTACATGTCTCAAGACAGGATATTTTAATGATAGAGGAATAGAGCCAGTGCTTGGTAGGGAGGCATGCTAACCAATTCTCAACACTGAAGAATTTTAAACTTAAAATTCGAACCCTTAAAGGCAGCCTTTTAGTTATATGAAAGGTTTAGAATAATTCATGATATTGGATGAGCATCTTAAAGAGAATGCTTCTCTTTTTTCTCCCATAGTATCCAACATACTTTCCTTGCAGAAAAGAAAGTTGACTGAGAAATGTGTGTATGCTTTATTTTTTATTTGCAGTATATAAGTTTTGAAAATATTATTGCCATTTATTAAGCTCATTATTAAGCATCAGACACCATCTATGAGCTTTATGCACACTTAAATCTCACAACAGACTGGGAAGATACTTTAGCCCACAGATGAGGAAATAAAAATTCAGAATTAATTTAATGACTATGGGAATACTTGTGCCATAATATACATAGACAATTACTCTATAAAAACATCTAGCTACTAAATGTTAGAGCTGGAATTTAAACTGATCCACTTTAAGAGAAGTAATTGTGTAATATGAACAGTTTTTATATATTACATGTTGTCAGAAAGAGTACTCTGGCAGTCACCTCATCAAGTAAATGATAGATACACAGCTTTGCTTTGCTAGAACAGTAATTTATAGTACAGATTTGATAGCTACCTTTCTTTTCTGGTGGTTAAGGCTTTCTTGGCCCCAGAAACTTAATTCGCATGGTTTGATCTAAGAACAGCCTAAGCCCTTCTACCATTTTTATTAAAACTCCAACAGATGTATTTATATCACACTTTGTTTTTTAAAGTGATGATTTTTAATGCTTTTGCTGTAGTGCTATTTGTAGTAGAGGTATTCAACATATGGTGGTATTCTTAGCTTAATATAGTGGCAAATGTGATCTTAAAAATATTGGATGTCACTCTTGACTTCAGAATTACTAAGTGATTATAACTATTGGAGATGGAAGTGACCTTAGAAGTTTGACCAGTTCAACCTCTCACTCAAAGCAAAAATTACCTTTTAAGATACTTCTGATAAAGGCTTATCTTGCTTTTGCTTGTATGTACCTGGTGCCCAGGAGGACACAGTAGTCAACCTTTAACAATCATATTTTAAGATCTTCTAAATTTCCAAATATTTGAATACCACAATAGCATTCAAACTTCACTTTCTCTTGGATTCCATCATTTGCACTAGCTAGGTTTTGGCTTTCTTTGCAGAAGTCTGCGCCCCCTGACGCCCCCCCCCCCCCCCCAGGAGACAGTTAATATATCTTCACAAGAGTTATTGTATCTAAGAAACAAAACAAACTCTGGGGATGGAACAGTAGGAGATGTAGGAAGCACCCTTCTATCACATACCACATGGCATTGCATGCAAATTTTTTTGCCTCAGTAAAATTACAAATCATTTCACAGCATTTTGCATTGCTTGGCAAAGGGTGAAAAGTAGAGAAAACTATGAGTCTAAGATAACTTGTTTCCACCTATCATAAACTGAACAGTTAGAAAATTTTTCCTTTGTATCCAGTTTAGTTTGTTTTTTAAAAGCCCAGAATTGAGCATAATACTCTGAAGAATGTGATAAACACAAAATTCAGTAGAACTGTTAATAATTCCAGATTTGTGCATTAGATTTCTATTAAAGTAGCGATTTTATAAAGCTGTATTGTCACAGTAGCTGTCCCCTGACAGACTATTTGATATTAACAGGCTGGGTCTGTATTATGTATTTATGAAATTCAGTTCTTTAACTATGACTATTTAACTATTATTAAATCCAGTTTAATTCTGCCCAGCATTCTGAGACCTTTTCAAATCCTAAGAAAGTCATAGAATGCATTGTTACTCCTTTGGATGTATGTATCATATGTGTTGTCTTTCCAGAGAGAGAGAGAGAGAGAGATACAAGTCAACTTATTTACAAACCAGAAATAGACTCACAGACATAGAAAACAAAGTATGGTTACCAAAGCGGGGTGGTGGGCAGGGGCAGGTAATTAGGAGTTTGGGATTAACATATACACACTAGATAAACAACAAGGTCCTACTGGATAGCACAGGGAACTGTATTCAATATCTTGTAATAACCTATTAATGGTAAAGAATATTTGGAAGTATATATGTATAAATCACTTTGCTGTACACCTGAAACTAACACAACATTGTAAATAAACTATACTTCAATTAAAAAAGAAAAAGGGAGGGTCTAATGTATTCATTTTACAGGTCACATTACTTCATATTGACCACATTCTTTGAATATAAAATAATTTTCAACCTCAGATATTCTATGATTGTCGTTTGTCTTGTATTTATTTAAGGAGGAGTGTGTAAAGGCTAGTACTTTAATAAATGTGTTTAAAAAGTAACACTTTTTAGAAAGGTTATATTTTGAATGCTGATTGACCTGAAACTCAGGATTGTGCTGAATGTCTTGACTTTCTAATTTTAAATGGAAAATTTAGTTAAAATTTGAGTGATACAAAGGAAATTTATTTATCACCGTTCTGGAGGCTCGGAAGCCCAAGAACAGGGTGCCAGGGTAGTCGGGGTCTGGTGAGGTCTCCCTTCCTGGCTTGCACATGACTGGCTGCCTTTTAGCTGAGTCCTCACTTGTCAGAGAGAGAGCTCTGGTGTCTCTTCCTCTTACAAGAGTAGTAATCCCATTATGCGGCCACACCCTCATCACCTCGCCTAAACCTGATTATCCCCCCAAAGCCCTCTCTCCAAGTATATCACATTGGTAGTTCGGGCTTTAACATGTGAATGGCGGGGAGGGGACACACACAATTCAGTTCGTCACCCCACCCCTGCCTTTGCAGTCTATAGTGCATTGATTCTGATGCTTTTTATATTATTATACTTCAAAATGATGTTTTTACAACAGATGGAATACATTTGTTAATTGAGATATTACTGTTTTGTTGCTTTAATTTTTTATCCTTGATATTTTACTCCATATTGTAACAGTAAGTTTTGATAAAGAAACTTGGAATCTTTTTAAAGTCTCTTGGCCTCAAGTGACATGTTACTATATTTTTTTAAGGTTTGATGCTTATCTGACCTGTGAAGAGCATTTAATTCTGGTTTTCTTATGGTGCGGTTACCTTGGGTACAGGCTTTGGCATCAAGCCTGAGTTTAATCGTGGCCCCATCACTTCCTAGCCTTATCAGTTTCACTCCTCTAAAGCTGTTTCTTCATTAGTAAGTTTTAGTGACTTGGGCTTTGAGATCTTATTCCACAACCTGATATTTTTACACTATACTACATGTTTAGAGCTCAGATTTAAAATAAAAATTTGGCTTCAAGAGACCTTGCTAAATTAGAATGTGTAGAACTTGGATCCCTCTTTATGTTAGAAGTGGGAAAAATGAGTATCAAAGATTACTCAAGGTTTTAAACCAGAGTTTGGGGGAAATGATTATGGTGAGGTTGAGCAGAACATGTTTGGGGAAACAAGCTTTTTTCTTTTTTTAATTTTCTTTTGAGGTGGGTGAGGAAGAACAATCTTAGTCTCACAGAAACATTGTAAAACTGGCACAAAGAATTTCCATCTTCATCCATATTCCCTGATTGTTAATAGCTTGCTGTATTTGCTTTACCATTCTCTGTGTGTACATGTACCCGTGCACAGTCACACATACGATGTGTGCCTGATGTTTAATGTCTGCTGTCTAAACCCTGTCATCACCTGTAATCTTAAATTCAAATCACAAGCTCCTATGCCTCCACTTTTCTCACTCAGTACATTTTCTCCCGTTGTTTTTATTAAATGAACAAAACAATCCATAGTAAGCTTGACTCAGCGAACATTCAGTAATCACTATTGTTAGAGCCTTTGTTCAACCGTATTGAAATTTCCAGTTCCTTCCCCTCTCCTCCTATTCACTTCCAACTTCTCTTACTTCATTCCCAGGCTTAGACTTCATGAAGTGTTAACTCTAAGCATTTTCCTGGCAATATTCTCGTCTCCCTTGCTTTTCTTTACGCCGATCTGGACCAACTTTAATTCCTTACTCAATTCAGCTGCTGTGTGCCTGCCACTACTCCCCTCTCCTAGGGGAGGGCATTGTTGGGAGTCTTCAAACTGCACAGACTTGGGAATACTGTGTATTCCTGGGCTACAGCTTCTACTGAGGTGTCAGTGCCTTATTTTCCTGGTTGACTGTCTTTCCCCCCAGTTCTTTGCGTATCTTTTCCAGCCATCTCAAATTTCCAAACAGAGATCTGCACTTGGTTGATGAGGACAGCATGTCTCTCACTTGTTCCTTGTAGTGCCTGACAATATAGGAGGCACTGGAAAAGTATTTGTATGAGTGAATGGGGGAATTAAACATTTCAAGTTTGTAGTTCTGTCAAGAAATTTAAGTGAAGAATTTTTGTTCTATGGGCAGTTGAAAATGTATGTCTGAAGATTGTAGCTTGAAGGAAAGTTTGGGAATTAACCTTACTGAAGCAGCAGAGGATGAGATGGCCAAAGAGGAAAAAGCACGTAGAGGAGAGACTGCAGAAGGAGTTAACATTTGTGTAGAGGGACAGAAAAAAATGAGACGTGTCAGAGTCACAGAAACCAAAGAAAATGGCTTACACATTAACTTTTTGTGTTTGCGTGTCATACTCAACTATTATTAATTAATAGTAGATATTCTTCCTTTATTTGTTATGTAGAACATTTGTTGAATGTGTCCAGCATCCTCCTCAGGAAATAGTTTCAGTTTCTTTTTAATGTTAACTATTTAAATGAGTGGGGCATTGTGCTGTATTTCCCTGAGGAACTAAGTGATCACCATAAGAATAATGAGAAAGAGGCAAAGAGAGCTTGGCTGCTTAGAAGCACATTGAGGCCAGAAAGATTATGATTCTGTCATTTAACTGAATTTAGCAAATTGGTGATTTGCAAAAGTATAAGTTTTTTTTTCAAATAAACTAGATTTTAAATATCACTTAAATTGTTTTCAGTATCAAATACTTTTGAGTCCTTTTTTAGTGGTAAATGAGTGACCTTAGAATCTTACAATTTTCCACTGAAGGAATTTTAGAGGTGGTGGCTGATCTCTTGATGTGGAAACCCTTTACAGTTCCCCGCCACACACACACACAAATTTTCAGTCTACAATACCTATCCTTTCATGAAATCCATTTTTTTGTTACCACTGTTCAGTCATTCTTTCATTTCAAAAAGTTGATGTTTATATTACGATAAACCATTGCCTTCCAAATTTCCCTTAGACCTTTTGGAAACAATCTGTTTGCTTTAAAAATACTGACTTTTTTTCTCCATTTCTTCCTTTCTTTCATCTTAACCTTTTTTCTTCCCCAAAGAAGTAATATATATTCATTATTCAAAATCTGGGGAGTACAGGTGCACGTGTTTTGCTACATCCAATTTCAATGGAAAAAAAAATGCTAGTTTCTTACCAGCATTGCAGTCATAGAACCTTGCATTTAGAAATATGGTTACTTTCTCTTACCTTAAACAGAGAAAGGAGGTGTGTTATTCAAAAGGCTTTTGCTTTTGCAGACTGACCCTCAGCCCTTAATGATATAAATGTTTAGGTACATAGTAGGCAGGGCAGTAATATAAAAAATACTCTTATTAATATACAAATAACAAAAAGCTTTTCAAAATTAAAAGTGAGCCAAGTAGAAGATACAGTTCCTTTGGTCTCCTATATCTGTACCATATGTTTTTTTTGAAATCAGAAGCTCGCAGGTTTGAAGGGAAATGCTCCTATTGAGTTTACTATTTCAGGGGTTTTTTGAATTACTAATTTATGTAAATTGTTCCATTTTGTTTCTTAAGATAATGGGTCTGCTGAACGCAGCCATGCATTTACTCAGCAGTTGAGATATTTTTGGATTATTCCCTCCGTTGACTCTTCATGGCATTTAGAATAAACTCAAGGGCAATACTCCTTATCCTAGCCCATGAGGTTCTGCAAAACGAGACTTCCGTGTACTCTTTCTCTCTTGCCTTGTCTCCCTCAGGCATGACCTTTACACTTGAACATTCTTTTCCCAGATCAAAGTTCTTTTGTTTTCTCCATGGTTCCCAATTGTGGCTATATTTCAGAAACACTTGGGGATATTTTCAAAGAATACTATCGCCTGACCCAGCCACAGAAATTATGATTTAACTGGTCTGGCATGGGCCCTGTACATATAGTATCATTTAAACCCCTCCTGGATAAATCTGAGCAGCCTGGGTTGAGAACCACTGATTGATTTCCTTAACTCATGTCCCCTTTTCAGAAAAGAGACCTTCACTGTCGTGTCTGAAGTCTCTTTCCTTTCTTTGCTGTCCTTTTACCCAGTTAAGTTTTGTTCATTTCCATATTTTTATTTATTTGTTTATTGTTTGTTAGAAGTTCCATGAAGGCAGAGGGCATCATCTATCTTATCATGATATATCCTGACATCTAAAACAACATCTGGCAGGTTTTTTTTTTCCAAGTTAAGCATTTATTTTTCAATGACCTGTGGGGAAACATTGAACAAGATGTCACATTTTCAGAGTAAAATTTAAAGTAAAAGAAACAAGCCAACAACAAAATATTTTTTAAGACTGAGATACAATTCCAAACTATTTCCTTATTTAAGAATAATTATTTCTGCAGAGCTGCACATTTTAAATACTATCAGTTTCTTTACCAAAAGTATCACTAGTATCACTTGAATATTTTACTTCTGTACAAAGATAGAGGCTAAAGAATGAACAGTAGTAGTTTAATAGTCTTTCTAAATCCCTGTGATTTAGATTTTCTCTGTGAGAGAAAATCTTTCATAAATTAATCTAATAATTAAAATTTATTAATAATTGTATGTTTTCTTTGTTATCCAGAAATGTTTAGCCTAATAGATGTCAGTTCGTGACTTATATATTATAATCCAGGGTTCAGTATAAAATTATAATAATGAAGAACCTGAATATTATAAAGATATTTAAGATTTAGACAATGGAATAAAAAATTATTCTTACAATTTCAAAAATATTGCTGAGTGCTTGTCATTATTTCAGGAAATAAAGATAATATATCCATATTTTAAGTGGAGTTAGAAGACAATGAGAACAGAACTGAGGAATTTAAATTTATTTTCTGTCCTCAGAAGCATTATAGGGAGTGAATATTTTTGGCTTAGAGAAAAAGATACAACCTCCTGGGACCACAAGTTTTCCTTCACAGAACTGCCTTAAAATCATTTCAGAAAAAAGTTGTTATTCATGGATTAACCCAAAGTCTTTCTTCCTTATTTTGCAAAGTGCCTTTCAAAGATAATAGGGTGAAATAAGGATCATAATATTGAAATATAAAAAGCAAGTGCATACATGCTGGTAAATTTACCTCTTGGAGATGTAATCACCTTCTTATAACCAATGGCAGTTTATTTGTTCTCAACACATTTGTTCCATAAATGTCGAATGAATGTTGTCACTGCAGTAATAAGGGATGTTCTCTCAGAAAGCTTGTTGTTTCAGCGTAACCTATAGAGGATTGCTTTGCTAAATTGTGTTTCAGACAATATGCTAATTGCTCCAGCAAGCTTTAAGAGTTTTCATTAATTGAAGTTTTAGTATCCAAGGGCAAGCACACACACGAGAGAAGATATGTTGTCCCTTGGAAATAGAGTTATAGACTGTGGGTTAGGTTCCCCATTGCCAGTGCTCGTAAGGAAGAGGCATTTTTCATTACCTTGCTTGCGAGCACCTTTGACGTTGTAAGGAGGAATAATGACAATGGTGTTATGCTCAGTGAATGTTCACTTCAAGTAGTTTTGTGTTTGTATTTATAGATTACTTTTCTTATTTTCATTTGTTGCATAAACTACAGGGCAGGTAAGCCAAATGAAACCTCATTCCCCAACTACTTTTTGTTTACCTGTAGTCTTTGATAATATTCTTGCATATTTTAGACATTTGTAATGCCAGTGAGGATAGATTTTTAAATTCTTTTCTTTTTACTTAACCATAAATCATACATTTTTGTATTTTTCTGGTCTTGAAACTTTTTTCATTTCAAGTCATTGCTCCTTAAAACATTATATATTATTTTCTATTACTAAATTGAAGAGCACTTATTATTTAGATTAAGATATTCTAGCATGTATAACAGAGTCCTTTATGATCAGCAGTGTCTACTGCTGATAATTTGTGGTACAATTTTGTAGACTTTTTCATACTTGACATGTATATTGTATTTTTCTTAGTATATATTGTTTTTAAAAATCATGTACTGTACTTTTTTGGGGGGGAAGGTAATGAGGTTTTTATTTATGTATTTATTTTTTTAATGGAGGTACTGGAGTATTGAACCCAGGACCTTGTACATGCTAAGTACACACTCTGCCACTGAGCTGTATCTCCCCCCTGTGCTGTACTTTTTTACTTTTATCTTGAATATCTTTCTGTACAAATCTCTGTTGTGTCTTTGTAAGTATCTCATACTACACCTGGCTAAAACAGAACTCTTGATTTCCCCTCTTTCCCCATCTTCCCTAAATCTGGGCCTCCCTACCTCACTTAATGTCCAGGTTTTCAAGCTCGGGACCCAGAGTGTCCTCGATTCCTCTTTCCTAGCCTCCTATATCTAGCTGAGCCTCGGCCGCATCATCTTGTGCCTAGGGTGTGGCAATCTATGATACCTCCACATTCCACCATTGGCCCCTACAATCCATTCTCCACATTGTAGCCAGAATGATATTTTTAAAACAAAAGACATGCCTCTGATTAGAATTCAGTGGTTTCCCATTGCTTTGAAGATAAAATTTTAAATCCTAATAGGCCCACCTCATCCGACCTCCTCTTTGTCTTTCAGTTCTCCCTTACCAGCTTCTGCCTCTCCAGCTTTTGTATTTTTGAACATGACTAGCGTATTACGCAGGAGGGCCTTTGCATTTGCTTTTCTTCAGGCTTGAAGCTGGCTTCTTCACCTTTGGATCCAAGTTAGAAGCTTTCTCCTCAGAGAGACCTTTAGAGATCAACTAATCTAAGGTAGTTCTACTCTTTCTTACTTTCTCATGTTATTCTGTTTGGTTTTATTTATAGCATCTGTCACCATCTGAAATTATCTTATTTACCTATTATTTGAATAACCAAACTAGAAAGTAAGACCTGTGTATTTATAGGCCACAGAATAGAATGCACAGTAGGTGTTCAACAAATGTTTCAAAATACGGATCACTTAATGACTGACATAAATAAATTTTATCACGTCCTATGTTGCAGTGAATATCTTTTCACATGCATGTGTATTTTGCACATATATGTTAGTATTTCTTTAGGATAGATTCTTAATGCTGCTGGATTCTAAACCATTCTTAGCTCACAGGACTTACAAAACACACCACAGGAGTCAGTTTGCCAAGCCCTGCCTGAATTGTCTCTGTTATATGACACCAGAATTCCTCTGTGAAATTACCTGGACCAGATACTTTTTGGGGTTGGGGACTTTTGAACAACTCTTACTTTTTACCTGTTTATTTTGAACCAAATTTGGTAATTTCTGTTTTCCTAGAAAACCCTTGTTTCAAGTCCTCTCTTCATGTCCTGTGTGTATTTTATATCATCTTTCCCATTCTAAAGTTAACTTAAAATTAGAGTGATTCAGCTTATATATATTATTTTTTCCAGAAGAACTAACTTTTGAATTTATCAATTCTGTTTTTTTTTTAATTTGATCTTTTTTGCTTTTTTGGGTAACTTTTTAAACTTAATTGTTGTATCTGATAATGAAAATACTTAAGAACTGAATTATATGATTATATATACAAATTTTAATGAGAGGTCTGTTGTTCATTTCCAATTGATTTTCTTCTACAGTTCTAGTTTTGTCTGTTGGTTAACTTTGTAACCACAAGAATCTTAAACTGTGTTCTTATCAAACCCAGGAAGAAAAACAGTTCATTGTTTCTTGGCTTATTATGACATGTTTTTCTGCTCCTGTTTTGGCTCTATTATTACATTGTTGTTCATTATTCCTTTTCAGGGATACTGATTTGTCCAATTTCATATCTTGCCAGCTTGTTTCTCTCCCTGCCATCTCCCCCTTCCTTTATACAAAAACAAAAACACTCCTATGTCTCCCATACTCTTAATATGCTACCTTACTTCTGGCATTTCTGGTCTCCACGTGTGAAGGGGGGTGCTCCGCACCACCAAGCAATTAGATTCTCCAGCCACTGTCTGAGTGTCCTAAAATTTAACTCAGTTCTGATACTATTTGCTTGGAGATAGTATCACATCCCACAGATCAGTAAGGGCCGAGTCCCACGAGACTGCCCTCCCCAGCACTTCAGATGCCAGTCAGAAGTCCAGATTGTTACCTGTGCTGCTGGCTGACTGGCTGGCTAGCTAGAAACCAGAGGTCTGGTTAATTTGCTAAAACAGTTCACAGAACTCTGGAAAACAGTTTACTTAGTACTAGATCACCAGTTTACTACAAAGATACTAAAGAATACAAATGAACAACCAGATGGAGAGATGCACAGGCAAGGTCCAGAAGAGCCCCAAGCACATGAGCCTCTGTTCCTGTGTAGTTTGTGGGGCTCCGTACTCCAGGAAGTGTCTCTGACCTTAATGGAGGCGTGGGTGATTAAATCATTGGCAATTGATGATGGATTCAAACACTGGCTTCCCTCCCCTCGCTGGAATCACTGCATTAACATACACTCAGGTGTGGTGGAAAGGAACTTGTTATGAATAATAAAAGACACCTTTATCTCATTATCTAGGCAATTCCAAGGGTTTTAGTCCTGTGCTGGGGTTGGGGGGTGAAGACCAAATATAATTTTCTTATAAATCACAATATCATATCTTGCAAACAACACTCCACTTACACTAAATTTGTTTAACTAGCTCTAATAACTTCTGTCTAATCCTTTGATCATCATGTTGTTCTTTTCCTTAATTTGCCCTAATAGATTTGCATGGTAATACTCTTATTTGCTTAGAATCTAAAGATCCTCGTCTTTCTAAAAATACATGTTTTTATTGACATGATAAAGTGCACATACTTAAAAGCATCCTGTTTGATGGTTCGCATCCTGAGATGCTTAACCATAATCAAGATGAGCATATCAACAAAAATTTCCTTCTGTTCCTCCTCATTCCCATCTCTAGGAAATCACTGATCTGTTTCCTGTACAATAGATATATATGCGTTTTGTAGAATTTCATATAAAGTATAGCACATACGTGGGGAGTTCAGCTTCTTTCATTCATGTTGTTACATGTATTAGTAGCTCATTCTTTATTGCTTGGGTAGTCCATTTATATGCATACTGCAATATGGTTTTCCAGTTTTTGCCTACTACAAATAAAACAAACTATGAGCCATAGTAAAAGTCTTCGTGGGGATACATGTTTTCATTTCTCTTGTGTAAATACGAGGAGGGGAATTGGGGGGTTGTATGGTTGGTGGATGTTTTCCTTTTTAAGAAACTGCAAAAGTTTTCCAAAGTGGTTATAACATTTTACATTCTTATGAGCAGGGTATGAGAGTTCTAGTTCTTCCACATCGTTATCTACACTTGGTATAATTACTCTGTTATTTTAGCCAATACAGTAAAAGTATGGAGGTAACTTACTGTGGTTTAAGTTTGCTTTTCCCAGATACTAATGATGCAGAAATGCTGAACATCTTTCATGAATTTATTTGCCATTTGTATGTCTCTGGTGAAGTGTCAATCCTGTGCCTTTTTTAAAAAATTGGGTTGTGTGTTTTATTATTATTGAGTTCTGAGACTTTTGTACATATTCTGGGTAGATGCCCTTTGTTAGATATATAATTTGCAGATTTTTCCCCCAGATAGTAGCTTGTCTTCTCATTCTCAACAGTGTCTTTCAAAAAGCAGAAGTCCAGTTTATCAATTTATCATCAGTTTATCATCTTTTATCGATTTTGCTTTTAATGTTTTATCTAAGAAATCTTTATATTACCCAAGGTCACAAAGATTTTCCCTGTGTTTTCTCTAGAAGTCTTAAAGTTTTAGGTTTTGCATTTTATCAATGGTCCTTTTTAAAAAATTTGAGATACAATTGACATATGACGTTGTGTAAGTTTGAAGTATACAACATGCGATTTGATGCACTTAGACATTGCAGTGTGATTATCACTGTAGCATTAGCTAGTATCTCCACACGTCACACACCTACTTATCTTTGTGTGTGTGTGTGGTGACAACATTTAAGATTAGCGACTTTGAAGCACATATGCAGTATTGCTGACCATAATCATAATGTTGTGCATTAGACCTCCACAGCTTACCCATCTTCTAACTGCAAATTTGTACCCTTTGTTATGGTCCATTTGGAGTTGAGTTTTGTATATGTTAGGTGTGGATCAGAGTTCATTTGTTTGTAATTTGTATACCTCATTGCTCCAGCACCATTTGTTGAGAAACAATTCTTTATTCACTGTACCATTTTTGCATTTGTCAAAAATCAGATGCGGTATATCTTTCTAAGACTTTTCTATTCCATTGCTCTGTTTTTACAATGTTGTGCTGCTTTATAAGTCTTGAAATCAGGTGACATTGGCCTGCCAACATAATTTTTTATTTTTGAAGTTCTTTTGGTTATTCTAGAGAACTTCCTTCTGAGATTTTGTTTGGGATTGCTTTGAATCTGTAGATCAATTTGGCAAGAATTTACATGTAATATTGGGTCTTTTGACCCACAGACATGGCCTATCTCCATTTATCTAGGTCTTTAATGTTTTGTAGTTTTCGGTATACAAATATTGCATAGTTTTTGTCAGATATATCTCTAAGTATTTCCTATTTCTAATTGCTGTTTTAAGTTGTACTTTAATTGCTCTTTGTTCATTGCTACTATGAATTGATGTAATTGATTTATCTATATTGATCTTGTATACAACCTTGCTAAATTCTTAGTTCTAGTAGCTTTTTCCAGACTCTTTCAAATTTTCTATGTATACAGTCGTGTCAACAAATTAACAGTTTTATTTAATCCTTTTCAATCAGAGTTCGCCTCTCCCTTTTTTCCCTTATTGCCTTAGCTAGAACTTCTAGACCGTCTGGTGCAGTGTTGAACAAAAGCGGTATGAGTTAATATCCTTTTCTTGTTCTCCTTGTAGGAGTACAGGAGGCAAGCATTCAGTCTTCTTTTACCAGTAAGTATAATGTTGCTATAGGTTTATTTGTTTTAATAGGGGTACTGAGGATTGAACCCAGGACCTTGTGCATGCTAAGCATGCACTCTCCAACTGAGCTATACTCTTCCTTGGCTCCCCTCCTTTTTTTTTTTTTTTTTTTTTTTTTTAATGGTGGTACTGGGGATTGCTATAGGATTTTTTAAATTGTTATTAGACTATTTTTTTAAAATAGGTTTTCATAGATGCCCTTTATCAGGCTGAGCCCTAGTTTACTGAGAGTTTATCAGGAATGGATATTTTTTGTCAGACGCTTTTTCTGCATCTACTGAGATAATCATGTGTTTCTTTAGTTTAATATGTGGTGAAATGCACTGATTGATTTTTGAATGTTAAATCACCTTGCATTCCTGGGATTAAGATATTTAAATAATTTTTTTTCACACATTATTCACTTAGTTCCATTTCTGGTGCTGTTCATTTTTTTCCTGTAGATCCAGACTTCAGTCTGATGTCTTCTTTATTTTTTTTTCCTATTTGAAGGACTTTTAACATTTCTTTTAGTGTAACTCTGCTCATGATGAATTATTTCACCTTATGTCTGAGAAACCTTTTTTTGTTGGTCATTTTTGAAAGATACTCTTTATGGCTATAGAATTCTAGGGTTATCAGTTATTTCAATACTTTAAGCGTGTGGCTGCAGCATTTTTTCACTTGCTTGGTTTCCAATGAGAATTCTGCTGTCTTTTTTATGCTAATTCTAGTATCTGAGTCAGCTGAGTTGGTTTCAGTTGATTCTTCTCTTTTATATGGTTCATAATTTCCTGCCTCTTTGCCTGCGTGATAGTTTTTAAATGAATGCTTCAGTATAGATTTTGCCTTCTTTGGGTGCTGGATATTTTTTCATTTTTTAAAATAAATATTCTTTAAATTTATTTGGGACTTAACAGAAACAGTGTGATTTAAAGTCTAGCTGACGATACTAGGCACTATTCCCAGTCCTTCCTGAGCAACAGGCACTGTTGCCTTCTGATTATTTCAGATGGTTCTTTCCTGGCTTTGGGTCTTTTCCTCACACACATGTACATATTTATACTCTGCTGAATACTCAAGGGGGATCAGATCCTTTGCAGATCTGTAGCATTCTCTTTGTATACATCTCTTCTTTCCAGTATTGTATCTTAGCTACCTTGATCACACTGAGTGCTCAGTTTCATTTTTTTCAACTTTAGGGAGTCTCCCAGGAGTTCTCTTCTGAGTTCCCTTCTCAGTGCCATGATCTGGGAGCTCTCCAAGCAGTAAGCCAGGAAACCATAGGGCTCACTTCTTTTGTTTCCTGTAAGAATCATTGTTCTTCCTTACTTGATATTCAGTGCCTTAGCTCTTGCTTTATGTATATATGTAAGATTATACAGACACACACACCGTTACATGCACTGGACAATATGTATTACAAATGTGTATGTATATACATAATATATATATATATTATATATACACATGTAATAACACATTACATAGACACACACACATATAAGTCCAGTTTTTGAGTTGAGTTGTTTTAGTAGGGAAGGTAGATCTCATCTCTGTTACTTCATGTTGGCTGAAAGTGTAAACCTGTTGTGCTTGATCATTACTTTCTTAGAAAATTCTTAGCTATGATTCTTTAATTCATTTTAGGCATCCAAACAGGAATTAAGTTTTAAAATATATTTTTAAATAAAGTATACTAAGTGAAGCTAAATTGTCTTGATGGTGCTTATTCTGGATTGACTGGATTCTTTTGATACTTTGTCCTAAAAGTGATCTTAATTTTTAAACAAGTCACTGATTTTTCTCTCAACTATATGTTGAATGAAGTTTTAACTTAATTGAGAGTTTCAGGGGATCTCCCAAGCCTTTTGGAAGCAACGCACAGAAAAGCAAGTAGGCTAAATTAAACTATGACTTTAAACTGAAAGTGCCCACACTTAACTGGCAAACCATTATGGTGCAATTGGCCTTTCTCATTTATCCAGTCTTATTATGGCTGTATATTCTTTGCCTTTAGAAATGCATATTCTTTTATAGAAATAGGTACATTATGATAGTTTGTTCTTATCTTTTGATTGAATTATCTTTGAGGTCATTTAACACTAGCTTCAATCATGTGCATTTATGATTTACTTTTTTTGTTTGTTTTGTTTTGTAGGTACTATGATACCTTAGGTTTTATACATGGAGAGGCTCATAAGCATATGAAAGCCTCGACTTACTCTCTTCTAGTGGCCAAGAAGCTGATTCTTTGTGCATCTTTCTCACTTTAGAGTATACTCAGTATGTATTTTGTTTACCTGTTGTTTGGTGAAAGAGCATGTGTTGAAGGGCATACAGTGGTTTACTAATAATGGTGGCAGGAGAAACTTTCTACAGAATTTTGAACCTTACTACTCCGGGAAGGCATAGCCCTAGTGGTAGAGTGTGTGCTTAGCGTGCATGAGGTCCTCGCTTCAATCCCCAGTACCTACACTTACAAATAAATAAATAATTAAACCTAATTACCTTCCCAGTCCAAAAAAAAAAAAAAAAAAAACATGAATTTTACTATATATTTTCAGGAACTTTTCTTGTTCTTTTTTTGCATTTGGGAATTCCCTATAGTTTATAGGAAACTTCTTGGTTTTATTTTACTTTTAAGTAGGAAAATTCAGGTTCATTTTCTTATTTTTTCCAGGCTCTAAGGATTTGTGATGGCTAGAATTGAATTAGATATTCTATCACCCTGTGGTTAAATTGTGTTATGTTGCTTTGTTTTCCTTGCGTAAACGTATGAACAAGTTGAACCGCCCTATCTTGTTATTTTAATTTTTGTTTACTTATAGAATTGAACATTTTAATACATTTGCTTAGTGGTATTTTATCTCTAGTGGATTGTCTGTTCATAGCATCAGTTTGAGTTTCAAGTTTTTTCCTTCGGTTTGTTGAGTTCTTATATAACATTTTGTCAAATGTTGAGATACTTTCCCTGTTGACTCTAAACTTAATATTTCTAACTGTCCTTTTTCTCTCATGCTATATGAATATTTTGTAGGTTTGCTTCTAAAACCCTTAATGGGAGATAAATGCCTGTGTTCTCAGTAAAGTTGAAACCTTCCTCAAAACAAAGAATAAGTGTAAATAGGCAACAGGATATATTCTTCAGGAACACAGAGTTCCGGGCTGGAGTTAAAAATTTGGCGTGATCAGTTGGTAGTTGAATCCATAGAAGTGGATGAGATTCCCTACAGAGAAGAATTTAGAATGAGAAAGAAAGGGAGGACGGGATGGGTAGCACAGGAGGAAGGACTGGCCTTAATGGAATGGGAGAAAAGATACACTTCCTTTATTGCAGTGACTCTAAAGACTACTTGCTTATTAGGATTGCCTGAGGAGCATTTTCAAAATAAAGATTGATGATCAGACCCCCAAAACTGGTGTATTTTAAACTCTCAGGTGATTCTAATGTGCAGCAAGGGTTAAGGATCACTGCTTCGCATATGTCTGCCTTTAGTAAGTCAGTGGGTCTTAAACTTTTGTATGTCTTAGAATGACCTGGAGGACTTGCTAAAGCACAGTGCTGGGCCATATCCTCAAGAGTTTGATTCATTAGGTCTGGGTTGGAGCCTGAGAATTTGCATTTCTAACAAGTTTCTAGATGATGCATACATCAGTTACTTTTCACCTGAAGAAAGAACCCCTTGAATCTTAGTTTTGTCATCTAGTGACTATTCACTGTCTTCTTTTACCAGTTGATGAATATTCTTCCTGTGTGTCTTTGTCCACATTATTGGTGAAAATAAATTAACAGGATAGATTCTCAAAGTATAGCTCTCTTCACACCATCATCATTATTAGCACCCTTGGGAGATAATTAATTATATGCATTCTTCCACATACGATTGTCTATTTATTAGTTTCGTTCTTTTGGTTGCAAGTCAGTCTTTTCAGTTTATTTTGAGGAAAGATAGCTTCTCCAAGTAGACACTTATAAGAAACTAAGTGGTTACAGTTATATGGGGGAGGTGGCTGCATGGTTTGAATGGACTGACCCAGAGCCTTGGTTTCAAATCCAATCTCACTTAACTTCTGAACATCAGTTTCTTCATCTGTAAAATCAGGATACTAACTAGATCATAAGATTGTTAGACCAAACTGAGATAATAGATGTGGAAATTACTGGTAAATTTTATGAAACTACATAAATACTATGTAACAGTTGGTATGAATATAAAATTACATCTCTGTGTATGATGCTGATTCTGCAGTTCCTTGACTTTGAATGTTTTTTGCATCATATACTGTTGTGTACTGTCTTCAGCTCCCATGCATCAGTTCTCAGTGCTTTTAGCTATGTTTCCTTGATAGAATTCGACACCTCTTGCCCTACTTACACCCTCAACCCCCAACCCAAAAAAAACCTCCTATGGTTGATAATATGTATAAACCTTATTAAATTAAAGGGAAGTAGAATGAGAATTTGTTTTTTCCCTGTTTATTAATAGAGTAATTTTTAATTAGGATACATTAGTTCAGAAGATGAAAATTCTGTGTATGAATATTCATTAAAATACTATTTACTTCTAATAACTTCTCATAGACACAGAAACTTGTTTTGACAAGTGTACATCATTTCTCGAACACTTACTCCATAGCCATGAAATAGAATAGTTTTCCTATACCTGGGTTTGTGAGGAAATGTTCTATCCTTTGTAGAATGAAGAGAAAATAGAATGTTCTTTCTATTCTAAACTGTTAAATTAATAGAACTTTGTTAGACATGTACTGCCCGAAAACACGGTCATGTAATTCATAGGGAAATGGTGTTATCCTCCTGTCATGTTTGGATTTCATGTGTGTAAGTGACAATGCCAGTCATCTCGAGCCTATTAAATTGAATAATATTTGTTTATTAAATAGACAATCTCCATAAATTCTCTATATTTGAACTGTTCATCTCAGTATGGAATAAAACCCCTATTCTCTATAGTATAGTTAAGTGGTTACAAGCCATAATTAATATACTCACCAAGTACATGGCAGTTTGTTTTCACTAATTTTGTCACATGTTGGCTGTTGGAATTTTACAGTATTAAACGGGTCAATGAAATTATTGATATGAGTTATTGAAGATTGATTTCGTTTCTCAAGTGTTCTTATTTTTCAGAATTTCTATGAACATTTGAATTATTAAGAGCTTTTGTAAGCTAATTCTAAAATTTTCCTCATTTTTCTTTCTTATGTGCATCTGAAAGACCGCATTTAAGGAGTGTGGCAGGAGGTTCTGGACTCGATGAGTTTCCACCGAAATGTCGGAGAAGTCAGGCCAGAGCACAAAAGCAAAGGATGGGAAAAAGTATGCGACACTCAGTTTATTTAATACTTACAAGGGTAAATCATTAGAAACTCAGAAAACCACAGGTGAGTAAAATCAAGTGGCATTTATGTTTTTGATAGTTGTCATGGTTTTGTTTTATTACTGTAAATGGCACACTAGAGCTATTGCTGTCACGAGTTCAGGCAAACGTATGTTAACGCTGCCCTACTTACATTGTTCTTTTTGTGTACATGCATATCTTTTCAGTGGATATGAATTAGTATTTTTAAACTGAAGATCTATAATTATTTTTTAAATGTGTTTATTTTTCCCTGTTTGTCAGCAGAAAATAAGTAGAATTATGTGGTTCCAAAGGGAAGCTTGTTCAATGAGATTAATAGGCATAAAGCTTTACATTAGTGGGTTTATTCTACCACCTTTAGTTGTGGAATAGAGTCCTGTGGTGTGGTGTTTTATTGTGTTTTTTATTCCTTGAGCCCAGTGTTTACAGTGAAGGGTAAAAACTGAACCATGTATGTATGCTAATGTGTGGTGCATTAGCAGTGTTCATTACATATATAAAGGCAGCATTTTCTCTAATATACGAAGTGTTGAGTTTAAAATTGATTCCTTGAAAAAATTACAAAACCAGCATTGTCATGTTTTCCTTTTTGTAGTGTATAGTTTTCTAGTGTTTCATTGGTTGAATTGTTATTTTTAAACACCTGTTCAGTGGCTTGATGGTTAATTTTAATATATTATATTTAATATAATTTCTGCATTGGTATTTTTTAATATATATACATATGTGTGTGTATGTATATATATATATATACACACATACTTTTCCCCCTTTTTAAAACTATTGTGTTTTATTTTTAGGGGTTAATTAGGTTTACTTAATTTATTTTTTAGAGGAGGTACTGGGGATTGAACTTAGGACTTTGTGCATGCTAAGCATGCACTCTACCACTTGAGCTATACCCTCCCCCTCTGCATTGGGTTATGTTACAATTATGCAGCTTAGTTTTAAATTTTTTTACCTTAAAATATAAGGAAATAATAATTCAAGATCCTATTAATTCCTGTTGTCTCCCTATTTTGTTTTAAGAAAAAGATAGATAATAAAAATAGATGTTTGAAGAAAGTTGATGTTATTGATCTTTAGTTGCAGCTCGGCATGGGTTACAGAGTCTTGGAAAAGTCGGTATTTCACGGCGTATGCCTCCACCTGCTAATCTCCCAAGTCTCAAAGCAGAAAACAAAGGCAATGATCCTAATGTGAACATTGTACCTAAGGATGGCACAGGATGGGCATCAAAACAAGAGCAGCATGAAGAAGAAAAGTAAGTCAAAATCTACTAAAGAATGGAACCATTCCCCTTTCTTTGTAGGAACTTAAGGCTGAATTCCTTCCATGTGCTAGGTGTTGTGCTATGTGTATTATATATTTCATGCCCTTCAAGGGGTTTTATGTAGTCAGTGTTTGTGTAATTTCTCCTGTGAGTGGGCTTAGTGGCATTATTGCCATATGTCAAGGTAGAGCAGATGACAAAATTGCTAATCACTGCTTTTCCTGTGTCATACTCTGTCAGGCTCCCTCCTCTCTCATCTTCACCACATCAGACATTCTCTTTCTAAAATGATTAAGTGTTGATTCTGTTAAACAGTTTTCATGAAACTAAGAATTTCTGTCTGCCTGATTCATCAGAACTATGCCCAATGCACATCATAGGTACTCAAGTATATTATTTGAATGAATAAAGAATTAGCAAGAAAGTGAGCGTGGAATTAGTAATGTGTCTCTTAATCATCATGTGTAAAATAAATATTTAGCATTCTTTGTGGCAGGGATTATTCAGGGCTCCTGGCTTATGGAATGACCAAGCTAAGTACTGGTAATTTTTAAAAATAAGACAAGCACGTGGGTACTTGATGCGTTTTGCCCATGTCTTTTACTAAACTTCTGTATTCTGGTTTGGGGAGCTTTAGACAATAAATTTGACTACTTGGATAAAAACTTACTGTTCTCTACTTCTTAGTTGTCAAATAATTATTTTGTAGTAGCAAGTCAGTTTCAGGCCTGAGTATACCAGAAATATATTACATTTCTTAAGTCTCTTAACTTTCTTTTTCATTTTTAAGCCTTAACTCATTACAAGGCCTGAATAAAATTGTAGACCCTTTAAAAATACGTTTTACTCATAGGGATGCATCAGGCAGGTTACTTTTACCTCTTGATTAACAGTAATAATAAGTACAGTGGTGACCTGTTGACTGCCAAGTGGAGAACTTTCTTAGCCCCCAGCTAATTCCACCAGTCCAGACTGTATGTATGCCTATAGTATTATTTCTAATTTTAAATACTCACTTCTTCAGAAACATTTTTTGGTAGCTATGTGCAATAATGAGTCTCTCCTTCCTTCCTTTCTCTCTTTTTCTCTCTCCCTTCCTTCCTTCCTCTATCCTTCCTTCCTCCCTTCGTTCCTCCCTTCCTCCTTCCTTTTTCTTTCTTTCTTTCTTTCTTTCTTTCTTTCTTTCTTTCTTTCTTTCTTTCTTTCTTTCTTTCTTTCTTTCTTCCTTTCTTCCTTTCTTCCTTTCTTCCTTCCTTCCTTCCTTCCTTCCTTCCTTCCTTTCTTTTTTTCTTTTCCTTCTTTTCTTTTTTTTCTTTCTTTTCTTCCTTCCTTCCTTCTTTCTTTCTTTCTCTTTCTTTTTCTCCTTAGGTTATTCAAGTATAGAAATGAAAGGGGACAAAAATAGCTGTATTTTATTTAAAGGAATGCTGCATAGGGAAAACTTGGGGAGAGGCATCTATAAGTAAATATATAACCAAGGCAGTTTGTATGCAAATTCCGCTTAAATGTAATATTTATTTTATTCAAATATACAATATCTGAAATAATGGATTCATATTTTTTTAAGAACACCAGAAGTTCCACCAGCACAACCAAAACCTGGGGTTGCAGCTCCCCCAGAAGTAGCACCTGCTCCCAAATCATGGGCCAGTAACAAGCAAGGTGGGCAAGGAGATGGTAAGTGGACATTAGCTGGGAAAAGTGGTTAGGCTTGATAGTTACTGAACAGCCATGCAGGAGATAAAGGATGGATTATAGTGTTTTGGCAGGGGCAGAGAAAAATGTCAAAAGATGTACTCAGGCCCTGTAAGAGGATCTTTAAAAAAAAAACAAAACTCTTGTGGTAGTTAAGTTTGAGGGTCAAGAGTCATGTATGAGCCAATAATAGGGATTAAAGGAGTCTTTAAGATACCTTCTGCCCAACATTATTTTATCTTTACCCTACATGACCAGACAAAACCTTATATTTAAGCTCTGAGATCTAAAACTACCCAGACTTTATGTGGTTTGCTAGCAACCATACTTATCTCCATCTGTGCCCCCAAACCTCTTCTCTTTCAAGCATGCTGCTCATGATTTCCATGGTAGGGAAGAGCTAGAGTGGCCACAAAGCACAGTAGCTGTAACACTTCCCTCCCCACAAGGAAGGTTGGACTCAACAGAATTTAATTCTTCCACTTGCAAAACACGTCTATAGAATGTTGTATGGAGAAACTTGTCTAGGCCCTCAAGCGAATAAAGTCAGCTCTTTTAATTTATGGAAATACAAAAATAAATAGGCAGGCAGGAAGGTAGATAGGTGAATGAGTGAATAGTGAGGTGCAGTGAGCATCTCAGCAGTGAGTTGAATGAAAGCATTTTAGCCTCACCATGATGTGTTGACTCATACACTATTCTAGTCATACCGTTTGGACTGATTCTTAGAGTTATTTATTAGCACAAGAATTTAACTTGTATTGAAAATGAAAGAAGTCATAATAAAAGAGAAACAGAAGTGAAATTTCCTCATTTGCCTCATCTTTAGTAAGTCCTCTGGAACAATGTCTGGCAGATTACTTTCTTAGATTTTTATCTCCTCATGGCTATTCATTAACTTTCTAGGGGATTCTTATGCTAGATAAATCTAAAAGCTTTATGGATATGAACAGTCACCGTTGAAATGTGGAATAAATTATGAAAAAAAGGGCAGAGAACTCTATCCTGGGAGGGTTTTTGAATTATCTTCAGGATAAAAGTTACATGTAATGTTTTTCTAAAAAAAAAAAAATCTATAGGAATCCAGGTGAATAGTCATTTTCAGCAAGAATTTCCCAGCCTGCAGGCAGCTGGGGATCAGGAAAAAAAAGAAAAAGAAGCAAATGATGACAACTATGGACCTGGACCCAGTTTACGCCCACCAAGTAAGAGTACTTTCCATTTAATAAAAATACAGAATGAGATTATATTTGTGTTTTATCTTGTGATGTAACCTCCTGCCTGTTACTGTTGTGTGTATGATGACTTGCCCAGTTTGAGAAGGCAGACAGTAGCTGTAGTTGCTTGCCACCTAAGTTTGGTTTTTACATGAACAGCATCAGTTTGAGATCAAACTAATCATCAACTTAGAACTTGTTGGAAGTGTGTCTTGGGCTTCACACCCAACCTACTAAATCAAAAGTCTGCACTTTAACAAGATGCCTAGGTGACATTTGCACATCAGTATTTGATCATTTTTACAGTAGTAAAATTTTTTGAGCAAACCTCCCCAATATACAAGTAAATTTATTTACAAATTATGTCCATTCATTTGCTCTTCTATTAATATTCGGGAAGCCCTTGCTTTCTGAGGAACCAAATCAATTTTAATAGTAAGAGATACTTGTATTTTACATTATGAAGCAAAGACTAAAAATAGAAATAAAATCTTTGAGAGATTTTTAAATGTCTTACTACTTATATTAGCTTCATAGTGTTGTTACCAAATACCTCCAAGAACCCTGTGTACATGGGGAGGTTCCTCTTTATAGTAATGGTTACAAATCTCTGTTTCTGATAAACTGATACAGTTTGTATTTCTTTAGTTCATTTCTTACCAAGTCTGGGTAAATTATCTTTTTTGATTTTTATTTTTATTTGCCGTATGTGATTGATGAGTTTGTATTAGGAATAGATGAGTCGGCTCTACTATTTTCGTGTTCATTTGTTTTCACCAGTTATCTGTTGCTGCATAACACATTTGGTCACTTAAAACAACAAACTGAACTGGACTTACCATTTCACGTGATATCTTAGGGTCAGGAATCTGGCAGCCCCTTAGATGGGGGTTCTGGCTCAGGAACTCTTAACAAAATTGCTGTGAAACGGTCATTTGATGTTGACTTCACTGGGGCTGCTGTTTCAAGCCCACTCATGGTGTCTCATTTATGTGTGAGCTGCTTACAACATGGCTTCCTCAGAAAAAATAAGGAAAGACAGACAATTTCCCACCAAGATGGAAACCCCTAGGCTTTCATAGTATATTCTTAGAGGAGATACACCAACACTTCTTCCTTATTCTACAGGTTACACAGACCATCCCTGGTACACTGCTGAGAGGGGACTACACAGAGTGTGAATACCAGGAGATAGAGACCATTTGGACCAAACAGGGTTTCCTTGTAAAATCATTAATCTATTTTATTTGGTTAGATAGTTCAATCAGATAATACAGTTACAAAATCTGCTCCCTTGGGCACTTGAACTAGCAATAGTAGACTGAAAATGAATGAGAACATTACTGTCAGCCCTTCTGGGTTATAGAACTCCTCTCCCCTCCCCTCAGGGCACCTCAGGTATCACAGTGATTTTAATCTCTATACCAAAAATTGGTCAAGCTTATTAGGGAAGTTCTAGTATTTTCTTCCCCAACCCCAGTATTTGTTTTTGGTGGTACCCCCTCTGAGGTACATCCTCTCTGCTTTGGAAGCCACTACTCTTGACTACCTAAACACCTTCAAAGCCTAGATTTCTAGTAAAGCCTAGATTAGACTTTTGCTGTTCCTTCACTATGCTTTCTTGCTTAAATATACTTGAAATATGCCTAGTTAGGTTTCACTCTGTTCCATTTTCAGATTTTTTTCTTATTCCTTCTCTCTCTTCATACCAGATGTTGCTTGTTGGAGAGATGGTGGTAAGTCTGCTGGTACACCTGTAACATCTGACCAAGATGAAAAGCCTGGCCAGGATGAAAGCACAGCTGGAACATCAGAGCAAAATGATATCCTCAAGGTGGTGGAAAAGAGGATAGCTTGTGGTCCTCCACAGGCTAAACTGAATGGACAGCAGCCTGCCCTAGCTTCCCAGTACAGAGCTGTGATGCCTCCTTATGTGAGTATTGTTACATCAGCAAGTGGTTAAATAAGAGGTTTTTGATCTGGGTCAAAGGAAAGAATTGGAATGGACAAAGGTTTAGGTCCTCATTTTCATTAACATCTAACTAAAAATTGGCATTTTCTTTGATTTTGAATTTAGGAATCATAAAGTATCACCAGTACTTTTGTTTTTATTCTTAATAAGGAATCATAGGTATTTTCATACCATGCTACATTGTTTTTAGGTATTGCAGATGTTGTTTATGTTCAGTGTTGCTTCAGAATAGTTATTAGTGTTATTTCATGACCTGTCAGCTAATGAGGCACATACATTATTGCTGTATCACAAGTTTGTTTTTTAAGTATTGTGGTAACAGAATTTTAGTATAATTGGTTTCCTTTGTAATGCTGTGTTTTTGATTATTCATTTTAAAGCATTTTTCTATGAGAAGAGTCCGTAGGATTTACCAGACTACCTAAGGGGGTTGTTCATAGCACAAAAAAGGTTAATACCTGCTTTAGTTCTGAAGATTTTATTAATATACTTTTAATTTTTTTAAACTTTACATTATGGAATATTTTTAATATATGCAACAATAGAAATAAAACAATGAACCTCCCATATCTACTGTACATCTTCGAAAGTTATCAATTTGTGATCAGTCTTGTTTCACCTCTTTCCTACCACCTGGGGTTACTAAACAAATCCTAGGTATATCATTTATATGCATCATATATATTTTAGTTTTCACTTTAAAAAATGAAGATTAGGGGGGAAATCGACGGTACCATTATCACCTAAAAAGAAAATTCTTTTTAAAATACCAAGTTATTCCAGTTTCCCTGATTATCTCACATTTAGAATCCTGATACATCTATTCCTTGAGATCAGTTGATATTTTTCTTAGGAATCTTGTTGTTTATGGATACCTCTTTCCCTCCATCTCTTATTCTTCAGTGCTTGCCTGTTATAATTCATTTGCTATCCTGTGGAATTTCACATAGTCTGGATTTTGCTGATTCCATCTTTGTAGTTTCATCTAATACATACTTCTGACTCCTATGTCTCCTATAAAATAGTAGTTAGATTTGGTTCCCTCATTCAGTTGTTTGCTCTACTCTGAAATTACATGGCAAGTTACATGCGCTCAAGTAAATTTACATCTTTCAGAAGACCTTTACTTTCAAAGGGAAGAACAATCTAATTCTTACATTTATTTTTCTTATGACTTAACTTCTAAGTATTCAAGTTCTAACAATCCATATTTTCTATTTTTTCTTTGTATTATTATTAACCATTCTAAGGTAGAGGAGGGAAATGAATGATTAAATACAATTGTTAAATATATTCTTTTAAAAATTGGGGTATATGATAAAAATCAATCTTATATACTAACCTGACCTTGAAAAATAGTTTATACCCAACTACTTATCTCCTAATAATTTTCAAATTGTACTTCCAAAGGTCACTGAATTTCCAGGTGTAGGGGTGGAATAGGCTAAGGGAAAGTAAGTTGGGAGATCAAGTGTGCTTTGTTCCCAGCTTCATCAATAAATCTATTTGAATAGTTTTGCACTAGTTAAAAACAAAAACGTTTCAAAAACCACTATTATATATTGAGGACTTAGATTATTTTTGCAGTTAATTCTGTAGCAGATTTCTAAATTTTAAACATGTAATACCACATGAAATTAATCTCTGCATGAGTAATCAGAAGGATCTAATGCAATTTAACCCATGAACAGTTGCCTCCAGTAGTATATATGCTGATTTCAGTGTAGAAGTGTGATGCAACCAGAAATTCTCCGGAGTATCCCCAAACAAAAAGCTTCCCCAGTTGAATTTCAGCTGCTGCTTAATTTTGCTCCAGCCCTACTTAGAAATTTCTTCTTTACATTGCACAATCGTATAAACAACCTTCCTGCAAATATAATTTCCTCATTTAAAAGTTTTTTTTAAAGAAAAATTAATCTATTTCAGGATATAAATTATATATTTAAGATAATACAATTTCTTCTTCCCCTCCCTTCCCTTATTTGACCTGGATATGAGCAGATGGTAACTAACCAAGTGCTCCTTGACATTTCTTCCCTTCCAAATCATAGGATGAATCCCTTAGAATTAGTATTTATCTTAATAATCTATCTTATCGATTGTCCTAAACTCAGCTTCTCAAAGCTAAGTTCCCACGGAGAGCATCATCTTTGGACCACAGTATATTACTGTCTGTGTACTAACTTGACTCAGAATCCACCTATGCTCCATAGAAAATCCCACAGAAAATCTCCCAGATAACTCCCTACCCACCTCCTTCAACTTCCTTGGTTTATGGACTATCCTTTCATCTGACCTGAGTTCCTCTTTACCAACAAATGTACTTTCAGTTAGTTAGTCTACTCTTACATTAGGATGAGGTCTCAAATTATTTCAAGTATTTGAACTTGGTTAAGAAAACTTTGCAGTTTTCTGGAGTGCATGCTTGTAGTCATTTTTTAGTTTTTCTTTTCAGTACACAGTCATTTTTATGTAACTTTGTTGATAGGATAACAGAAGTTCTTCATATGTATGTTCTAGTTATTATCTCATTTGTAATGACTCGGTGGAGGTGGCAGAACTACTTGTTACTTACTTGTTAGCTTGTTATTGAGGGTGAATGATGATCTATACCAGTAGAAGAAATTAGTCACTCACAGTACTGTTTATTTTAATTATTTCTGTAAATTGTAATTTCGGGCTTAGTCAAGGTGATGCATTTTTTTAATAACTGGGTAGCTAAGTTTATTAACTTTGTTTCCTTTGTCTAGATGTTTCAGCAGTATCCAAGGATGGCCTATCCTCCTCTGCATGGTCCCATGAGGTTTCCACCTTCTTTATCTGAAACAAACAAGTAAGACTATTAACTGATTGAAGTCTGCAAGGTATATATGTATGCTAGTTAAGATTTTCTGGAGGTTGAGGAGATTATGGTGATTTATTACTCTGTCCTCAAGATACAGCTGCTGTGAACAACTAATTGGCTAACTTTTGGAAGAAAGAACAGAAATACTTTATTCTTCCAAAACTTTAAATCAATTACATAAAATTTTGAAAAATGAAAGTTGTGGCCCTAAAATTGATGACATTTATCACTTCTTCCTTCCACAATGTTGATAACCCACCATTCTCTTTTCTTTTTTTTTTTTTTTTTTTTTTTTTGCTTAATGTAAGACTTGAGCATCCTCCTGAATGATGGTTCTTCAAGTTCTTTATTTTGAGATTAGTATTAGTCTTAGCCATATTATTTAACATATATTTGTTTTATTTGAAATGTTTGAAAACTTTGTCTATTAAATATTTGCATAAGAAATACATTATGTGTTGTAAATTTATGTATTTTATAATCGTTTCATACACGTCAGGTGTCACGTATTTTTAAATCACAGTGTAGAAAGCACTAATATTGAAATGAACTAAATTCAGATCTTTTAATATTTTCCTAATTTAGTATCATTAAAACTTTGTATCCTTTTCCCTCATAACCTGTCATTGGTTAGAGGCCTTCGAGGAAGAGGCCCACCTCCTTCATGGGCCTCTGAGCCTGAACGCCCCTCCATCCTTAGTGCATCAGAGCTTAAGGAGCTCGATAAATTTGATAACCTAGATGCTGAAGCTGATGAAGGTTGGGCAGGTAAGAGGCAAACTTAATTAAGCACTTTTTTTTTTAGATGCTTTGAAACAGTCAATCTGAGTTCTCCTTAATTTAATAGGTGCTCAGATGGAGGTAGATTATACGGAACAGCTGAATTTCAGTGATGACGATGAGCAGGGAAGTAGTAGTCCTAAAGAAAACAGCAGGTAAGTTGTTATGGTGTCTTTCACTAATAATAGGGTGAATTTGTTGATGTAACATGAGCCATGTATGCAGAGAGGCTTCATTAATAGGTATTTGTTCCCCTTTGATAGAATTTCCACGTTCTACTCCGAAGACTTTCATTGAGTGAAAAGGTGATAAATGAGCCAAATTTTTAAAGTACAGATAATCAAAGAATTATGAGTTTGATGTTTCTAAAGAAAGTACTTTTTTTTACAAAAGAAGATATTTCGATGCTTGTCATCTAATTGGAGATATTTTGAGAGACAGTATCAGGGACCAGTTAAAACTTGTTACTTGCTAGACATGATCAGTTGGAGAAAAATTACTTGGGTTCCAAGCTGCTTCAAGTCTTTGATTTTCTAAGCTTAAAAAGGAGCATTAAAGTCTTGGAAAATGGTAGCTTTTCCTCTTTCTTTTCTGGAATACAGGGGCATCAGAGTAAGGAATATGTGGGTTATGTAGCATAAAAGTTGGGCACTTAAAGTACACAAGAGCTTGCATGCTTATGTTGGTATAGTTTTTCAGCCACGGTGTTGTAATGTGTTGCTGTTTCATGATCAGTTGTGAGATGCCTGTGATTTGTTGTGACTTAAAAATACTGTAGTATGATTTCTCTTTTTCATTAAATCAGAACAGAGTAGAGTAAATTAGAATACATTTATTAATTAATTTCCTGGAATGTTACTCAGTTTCTTTCAGATGAGAGTTTTGGGTGGGGGTAATAGAAAATGGTGGGATCATATTGTGTGTCAAGTATGAGTATCCATATTTGACAAGTACCATATTGCATCTTCTATCTTGTGGCCAAGCCCGATCCCCATCACATCATTGGCATTTAGCATGTATTTCTTGAATGAGTGAATTAGCATCACTAGGGTACAAAACCATCTCATTCCGTGATACATTTTCCTCCTGAAACCATATGGAAATAATGTCTTTTTTACAACTGAGAAAATGCATTTACTTACGTATGACTGTCCATCCACTGTACTTTTTATTTCACCTGGATTTTGATTCTTCAGTGAGGATCAAGGTTCAAAAGCCTCTGAAAACACTGAAAACCGAAAAGAAGCAGATGAAGTTTGCAACACTAAGTCATCTTCTCAGATACCTGCCCAGCCATCAGTAGCAAAAGGTCCCTATGGGAAAGGACCTCCATTTAATCAGGTTTGTTGGACTCATGGAGATCCTTGTCACTGCAGACAAGTGACAAGGGTGAATTACTCTGATAAAGTTGGAAAAAAAGTTAGGAAAAGGGAACTACATATTTTTTCTTAAAACAGCTCTAGACCTAAGCCACATTTTTATAGCATACTAACAGGAATTATCAATGCAGTAGCTACAATTGTCAAGTAGAAACTGAAGTTACATTCCCCCCCCACCCCCCACCCCCCCGTAACAACTTGGTTATGTCAGAGTGGAGAGAGAAATTGTTTTTCCAAACTAACATAGCTGAAGTGCTTTGTGGCTTTACTGAGTGCTTTGTAAATCCTAATATTCATGTGTGAAACTGTGCTGTCTGAGCAGGGAAATCATACTAGAAAGTAGAGAAATCTATGAAGTCTGAGCCATTTTGAAGAGTGTTGTTAAAGAAGGGAGGTTATGTGGGCAACAGATAACACTTGATTCTTACTTCTAAGATGTAGCAAGAACTGCATTGCAGAGTGAAAATTACAAAGGGCTACCTTCCAGAGAGCCTCCTCATGGTATACTGAGCGTACTTGTTGAATTCATACAGAACAGATGGAGGAGTCAGTGCCTGCAGGGAGGTAAAAGTTAAGTAGGTAACAGTCTCAGTGAAAAAAAAAGAGGAAAAAAAGACAGCAAGCATCTTTTACGTTACAGTGTTGTAAGTGCTGTGATAGCATGTGCAAAGAAAATTTCTGTGTCAAAAATTTCACAGAAGACTTCATACTTGAAGCAGGAATTAACCAGTAAACAAAGGAAAGAGATTCCAAGCAGTGGGAACATGTTTAGAGTAGAGAAGTGGAAAAGCACGGCCCATTCAAGCCCCCAGTAATTTGATATGGGAAAGGAATCAGATTGCTATGTGAGAACTAGTACTTCTTAAGTCTTGTATGCTGTACAAGGTATTGGTTAGCCGTTGGAAAATGAATTTGAATTCTGAAGAAGGATATAAATAGTAACTTCTTAAGAAAAATGTGTTTTGTGCGACTTTTAACTTAGCATTATGGGGAATGATAAAAGGAAACAGAAACATCATAGACCATGTCTTGATGTTTTGATTCATGTGTATGTTACTGATACATACATTAGTGAGTGAATATTTCATATATCTGATTCCAACGTTTTAGCTGTTTTTTTTCTTTATATAGACCTCACAGTTCTAGTTTGCCATTTTAAAAAAATCCATAAAAATAATAAGGCTTACATAAATAAAAATTTGAAATTAGAGGCATACTTCTTCACAGCCAAATTACTTGGGCTAGAGTTAGAATTTGTATGCTAAGATTCTACTCTTAACAAAGATAATTTGAGGTTGTGACTTTATTGAAATGGCTGAGGGATTCTATGGAATGTAAGGTTATCTTGCACTGAGTGATACACTTTTATTAAAAGGGGGATAAGAATAAAGATGGTTTACTTTTTATGATCTTGTGTTCTCACTGAATAATAGTACATTCAGAAATTTTTCAAGTAGATGCCTGTTGTCTTACTTTGTAAAAAATCCTTCTTTATGATAGGATCGTGGGCCGTCCTCACACTTGCCACCACCTCCAAAGTTGCTTGCGCAGCAGGTAAATCTTAACTAAATGCTTGTTCATGGTCTATATGTATTATTTGCTTATTTGTTTTAATGGATAGATTCTATATGTGTTTCTTATTTATAATTTTCATGAAACACTTACTGACTTTACCATGTAGCTCCTGCGTTTCTTCCTCTTTAACGAGTCCCTCTTGATTCTCAGCTGATGAGCATGCTCCTGATTGTTCTAAGGAAATAAGAAGCATTTGTTCTTCCATTTAAATGCCCTTCCTGTTCCGACTTTCTTCCTGTTGTCCTTGCTGCTGAGGACAACCCTTGTTTGTTCCCTGGATCCCATCTTCTGTTGACTTTCTGGTAATATCTCTCATCTTAAAAAAAAAAAAGTTTAAGAAAAACCAACCCTTCTTTAATTCCCACTACCCTCCTCCCTCTGCAGTTTCCTCCCTATATCTCTGTGCCCCTTCATGGCAAAATGTTTAGTGAACTATCCACACTTACTCCCTTCACCTTCTCTCTCATTAACCCTCTCCTGTTATGCTTTCATCTTCCACTGTACCTTTGAAACTGTTATTATCAAGGTCAGTTACTATTATCAAGAATAATAACTGTTCTGTCTTGCCAAATACAGTTCTCTTGTCTTCATTTACTTAATCTCAGCAGTAGTTCACATAATCTCTTCATCCTTCCATCCTCCTTAAAACACTTTTTTAAAACCTGCTTTTGAGACATCACACTATTTTGTTCTCTTTCTTCAATTTATATTCCTTCTGGACCTCCTACTGGCCCTTGGGTGTTGGAGGGCACAGGACTGTGTTCTCATTCCTTTTTCTAACTATATCCTTTCCCTAGGGGATCTCATTTGGTGGTACTCAATGTGTATCTCGAGCCCTTAAAACTCTACCCTGAAAAAAGTCATGTATTCAGCAATCAGCTCAACATTTCCACTTGGATCTCTGAAAAATAATCTGTTGTGGTTAGTATGCTTAAACCATAACAAACCCCCCACTCCCACACCTCTTCCACACTTCCTCAGTTCTGCCACTTTTTTCCCCGTCTTCCCTATCTCAGGTAATAACATTGCTCAGATTAAAACCTGAAAGTCACTCTTGTATCTTCCTTCTTTTTTACTTTATGTATCTAGCCTAATCTATCAACAAATTATGTCACCTCTACCTTTAAAATACATTCTTACACTGAGCACTTGCTACCATATGATATATTTCATTTGAACTGTTGCTATAGATTCCTAATAGGTCTTCTGGTTTTCCCCTCTTTGCTGCCTGCCCACTCACCACCTCTATCCCCAATTCTCCTATAGTAGATATAACTTTTTAAATTTATGTATTTATTAGGTCAGTCATTCCTTGCTCAGGCTCTTTTCATGATCTTTAAGGTCCCTGTCTACTTTTCTGATTTCATCTGCTTTTCTTCCTCTTTGTTCTTGCCACACAAGCTTTATTGCTACTGTTTTTATTTTTACCTTCAAGACATTTTGTTTGCTGTTTCCTGTAACTTAGAAGACGCTCCCTGAGATTCTTCCCGTGGCCAAGTTCCTTGCTCAGATATCACCACTTTACAAGCTTCCCTGATCACTCTACTGTGAGAGGTGCACATACCACATCACTGTCATCTGTCATCTCCACCACTGAATGCATTTCTATACACATAGAAGCTAAAACTAAAACATTTCGCAGAAAACGTCTTTTTTAATGAAGATCTTTATGAACTTGGGCTGAGAGAAATATCTTGAATAAGACACAAAAGCCATGAATTAGAAATAAAGAAATTGATCAGTTGGACTTTGAAAAACATCTCTAAGGGAAAGATATGTTACAGAAATATATTATTCATATGCCTGACAAAGAACTTATGTTGGGAGATATAATTACAACTCAGTAATAAGACAAATAGCCCTGCAAAATGATTTGAACATTCACTTCACAAAATAAGACATACAAATGGCCAGTAAGCACATGAAAAGATATTCAGTATCTTTAGTCACCAGGAAAATGCAAATTAAAACAACAATGAAATTTTTGTTACACATCCAAACTTTGACAGGCTGATGACACCAAATGTTGGCAAGGGTGTAGAGCAGCTAACATCCTCACACATTGCTGGTGGGGCTGTAAAACCTTGTAATCACTTTGAAACATAGTTTGACATTTTCTCATATAGTAAAACATACGCTTGCTATAGGTATTTATCCGAGAGAAATGAAAATGCACATTTACACAGAGACTTAAGTATAAATGCCCATAGCTGTTTTACTCCTAGTTAAAAAATTAGAGTGGGGGAGGGTATAGCTCAGTGGTAGAGTGCATGCTTAGCATGCCCAAGGTCCTGGGTTCAAGCCCTACCAACTCCTCCAAATATAAATAAATAAACCCAATTACGTGCCCCCCCGTAAAGAAAAAAGATCATTAAAAATACTTATTAAAAAAATAAATAAAAATAAAAAACTAGAAGCAGTCCCCATGCCCATCCACATATGAAATGATATATGCCTATGATAGAATACCATCCAGCAGTAGAATGGAGCAAGCCACTGATAAATGCAGTGACCTCAGAACCATTACCCTGAGCACAAAAAGCCAGATGCAGAAGGGAATGTAATTTGATGTATGCATTTATATGAAATTCTGGGAAAGGCTGGTTGCCTGGGACCAGGGGTTCAGGCACAGGACTGATGAAAATGCTCTATACTGATTGGAGCAGTAGTTTCATAAATGTATCGTTTGTACAAACTCATCAAACTATACAGTTAAAATACATACATCACATTTTATGTAAACTATACTTCAATGAAGTTGCTTTTAAAAAATGCTTATACTATGAGTTTACGGTGTAAATTAGGTACTTTGATTTTGTTGTTTTTGCAGCTTGTCTTCGAGCTGTTGGTGATGTAGCAGAACACCAGAGAGATTAAGCAGTTTGCCTAAAGACAGCACTGTTAGTAAATGGTAGAATCTGGATCCATGGGGGTTTTTTGTTTTGTTTTGTTTTGTTAAGTATTCAGTCCAGTGTTTTCATCATAACATTATTTTCTTTTTACAAGGATTCCGACTGGTTATAGAGCTTTCAAAGTTTCTTCACCCTAGTAGCTGTTAAAACCAATGTCTTCTAAACAGATTTTTTAGTTACTTGATGTTTGAGCCCTTCATGTGCTTTTTTCATTCTGCATGTCTTTGCATAGTTGCTGGCAGTGATTTTAGAATTGTTTTAGAACACATTAATTGAAAATTGAATCATTAAAACCCAGTCTCTCAGGTGATCTTGCCCTAGTCCACTATGGGATCTAGATAGCCCTTTCCAGATACGTTGGAATTGTTAGCTGTCTTGATTGTGGTGGTGGTTTTGTAGGTGTATACATCTATCAAAATATATCAGATTGTATATCTGAAATATGTGTAGTTTAACTGTACAGAAATTACACCACAATAAAGTTGTTTAAAAACAATAAAGTAAAAATAAAGACACCCCTCTCTTTACCTAGGCTGATCTGTAGGAATTTCCTCTTGGGCGTGGCAGCAGCCACAGCGTCTCCACTTCTTCACTTAGCTTTGGCCTTCTGGTCTTTCCTTGTAACTGTACCTCAGTCTTCTCAGGGCTCATGTGGTGCCATGTTGCATCTTTTTTTTTTTTCTTCTTCTTTATTTTAGTTTAGGTTTTTGTTTGTTTGTTTTTGAGGAGGGGAAGGAGGCAATTAGGTTTATTTATTTTTAGAGGAGGTACTGGGGACTGAACCTAGGACCTCATGCATGCAAAGCACACACTCTACACTTGAGCTATACCCTCCCCATCATTTTGCATCTTTATGGACTTCTTTTCTCCCTCTCTAGGCATTCCATCTCTGGCAGTTGCTGCTAAAGCACTCATATTCTAAATTTCTTTTGTCTCTAAATTTAGGTTATGAAATTCATGTTCTGACAACTTCTAATTTTATTCAACAAATGCTGAGTGAGCAGTAATGTCTGGCACAGTAAATAGGTACACACTCAGTAAATATTAGATGGCTGGATTAATTATTCTAGAGACTTATGTAGATTTACTGTTTTCTCCACATTGTTACCTGTTTGCATTTTAATCTGTATTTTTCTGACATTTTGTGGAGAGTTTTCCTCCTCCACGTCTGTGATACCCAGTGTTGTCATACTCATCTGATGATTTCACTTAATGTTTCAGCATCCTCCCCCAGACCGACAGGCAGTACCTGGAAGACCAGGCCCTTTCCCCCCCAAGCAGCAAGTCCCAGATGAAGATGAAATATGGAAGCAAAGAAGAAGACAACAGTCAGAACTCTCCGCAGCAGTGGAACGTGCTCGCAAGCGACGTGAAGAGGAGGAGCGAAGGATGGAAGAGCAGAGGAAAGCAGCTTGTGCGGAGAAACTGAAGCGACTGGATGAAAAGCTGGGCATAGTGGACAAACAGCCAACTCCAGAGGAAATTAGAGAAAGAGAGCGAGAGAAAGAGCGGGAGCGGGAGAAAGAACTCGAAAAAGAACAAGAACGGGAGCGAGAGAAGGAGAGGGAAAAAGAAAGGGAAAGACAGCAGGAGAAGGAAAAAGAACTGGAACAAGAGCAGGAAAAACAAAGAGAAATGGAGAAGGAAAGAAAGCAAGAAAAAGAGAAAGAACTAGAACGGCAGCAGGAAAAGGAAAAAGACCTGCAGAAGATGCAGGAACAGGAAAAGGAGTGTGAGCTGGAGAAGAAAGAAAGGGAGACAGTGGAGGAAAAAATTGAACACAAGGAACCTACTTTAGAGCCTGTGGCGGAAAAATCAGATGGTGACAACAGCTGTAGTAAAGGTATGAGTTTTGTTCGTTCTTATGTAAGCTTTACAAAAGGCTTCATATTTAGTGTGGATTTTGGATATTTTTGTGTATTTTTAATATACAGAATCCAAATAAAAGTGTTTGTTGTTTTTTGGATAGAAGTTGAATTTCATTGGATACTTTAATATGCCTTTTTCTGTAATTTTTTATTACGATAAAATATACATAACATAAAATTTGGCATCTTAACCATTTTTAAGTGTACAATTCAGTGGTATTTAAAACATTCACAATGAACCTTTACTCCATCCATTTCCGTCTTCTAAAATTGAAATTCTATACCTGTTAAACAGTAACTCTCCCCAGCCCTTGGCTGGTGATTCTACTTTCTTTCTGCATGATTTTGACCATTCTCAGTACCTCTTGTAAGTAGAATCATAATATTTGTCTTTTTGTGACTGGTTTATTTCTGTTAGCATAGTACCTTCAAGTTTCATCCATATTGTAGCACATTACAGAATTTCCTTCCTTTTTAAGGCTAGTGATCCATCATATATATGTTTTGCCAGTCTGTTGGTGGACACTTGGGTTGATTCCATGTTTTACCTGTTTGAATAATACTGATGTGACTATGTGGAGGGGAGGGTCTTGCCTCACTGTTCATGGCTGTTGATTGATCAGGGTGGTAGTTGCTGAGGGTTGGAGTGGCTGTGGCAGTATTTTAAAATACGACGACAATGAAGTTTGCTGCATCGATTGACTCTTCCTTTCATGAATGATTGCTCTGTAGCATCAATGCTATTTGATGGCATTTACCCATAGTAGATCTTCTTTCACTGTTGGAGTCAATACTCTCAAACCCCGCAATGCTTTACCAACTAAGTTTATGTAATGTTCTAAATCCTTGGCTGTCATTTCAACAGTTTTCACAGCATCTTCACGAGGAGTGGATTCCCTCTCAAGGAACCACTTTCTTTGTTCATCCATTGTAAGCAGCTCCTTGTCCATTCAATTTTATCATGAGATTGCAGCAATTCAGACACATCTTCAGGTTTCACTCCTAATTCTGTTTCTCTTGCTGTTTCCACCACGTCTGTAGTTACTTCCTCCACAGCAGTCTTGAACCTCCCAAAGTTATCCAGTGTGAAATTGAATAAAAGTGGCTAAGTCGGGTACCCTTGTCTTACTCCTGATCTTAGAGAAGAGGGTTTCAGTCTGTCAGCATTGAGTGTGGTGTTATCTATGGGTTTCTCATAAGTGGCTATTACTATGTTGAGGTAGTTTCCTTCTATTCCTAATTTGTTGAGTACTTTTATCATAAAAGTTTGTTGAATTTTGCAAGATGCCTTTTCTACAGTAATCGTGATGATTATGTGTTATTTTCCCTTCATTCTGTCAGTGTATGATACATTGATTGATTTTTGTATATTGAACCGTTCTTACATCCCAGGAAATGTGTCCCATTGGTAATGGTATAATATAATCCTTCCAGTATACTGCTCAATTTGTTTTCTAGTATTTTGTTAAGAATTTTTGCATCAGTGTTCATAACAGATATTTGTCTCCAGTTTTCTTGTAGTGTCCTTTTTTGGCATTGGTATCGGGGACGGTGGTATCAGCAGGACATTGGCCTTATTAAATGAGTTAGGAAGGAAGTGTTCCCTCTTTGATGAATTGATGTTATTTCTTTACATGTTTGGTGGAATGCACTGGTGAAGCCATCAGGTCCAGGACTTTTCTTTGTTAGATTTTTTTATTACAAAGTCAGTCTCCTGCTAGTTAAAGTCTATTCACACTTTCTTTTTCTTTGTGATTTAGTCTTGGTAGGTTTTTTGTTTTTAGGAATTTGTCCATTTTGTCTAGGTTATTATTCAATTTGTGCCGTTGTCCGTAATACTCAATCCTTTTTATTTCTGTAGAATTGGTAATGTTCCAATTTTAACTTCAAATTTTAGTCATTTGAGTCTTACTTAGTTCACCTTCCTAGCTAAAGATTTATCAATTTTGTTGATTTTGTCAAAGAACCAACTTTTTTTTCACTGAATTTCTCTATTTTTCTGTTTTCTATTTTATTGATCTCTGCTGTGATTTTTATTTCCTTCTGGTTACCTTGGGTTTAGTTTATTCTTATTCTCATTTAAGAATAAGGTTACTCTAGGTTATTGATTTGAGATCTATCTTATTTTTTAATGTAAGCATCTACAGCTGTACATTTCCTCCCTTACTTTGCTTTTGCTGCATCCCATAAATTTTGATGTGTTGTATTTTTATTTTTATTCATCTCTTAAGTATTTTCCAATTTCCCTTGCAACTTCTTTTTTGATCTTTTGGTTGCTTAAGAGAGAGTTGTTTAATTTTTGCAGGTTTGTGAATTTTCCAGGTTTACTTCTGGTGATTTTAACTTCATTCCATTGTGGTCAGAAAATAACTTAAATAATATCTATCTTTTTAAATCTTTCAGGAGTTATTTGGCCTAACATATGGTCTGTCATGGAAAATGTCTCATGTGGGGTTAAGAAGAATGTGTTTGCTATTATTTTTGGGTAGAGTATTCTGTATATATCTGTTGGATCCAGTTGGTTTATTAAGTCCTCTTTTTACTTATCTTCTGTATGGCTATTCTATTCATTATTGAGATTGGGATATTAAAGTCTTAACTATTAATGTAGAACTATTTATCCTTTTAATTCTGTCAGTATTTTGCTTCATTTGTTTTGATGGTCTTTTATTAGCTGTGTAAATATTTATAATTGTTGTATCTTAGCTGTATTGAACCTTTTATTAGTATTTAATGTCCTTCACCTCTTGTAAAACTTTTTGATTTAAAGTCAGTTTCATCTGATATTAGTATAGCCACCCTGCTCTCTTTTGGTTACTAGTTCCATAGAATAGCTTTGTATGTCTTTTCACTTTCAATCTATTTGTATCTTTGGATCTAAAGTGAGTTTCTTATATGTATCATGTAGTTAGATGACTTTCAATCAACTCTTTCGTCTGCAGAATTATATTAGCTTCATAGTCACAGATACTGATTCTTTCTCCTTCCTGATTCCACAACATTTAAATAAAATCTCATTTGTTCATATGTGTTAATACCTCTGAAACCTCTAAAAATTTGAATAGAGCTTAATGGGAACTTTGGATTGTCGTAATTAAATGACTACACTCAGTTCATAATTTCATATTTGTTTTCTTGCCAGTTTTAATATAAAAACTTACATAGTATTGTTGATATGCTTACCAGACTATAATTATGCTTTTAAAAAAGAGAAGAAAAGCCTTTTCTAGCTTTAATCAACTTTTTTTGTTCTTCCCCAATTTGACTTATAAATTCTAGTTAATAAAACTTCGCTCCTGACTTGTTGTAAAGTTCAGTCTTAATGAATAGTTTGAATTAACAGTGATTTAAAATAGAAATGGTTTTATTTCAGTATATTTTCTGTTACGGAAATACTGAAACTTTTGACCTCAAAACCCACGTTATTCTATAAGACCCTGCTGCTTGAGATTATATTACAAAGCGATTTTAAAGTTTGCTTTAAGTTTTATTTATATTCTGAGTTACCTCAAACTGGGCCTTTAATATAACTATAAAAGAGTAAGAGTGTTTTATTTCAACTTTTTAATAAGACTCGTGGATTATTATTTGTTTAGTTATCAGAGTTCACAAATTTTTATGTTAATCAGTCTAGAGATAATTTGATATTGATAATGGGCTTTTATTATATATCATAAACACATTGCTTAAAACGGAAAAAGTAAAGTAAAATTTCTCACCACAGAAGTGAAAAACATTGGTATACTTTAAAATTGATGAATTCTAAAAGAGCATAACTGTAGGGAATCTCATTCACAGTCAATAAGAAAGGACTATGGATTAGAAATAAGGAAATTCATTTTAGTCTTTTCTTCCAGTGAATACATGTATTAACCCCAATTAATTAATTTAACATTAGTGGTGACTTTATCTATGTAAATTATGGTTTTGTTTTTAATAATCATTTAGTGGCACTTTTTAATGCACCTTTTTTACGTTCTGATGGCAGTTTAACTTTAGCTAGGTTTATCAGTGTGAGTACTCATTTGAATTTTAAACGTTGTACCTACTTGGCTCTTTTCCCTCCAGTATTTTATTACTTACAAAAAAATTCTTAATATTGAGTGTAATACAGACAAAATGTGATTTGTGATTCTTTACAGCATGGTTTTACATTGGCATTGCATTACATTTTCCTTTAAAACTCATCCCTAATTCTCTGAGAAGAGAATTTGTAACATGCATGGCTTTGTAGCTGTGACAGATGACTTCTATAGAATAAACACAGCTCTCGTTTTCTTTGGGATGAGAACTTGGTGGGAGGTATGTGTGTGGCTCTCCTTCCTGTGTATCACATTTGACACCCTTTATGTAGAATGATGATTTCTATTTGAAGATAGCTGGTGATCTCTCTGTTGTCATCAGACTTTGATTCATTAGTTTTCTTTATAGATAATAGTTCCTTTACTAAAAATAATTTAAATAAACCAATGTGTTCTGTTTTAAGTATTTATAAGCCATTTGTGTTTTCACATAAGTCATAGCGAATCATAAGTAAACACTGACAGTAGTGTTAATAATTATTGAATCAGTGAAAAAGAGGTAGTATTTGAAATGATTTATTATCATAAAATTACAAATACAGACTTTGGGCATTTGGGCATGTGCTCTGTCTTAAGAATCCAGCTTTGAGGAAATTAATTAATCTAATGTTACCTTGCTGATGGTTATTAAAATACAAAACAGTGTTTTAGGATGCTTTATTCCTCTTAATTTTTAAGTATATCAATCTAATAATTCGCTCCAGTATGTACATCATGTATTTGGTAAGTGTCATAGACAAGTATCATTATCTTTCACTTTTTCTTTGGGCAGAGGATGACCCAGTTTTCACTAGACAAGACAGCAATCGCAGTGAAAAAGAGACCACACAAGCAGCACATGAAACAGAACCAGAGTCAGGGTCTCAGCCTCGGCCTGCTGTATTATCTGGCTATTTTAAACAGTTTCAGAAGTCTTTACCACCAAGATTCCAGCGGCAGCAGGTAACAATAGAAACATTTTATCTTGTACATGTGATTGAAAAGATTTATTGTTTAATAGCCTGAGAAATAATTTGACATAAAACCCAAAATACACAAAGCACACAAATTTTCGCTGAAAGATTTCCCCTTTTAATGAAAGTTTGTTGACACAGATTTTATTGTGAACTGTGTCATTCCTTTTTTACCCCCCTCTGCCTCATTTATGGAGACCATCTTCCTTTCTAGGAAATGGTTTTTGCAGTATAATTAATGAGTAGTTGTGTAAGTCAAGTATAAGGCCAAGTGTCATAACTTACCCTTTGTTCTTTTGTCTTGCTACGTCTCACTGTTAAATGACTTCTGAATTCTTTTCCTTCAGGGATTCAGAAAAGCCTGTTTTCTGATTTGATCGAACATATTAATTTATCAGATGGAACTAAACATGTCAGTGTGTGGGATTCTGCTTTCTTTAGGAACAGATGAAGCAGCAGCAGTGGCAGCAGCAGCAGCAGCAGCAAGGTGTGCTTCCCCAGACAGTTCCTTCCCAACCATCCAGTGGCGCTGTCCCCCCGCCACCGCACAGACCTCTTTACCAGCCCATGCAGCCCCACCCTCAGCATCTGGCGTCCATGGGTTTTGATCCACGGTGGCTCATGATGCAGTCCTACATGGATCCTCGAATGATATCAGGCAGACCTGCAATGGATATCCCACCCATTCATCCTGGTAAGTTGAAATTGTCCTTGTCTCCGGGCTCGCTTGTAGTTGTGCAAGTTCAAAGTTTTTCATTTCCTCACATTTTTAGTCTTAATTCCTTTGAGAGTTATAATCTAGTAAGAACTTAAAATAGGATTTATAATTAGATTTTTAGTCATAAAATTATGTATCTTCTTTCAGCACAGAATAGTTAAATGCCAGATACTATGCCAATAGTGTGGTAAGACCAAAGTACTGTATTTCCTGTTTTGCAAATATTATTTTAAAATTTTGAGGTGGAATTTCATCTGCTGTCTTAGTTACAGTTTCTATTATCCACTACATTCTTTTCAGTTTTTCAAGTGTTTCAGCATTTGAAGTTTGTCCTAATGTTATATATTCTAGCTTTTCAATTTTCTCTATCATTTATCAACCTTAGTTTTCTTATAGGTTCGCTAAAGACAAATGAATTGGGAGTCTTTATCAGAATAAATTGAGCTAATTGATTACTAAATGGTATAAAGGAAGATTTGAAGGTCATAAAATGTGATCAAGAATCATATCTTTGGGGGGAGGGTATAGCTCAGTGGTAGAGCACTGTGTTTAACATGGACGAGGTCCTGGGCTCAATTCCCAGTACTTCCATTAAGAAATAAATAAAGAACCTAATTACCTACCCCCCCCCCAAATTCTTTTTTAAAAGAGAGAATCGCATCTTGATTTTAAAATATACACTGAAGTTTTAAAATTTAAGAGGCATAATTTATAGCATATTGATCAACTAATTAAACTAGATTAATGTTAAATATGCATAGAGACAGTTCTGATTATCTGATTTTTAAAGGCATTGTATTTTCTCTCCTTTGAAGTTAAATAGGCTGTCCTTATGGTTTTACTTACTTTGCTTCCTCAATTTTTAAATCTGTTGGACTACAATAAAAATTTCATTCATAGAAAAACACATTTTCACGGGTCATTTTTGAGTTAATCAATTCCACTTGGCAAACCGTGTTTCTTTAGTCCAAATATGGAGAATTCCAAATAGTAATTAATAGCGTAAATTCTATGCCTATAATGACTTTGTTTCCTTCATTTCTTCCCTCCACTTTTTTTTCTGACCATTTGTATAGGAATGATTCCTCCTAAGCCGTTAATGAGAAGAGACCAGATAGAAGGGTCACCAAACAATTCTGAGTCATTTGAGCATATAGCTCGATCCGCAAGAGATCATGCAATTTCCCTTTCTGAGCCTCGTATGATGTGGGGGTCAGATCCCTACCCTCACACTGAGCCTCAGCAGGCCACCACTCCCAAGGCAATGGAAGAACCTGAGGATGGAAGGTAGTTATTAAAATTATTAATAGATCAATAGACTGTTGTGGTGAAATGAAAACTGTAGTCTCCCTGAAGATCACTCTGAGTTTCTCCCATTCAGTATGCCTTATTTCATTTTAGGACATGCTTTCTCTTTTCTGGTATTTCTGTATTGATTAGGGCATTTTGTATTATAGTTCTGTAAACTCAACTAAATGCTGAAGTTTAGTGGTAGATGTTAAAATTGGCAAGACTCTGCTGTCGATTAGGTACTTTATATGTAGTCTGGCTAAAGCATTGATGTAGTTCTTCCACTAATGAGAAATGGTAGGCATTCAGTTATCTTATGGAAGTTTTCTAAGGCCAAGTTAAGGACAAATACTAGTTTATAGGATTACTTTGAAGTAGCAAATAATTGATCTGTAATAATTTATATCATGAAGTTAGAACTTCTGCCCTTTTAAGGAGTATATTTTATGATGTTTTAAAAGTCTGATTCCTTGGGAAACATAGACCTACTCTAGTGTACTCTGATTGTTAAGTGGAAATCACTGGTTTTGGTGGATTAAAAATTCACACCAGCATGGTCTGAACTTCTTTTTCTTAAGGAGTGCACTTCATTGGTTTTTGATTATGGGGAAAGAAACACATAACATGGTATCTACCCTTTTATCCAAATTTCAAGTGTGTAGTACAATACTGTTAACTATAAGCATGTCATACAGGAGATCTCTAGAACTTTTTCATCTTGCACAGCCAAAACTTTATACCCATGTAGTCAAAACTTACTTCCCCCTTCCTCCTGGTCCCTGGCAGTCACCGTTCTACCTTCTGTGAGGATGAGTTTGATTTTATAGCGTGTATAAGTGGGATCATGCAGTATTTGTCCTTCTGTGACTGGTGTATCTCACTTACTGTAATATCCTTATCCATGTTGTAGCATATAGCAGGATTCTTTCTTTAATGCTAAACAACATTCCATTGTATGCATATACCACATTTTCTTAGCCTGTTCATCTGTCAGTGGACATTTAGATTGTTTCCATCTCTTGGCTATTACGAAAAATGCTGCACTAGTATTTTTACGGAGCCATAAAGATGCCCTTTATGATTAGAATCTGTTGTTTTGTTTTTAAATTAAAGGGATTATTTTGCTTTACATATACATGTGAAAAAGATTTTGTGTTGATGGTTGTCTTTGAATTCTCCTTATCATAGGCCTGAAGCCCCATTGGATCAGGAACAGATTACTGCTGCTTATCCTGTAGAACATAGTCAGTTAGAGGCTCACCCAAAAGCAGACTTTGTCAGAGAGTCAAGTGAGACAGAAGTACATAAGTTTTTAAGCAGATCGGTAGAGGACATTAGACCTCACCATACTGACACACATAATCAGCCTGCTTGTTTTGATGTACCTGATCAAAAGTCTGTATCCACTCCTCAAGAAGAGCGAAGTTTAGCTGGAGAGAGTCAGCCTGCCCGGAAAAGAAGTGTTTCCCATGGATCTAACCATACTCAGAAACCAGAGGAGCAGAGAAATGAGCCATCTGCAAGCATCCCTAAAGGAGCCAGCAGATCCATTGATTCAAGAGAACCAGCAGAAAGGCCAGAGGAAAAACCAAAAAAAGAGGGCTTTCTGCGTTCTTCTGAAGGACCAAAACCTGAAAAAGTGTATAAATCAAAATCAGAAACTCGTTGGGGCCCGAGGCCGAGCTCCAACAGAAGAGAAGATGGTAATGATAGGCCTGTGAGGAGGTCAGGTCCTATTAAGAAACCTATACTTAGAGATATGAAAGAAGAACGAGAGCAAAGGAAGGAGAAAGAAGGAGAAAAGGGAGAAAAGATCACTGAAAAAATTGTAAAACCTGAAAAGACAGAAAAGAAAGATCCTCTTCCTCCACCCCCGCCACCTGCAGCACCAGTTCAGCCACAGTTGGTTCCGCCACCACCTCCACCTCCACCAGAGCCAGAGAAACTTCCTTCAGTAGAAACTTCAACTTCAGCTTTGGCGCAAAAGCCACCTCAAGATACCGAGAAGCCTTTGGAACCTACAAGCAGTGTTGAGGTAGAGCCTGCAGCCAAAACTGTAAACCAGCAAACCGTCACGACGCCAGCAGTTAAAGAAGAAAAACAACCTGAGAAAGTCATCAACAAAGATCTTGTTACAGAGAGGCCTCGAACAGATTCAAGACCAGCAGTTAAAAAAGAATCAACTTTACCCCCTAGGACCTATTGGAAAGATCCCAGAGATAGAGATTGGTTTCCAGATCAAGGATACAGAGGTCGAGGCCGAGGTGAATATTACTCTAGAGGGCGAAGCTATAGAGGCTCTTACGGAGGGCGTGGCCGAGGAGGCAGAGGGCACACTCGAGATTATCCTCCTTACAGAGACAATAAGCCACGAACAGAGCACTTGCCCTCAGGACCTCTCAGACAGCGAGAAGAAAGTGAGACACGAAGCGAGAGCTCCGATTTTGAAGTCGTTCCCAAGAGGAGAAGACAGCGAGGTTCAGAGACTGACACAGACAGTGAAATTCATGAAAGTGCAAGTGACAAGGATAGTTTAAGCAAAGGGAAACTTCCCAAAAAAGAGGAGCGGTCTGAAAACAAAAAACCTATAAAGCCTCAATCTTCTTTCAAGCCTGAAAATCATGTCCGAATAGATAATAGACCTCTGGAAAAACCTTACGTAAGGGATGATGATAAGTCTAAACCAGGTTTCCTTCCTAAAGGAGAGCCTACAAGGCGAGGCAGAGGGGGCACCTTCAGACGTGGTGGAAGGGACCCTGGAGGTCGCCCATCCCGCCCTTCCACCTTACGGAGACCTGCTTATCGGGACAATCATTGGAACCCAAGGCAGGCAGAGGCTCCTAAGCCAGATGATGGAGAGCCACCAAGAAGACATGAGCAGTTTATTCCTTTACCAGCGGATAAACGGCCTCCAAAATTTGAGCGAAAATTTGACCCAGCTAGAGAGAGGCCCCGAAGGCAGCGTCCTACCCGACCACCGAGACAGGATAAGCCTCCTAGATTTAGACGGCTAAGAGAGAGGGAAGCCGCTTCAAAAACCAATGAGGTGGCAGTGCCCACAAATGGCACAGTTAATAATGTCGTTCAAGAACCAGTTAATACTGCTGGGGATGTTTCTGGGAATAAGACACCAGACTTGTCTAATCAGAACTCTTCAGATCAGGCAAATGAAGAATGGGAAACGGCTTCTGAAAGCAGTGATTTCAACGAGAGGCGTGAAAGGGATGAAAAAAAAAATGCTGATTTGAATGCACAAGCAGTTGTAAAGACCGGAGAGAATGTTTTACCTCCAAAAAGGGAGATTGCAAAGAGAAGTTTTTCTAGTCAAAGACCTGGTGTTGATCGCCAGAATCGGCGTGGCAACAGTGGCCCACCCAAATCTGGAAGGAATTTTTCAGGTCCTAGGAATGAAAGGAGAAGTGGCCCACCATCAAAAAGTGGCAAGCGAGGGTGAGTACTTTCAGATGTAAATACTTTTGCACCTTTGAGAAGCTGAAAGTAGACTTACTGGTTGACGTGTGCAAAGGAGCCAGTCTATAGAGGACCAAGACATTGTTCTCCCATAATTTTTTTTCTCTATTCTCAAAGTAAGGGTGTTTGAGAAAGAGGTTAGTGTGTCCTAGAAGTCTTTGCCTGCTACATTACATTTCCCAGAAGAGTCCTCTTAGGAATTTGTAGCTTTGGGAAAATCTACACACCGAGGCTGGGACCTATAAGATGTCTTCCATTTGGTAAATCATCTTGCTGATGATGGATTTTTCTTGGATTCTCTTTGGAAAACTCATGCTCACAGGTGTCCCCTGGGACTTCAATTAATATGTTGTAGCCATGCACTTTGTCATTCTGTGCTGGTTTCAAGAGAGCAAATGTTGAAACTTTAGGATAAATTGTATTCCACTCTTGAATTGCAGACCTATAATAAATGATCCAGGTTAGGGAGAGACCTAGAAAGCAAAGTCCTGCCCAACCACTAGGGCACCAGTAACATAAATATCATGTCATTGGTGGTTTTTTTTGTTTTTTTTTTTAAGGAATTTTTACAAACTGTGCTAACTTGGTCTTTTTTTAAATATTAAAATGTCGGTTATAGTAAGTTTGTTTGTTTGTTTTTAGTATTAGGAAACATTATAAAGTAGCATTATTCCTAGTTTTAAATTTAGGCTGTGGTACTTGTTGTATAAAGTCTTTGCTTCCTCATCAGTAAAACGGGGAGAAAGTAACAGTCCTTACAAAAATATGTGACATTTTAGTGGCATGACATTTTAAATTGAAGCACTTAACATCTGGTATGTAGTATACAACTGTTATTATGGTATGCCCTGTTTTTTGACCAAATTCCCAGATTTGCAGCCTGAGCTGATAAGAAATTTATTCAGACAAAATAATATTTTAATCTGCATTGGTTACTTACTTACTCTTAGCATTTCAGGTTACTATACGTGTAAACAAAAATATATTTTTGCTTTCTGATAGTTCCAGGGAAATAATGCTACCAGTTGTGTTCCTTAAGTACCTGCTTAACACAGAATTTAAACCTCACTTTAAAAGTCCAGAAGAACAGGATAACATATATAGTTGCGGTAATGATGTAATTGTTGACCATAAGTGAACTATTTGAATTTCGAGTGATAATGCTCAGGGAGGAAATTGATCTGATATTTGTGCAGTGTAGATGGTAACAACTTTGAACCTGCAGAAACAGCAGTTACTGGCTGTAGTTAAAATGAATATTTTGGAAGAGTCCTATTTGGAAGAAGTGAATGCATTCTTCAAATATTTGAAGTCAAGCTTTTTATCAGGCTCTCAGTGAGCTTTTATCTTGAGTAATACTATAGGCTGAGCTGAAAATGAATCGGTGAGCTGTTTTTTCATGGTGTATTTTCATAAAATGAACCCGAGAGAATTTGTTAGGGGAAAAAAAATCTATAGAAATACCTTTGGTTTGTGAAGTGAATGGTTTCCATATGAAGAGTGGTTTTAAAAGATATGTTTGCATTTATGTATAAATCTGATTGAACTTTTTTCAAAAAGTATGTATGTAGAGTAGGCACAGAATGCTTTTAAATTTTTTTTTCATGTGCTGCCCTCTTGTGGAGAAGATCCACTAGTGAATACTTTGGTCTAGCTTGGATCACAGGAAATTTCTGCTGTGAACAGTGTTGATTATTAGCTCATTTATAATGTGATAGATACAGTAAGAACTTCTGGGAGATAATTCTAGGATTAATTGCTGGAAAGAACTGTAAGGAGCTAGTCTCTCTCCTTTATTGGGAAGCTCAGTCGGTTGTACTCAACAAAAGTCACTAAGGCTTGTTGGTTTTAGAGTTAGGGGCTTCTGTCTCACTGCTATTTTTTCTTAGATTGACCTTTAGAAACTGCCACTAAGACCTTTTTTTTATTGTTACTCAGTTATGTGGAGGTAGTGATACCTTAAATTATTATTTTGTAGACCATTTGATGACCAGTCGGCAGGCACAACTGGTGCTGATCCTGTCAATGGCACCTCTGCACACCACCAGGAAGGAGCACCTAATGGTACAGGACAAAAGAACTCCAAAGATTCTACGGGGAAAAAAAGAGAAGACCCCAAACCAGGCCCTAAAAAACCCAAAGAGAAAGTGGATGCACTATCACAGTTTGATCTCAACAATTATGCAAGTGCGTTTTCAGGTCTCTTTTGTCTGTCTGTCTGTCTGTCTGTTACATTTAAGTAGATGCTGTAAATAAGTCATCAATAAAAGATTTAGACTTCAAGGTAGAGTTAGAGGCTCGTTATGAATCATTAACTGATGCAGCTTGAACTAAAATAACACCAGCTTTTAGCATAGCCTTGCATGCTTGATAAAATTCTTGTAAAGATAATCCACAGGGCTTCACTGTTCTTCATGGAAAAGGGACGAAATTAACTACTCTACCTTGCTAAACAGGTATGGGAAAGCTCAAAGTCAAATGAACATGCTTAATTATATCTGTACATATGCTGTGTCTGAAAAGAAAGCCTCAGTGTTAGCCTCAGTGAATTATGACCTTGATAAAATTGGTATCTAAGATATGGTAAATAGAGAATAAATAATAGGATAGGCGGTAGTGTTGCTAGGAGTAAATATTTTCAGAAAAGCATGCGGTGATAGGATATCACATGCAAAGGATAACAGCAATAAGGAAATATTTGATGAGGAAATTGGCAATTATCTGTGAGTAGACACTTAATGCATGTAAAAATGTGCTATTTACTATTCATTCAGATGAGACTTAAGCTGGAAATATTGAATAATTTCAAGAGATTCACTAAGAGCAGATAGTAGTATCGGGAACCTTTGGGCTATGTGTTGTTATTCCAGTATTAGAGATATAGACGAGAGTTTCCTTTCATCTGGTTGATGATTGTTTATACATATTAAACCTGATTCAGGCCCAGGACCTTGGCTTTGTATTTCTAGACTAGCAGTTCTCAAAGTGTGGTCCTCAGACCATCTACGTTACCTGGAAATTTCTGAGAAATACAAAATCTTAGGTCCTACCCCTGACCTACTGAATCAGAAACTTGGAGTGTGAAGAAGTCTGTGTTTAACAAGTTCTTGAGGTGATTACCATGCACACAGACTTTTGAGAACTAATTCTAGACTTCATAAGACCAGCTTAGCTTGTGAGCACCTCCTCTGACAAACTTAGTACATTCTTTGAAAAGGGGAAACAAAAGTAATACCCACCTCTTAGAATGGATGATTAGATGCAAATTAGACGAAGTAGTATTTGGTCTTTACAACACAATACACATCTTGAGGTTGGGAGGGATAGAGATAGGTGATTTGACTAAGATAAGATAATTCTGATTTTTTAAGTAAAGGCATTACCACTGTATTGCTTAAGAAAAAAAAGGAGTATCCCTCTCAAAGTAGATAGTTTAAGGACTTTTGTTTTTAACCTTGTTTATGAAGCTTTCAAATTTTACTAATAAATGGCCATTTTAAGGTGTGGAAAATGGGTTCTACTATGAATTATAAGCACTAGATCTTTGTGTTTTTTAATTAATACTGGACCAAAAATTTTTTTTATCTTTTCATTTTAAAAAAGAAAATATCATTTAAAATCTTTTTCTATACCCATAGGTGTTGTTATAATTGATGACCACCCTGAAGTAACGGTAGTTGAAGACCCCCAGTCGAATTTGAATGATGATGGTTTTACTGAAGTGGTATCCAAAAAACAACAGAAACGTTTACAGGATGAGGAACGCCGAAAGAAGGAAGAACAAATCATACAGGTTTAGTGTTTCAATTTGTTGCTAGTTATTTAGATTGTTTTAAAATAGAATATAATCACTATAACTCACTGTTTGCCTTGGAGAAGATCATCTTTGCTTTATTTCAACAACATATTTTATGTTTTTGTATTGGTCATCTTATTTGGCCTGTCTTACTTCATGGCAGATTTGGAGTAAATTTTAAATTATCTTAGAAGTCTAATGAACACAGCTGCCTTGATCTCTAATAAATTGCAGGTTCTTAACCTAAGTTTTTTGTTGTAATCTAAATTAGTTCAGTTCAATACACAGTATGCATCACAATAAGTTAGTTCATTTGAATCAACCCAAACACCCATTTTGCTAAATGCTGACACAAGATAAAAATAAATAGAGCACATAGGTCACAGTGATAAAGATGAGAAGTCTTCAAAACAGGAAACACTGTAAAAAGTCCTATAAGGATGGTAATACTGAGTTTAACTGAATATGACCCTTGGGGCCAGATATTCCAGAAGTCATCTATCTTTTTTTAAGAAGTTACAGTAGTGAATATGTCCTGTATAGCAGAACACCCAGCAACAATCACAGAATGAATGTTTCTGTGGCAAACACAAGTTGAGTGAAGTTGATAGTTTCTTGTCAGATGGGGTCAGATTTTGCTGCCAAATGAATTCACTACGAATTTCCTTAGTTTTTTTAATTTCAGAATTGTCGGAGAGGGATGGTGCACCTGTGTGTCAAGAATGTATAATGAATACTTGTCTTTTTTTCACCGATAATATCTTTAAATTTAAATAATTTAAAATCTCATTAGCAACCTTGACATTTTTTTTTTATCAAGTACCTATTTTGAAAAGTAAAGGAGCTAAATTAGCAGTAGGTTGCTTTGTCAGAAATTCCATTCATGAAGTGTTTGAACTTTGAGCTGTGTTACTGACAAAAGTGATTGCTGCCAATTTTTTAAGGTCTGGAATAAAAAGAATGCAAACGAAAAAGGAAGAAGTCAGACTTCTAAGCTTCCGCCAAGATTTGCCAAAAAGCAGGCGACAGGAACCCAGCAAACACAGTCTCCAGCCTCATCTCTGGCCCCAGCTCCCTGCCCGGGTGTGGCGTCGGCCTCAGCTCCAGCCACGACCTCGGCCCCGCTGGCCGGCTCAGCCCCATCTCCCGTTCTGGCATCGCCATCAGCTCCGCTCCCAGCCCCAGCCGCAGTTCCAGTCCTGACCTCCTCCTCAGCTTCACTCCCAGCCTTAGCCTCAGCCTCAGTGCCAGTCCCGGCCTCCACCTCAGCCACGGCCACAGCCTCTTCTTCGTCAGCTCCACCTCCAACCCCAGTCCTTGCCTCAGCTTCATCCGCAGCTTCTGTCCCCATCCTTGCCTCAGCTTCACTTCCCATCCTTGCCTCAGCCCTAGCACCAGTTTCCGCCCCAACTGCCCCCGCCTCAGTCCCGACTGCCCCTGCCCCAGCCCCGTCTGCCCCTGCCTCACTCCCAGCCCCAACCCCAGCTCCAGCCTCAGCCCCAGCCCCAGCCCCAACCTCTGCTCTAGTCCAAGTCCCAGTCCCAGCCCCCACAACCCCAGCCCAGAGTCAGGGACAGACTCACAAACCAGTCCAGAGTCCACTGCAGGCTACAACACCATCTTCAAAACAGCCGCCACCTTCAATTAGACTACCTTCAGCCCAGACACCCAATGGCACAGATTATGTAGCCCCAGGAAAACCCCTCCAGGCCTCCCAGTCACATGGCCCGCTTACGAATGAATTATGGGACAATAAAGTGGCCGCACCAGCTGTGCTGAATGACATCTCTAAGAAATGTAAGTGTGCAACAAGGAAGTAACCGCTGGGGAGTGGCATGGGAGTGTTGCAGTTTGTTTTTAATTTTATGTATGTATTCAGTATGTTTTTTCCTAGCCATCTCCTTTTTTCTTAGTAGGAAGCAGTAACAGTAGTCTTTTCTTAGCTTCTTTTCCTCAACCTTTTGTTTCTAAGACAAGTATGTTATACTTTTAACAGCCATATTTTATGGACACAATTTTGTGTTGGTAAAAAAGACAATACATTGTTTAGGCAGATGTATTTATTTTGGTATGCAAGAGTCTTAAGTATGATGTGGAGTCATTGTTTTATCGTTTAGCTGCCATTAAAAGAAAGGATTAAGTGGATTAAGGATTATTGTCCTGTAAACTTTAATGGTCACGTTCCCTGTGACTTTCCCTTTTCAGTAGGTCCTATTAGTCCACCACAGCCACCTTCAGTCAGCGCCTGGAATAAGCCCCTAACATCGTTTGGATCAGCTACTTCATCAGAGGTAAGAATAGACTTAATAGTGCCCTTGGTGGGGTTAGTGTGACAGATCCTTGAAACAGTTTCTCAAACTTTGGCATACATCCAGATCACCTGGAGAGCTTATTAAAGTCGATTGCTGGGACCCACGCCCAGGGTATCTGATTCTTTAGGAAGGGTTGAGGCCTAAGTACTCTTCTGAGTTCTCAAGTGATGCTAATGCTGCTGGATCTCAACAGTTACAAGTTGCTTCAGACATATTAAGGCTAATTTAAAAAATGCTAGTCTTAAGAAAAAGTCCTTGTGATACAGAGAGTGCTATTTACTGTTTTCTGAACTTTTCTACTATGTTTTTAATGCAGTATGCATGTTTACAGGAGTTTTTTCTAATTTCTCAAATGTGCAGTAGTGGTAAATGTTTATTTAGGTCAGCAGTTCGTCATTTGTTGAACATTTATTGAGCACTTGTTATGTATTAGGCACTGCTGTAACTTGTGGCCTCACAAAAGAGTGGAGAGGTGGTGTAAAAACAGAATACAAGCTCGGCGATCAGGGAGAGTCAATGGTAATTAACGTACAGTACGTTAAATGGTGGTCTGTGCTGCGGAGAAAAGCAAAGCCAGAAAGGTATAGAAGGAATTTGCCAAGGGGTGTGAAACCAATTTAAAATAGGGTGGCCAAGAAAGGCTACTTGGGTGACGTTTGAATTAAAGACTTAAAGGAGGTAAAAGTGTGTGCTGTTAGTTGTCCTGAGGGAAAGTGAATTCCTTGTTCAGAGAATAGCAAATACAAAAGCCTTCAGACAGGAGCAAGCCTGGTATGTTTGAAGGACACCAGGGAGTTCCATGTGGCTGAATTGAAGGAAGGGATGAAGAGAGGATAGATGAAGTTGGAAAGAGAACAGGTTGGGGATCTGGTAGGGCCTTTGGGCGAGGTAGGAAGACAACAGATAGTTTTGAGCAAAATAATGACAGGATCTGACTTTTAAGACCATTCTAAGTAGTCTGCTAAGAACAGTCTGTGGGCAAAGAGTAGATGTTAGAAAGCTATTGCAATAATCAAATGATAAATTAAACCAGGAAAGTGACATTAAAAGCGATGAGAAATGGTTGGTTACTGGCTATTTGAAGACAGGGCTGACTGATGGATTAAATGTGGTATGTGAGAAAAAGGGGTCAGTTATCTCCAAAGCTTTTACAGCTTAAGCAACAAGAGGGATAGAGTTCCCATCAGTTGAGATTGGGAAGCTGTAAAATGGATCATCACTGGGGAAGAATATAAGGGAATTCAGTTTTGGACATGTTAGATTTAAGAAGTTTATTGTACATCTAGGTGGAAATGTCGAGTAGATAGCTGAATATAAGAATTTGTAGTTCAGAGTGGATTCCTAAGGTGTAGGCACTCCATTACCAATCAAAAAGTATGCTATTTCACTTTATTTTCAGTGCAAAAGTAGGTGATAGTGGAATTCCTATCTTTTCTTCTCTCCTATTAATTCTTTTATCTGTTTGTTGCTGGTGGTATCTCTGTGTATTTGTTGCTTTACATTTGTTTAAAATAATGAAATAACTTGAGGCTGTGATTTTCCCTTAAATCCAGGGCACTTAAACCCAGGACTTTAAAACTTTAAGCCTTGTCCTCATTTTCATTGTATCAGTTGTGTTTTGATAGAGATCTATAGTGATTAGAGGAATGTTCTCTTAAAACGTAATCAGTGACAGTTAACCTCAGATGTAGATAGCATCACACCCTCTATTGTGCTTGTAAACTGTGTGCTACTACATAGATTGTTTAGTCACTTCTGAACTCTGTTAGCTTTGATAACAAGTTTCTAAATATTTTCTCACTAGGGAGCAAAGAATAGTCAAGAAAGTGGAGTTGACATTGGAATTGACACAATTCAGTTTGGTGCTCCAGCTTCAAACGGGAACGGAAATGAAATTGTTCCCGTGCTTTCGGAAAAACCTACTGACAAAATGTCTGAACCCAAAGAACAACGGCAGAAGCAGCCACGGGCAGGCCCCATCAAAGCCCAGAAGGTAAATACGGCTTGTGTTCCAGGCATGATTGTGTGAGAGCCACTAACACTCATGGGGAACAAATAACACTTTTAAAATTGGATTTAGTTTTCAGTGAATGTCTTTGATCATGATGTGTTTTTGTCGTAAACATTGAATTTAGCTTCCAGATTTGAGTCCAGTAGAAAACAAAGAACATAAACCTGGTCCTATTGGAAAGGAACGTTCATTAAAAAATAGAAAAGTAAAAGATGCCCAACAGGTAGAGCCGGAAGGACAAGAAAAACCAAGCCCTGCTACAGCCAGAAGTGCAGATCCTGTGACAACAAAGGAAACCAAAGCAGTTTCAGAAATGTCTACCGAAATAGGAACAATGATCTCAGTGTCATCCACGGAATATGGCACTAACGTGAAGGTAAGCAGCGTACAATGATTACCAGTTTAGTTGATGCAAAATGGACTAAAATGAGTGGGGAAAACAGCAACAATTTATTTTGCTTCCTCCCTCCCTCCCTCTCCCTCCCTTCATGCTTGAGGCATGTAATTCTAGTTTAAAGTGAAAAAAAAATCTATAGAAGTATAGAATGGTTTTCACTGGGTTTGTAGACTTGAAAGAATTGCTGTATATTACTTTTTATTTTGTAAGTGGAATTACAATGGAGCCTTCCTTATCTTGCCCACTAGTGAGATTCTTAAGTCAGGAAATAAAACAAACTTTTAGTAACTCCAGTACAGCCAGTTTTCTTCCAGGGGTGGAGCAGATATGTTTCACTGGTTGAGCACCAGAGGAAGTGGTTGACTAGCATTTACGGACCACATTGAATGAAAGATGCATATCTTTAAAAATACCCATTAAGGCAAAATATGCTGAGTGACTAACTTACAAGGCCTAACTCTTGTGGGAGTATCAAACTTATATCTGGTATTTGGTGTTCACTCTGGGACATTTACTCATTGAGGAGGTAGATGGAATCTTTCATATGCTTTGAATACTTTCCTCTTTTTAATTGCCATTCAACTCAAAGCATGGAAGTAAAAAGGCTTATGTGATCCATCTCTATCTTGTTTAAAGAAGAGAGTCATAATGATAAACAAGGAATGTATCCTACAACCTAATTAATTGTGACAACTACGATCTTGACATTCATTTATCCATTCTTATTTTGAAGAAAATAAGAAACCAGTAGTTGAAAGTAAGCTATAGATTAAGTGTAAGAACCACACAGAGTTCTTTTAGTAATCCACAGAAGCACATATTTGGTACTGTTGACAGCTTCCTAGTACTACGCAGAATATTTTTTTTAAATGTATGGGACCTCAGCAATAGTTGAAATGTGTTGGGTCTGTGCTTGTTTTACCCCACTGTTGATCTTTAAGATTTGAGTAAGCTGAGTCTTAAGGCCTGCTCTCTTCTCCTGCTTTCTTCCAAAACAACTTTACAGCTATTAGACCCTCATTAGAAAGTGGCTCTTTAATTCAGTGTTAAATGTATTTTTTTCTATTACTACTCCACAGGAGTCTGTAACAGACTATACTACACCTTCTTCTTCTCTGCCTAACTCTGTGGCTACTAATAACGCAAAGATGGAGGATACTTTGGTTAATAATGTAAGTAATCACTTGAGATGTGGCGAGCTGGATAGAAACCTGGCTATTGTTATCTAATACATACTTTACGACCGATGTTTTAACTCCTCTCGGGAGAAGAGTGATAGTAAATGTGTGTTTAGGAACTCTGTAATACAGTTAAGGAAGATAGTCAAAGCTGAGTTGTTGTTTTTCCGAAAGTCATCAGCTTTACGTTTAATATCCAGGCTTCTGGGGCTTAGGCTTGATTTCATAAGTACTAATCCTGTTAATTTGGTTTTGTAAAAATTTTTGTTCTTAGCTTTCACATTCTACAGATTCAGCATTTTATTCAGTTGATAATTTTGTTCTTTTTTTTAAAGTTTATTTATTATTTTCAATTATTTTTGTTTGTTTGTTTTATTTGCTTGGAGGGGGCAGTAATTTGGTTTATTTATTTTTAATGGAGGTACTGAGGACTGAACCCAGGACCTTGTGCATGCCAGGCATGTACTCTTCCACTGAGCTATACCCTCCCCTGGTAATTTTGTTCTTAAAGGAAATCTTTTTATAATGCGGTGAAAACTCACTCACTTAAAAGGAAGATTATTACCAAAGATTTAGGTGTTTCTTTTTGAATTTACAAAATTATACTGAAACTTAACAACAAAATTCCTGTTGTGAAGATTGAGCTATAATGTATATATAAGTACTTCAAAAACCCTTAGATGCACTGTTAAAAGGTGATAGTAAGTCATGTAAATTTGGCTCTAGTTTCCCAAAGCAATCATGTTATAATACGAGACTTTATTAAAAGAAATCATCACAGTCCCAATATTTTGCCTAGTTCACTGATTGACGGGTGAAAAGGTGTAAACCAGAAAAAGTTAGATAGCCTCCCATGGTAGAAGAGCATTTTAGAAGTTACACATACGGCTCTTGTTTTGGAGAGCAGGTATGGTAGAAATTTGGTCAGCTGCTTTCTTTTTTAAAATATAGTCTTCTGTAATAAGCAAAGGCTTCTTTTCAAAAGTATCCTTTAGAGGTATATTTAAAGGTCTCTTACAAAGGGCTTTAACTATCATTTTGAAAATAAAAAATCTCGATTATATCTTATTACAATGTCTGTCCTGTGTTTTCTGTTCTTACCTCTTGCATAGGTATTTAGGCTTGTAGGTGAGATGCGTTCGGGATCATGTAATCCAACTTTTGTAGTCCAGCTGAGGGACTCTAAATTATGTAGGTGAGGAAAAGGGAGAGACAGGAGTAAGTTACATTTTCTCTTTGTGGTAGGAGAGCACTTTAGGGGCTGATTAATTTGTCCTGCTTTCAGATGTTAGAAAACTTCACTATGTGCCAAATTCTCTTCCCCTGACCTTTTGGAGAAAAGATTAAATTTAACTTTTATAAGAAGTAATAGAAAACTTGGGAAGGGCAGAAAAACTTTCTGTCAGTTTAATTCCTGATGTCACTATGCAGATTCTCCAATATTGAATCACTAACATCTCAATATAGTTTAATTATACTTTAATTATGGTATCTTTTCTAACTTTAGAAAGATAGTGTTTTTTAGATGTTACTTTTCAAGAAAGTATGCTTTTTACCAAACTACTGTTTTCTAAAAATATAATTTATGAAATATGAATAAAGAAGGAAAGATAATTATTCTCAGAACCCTTAAAAGTCATTGAAAATAGCCATATGAGCATTTTAATGGTTTCTGTGTTATCTGCAAGGCTAGTCACTAGTAATGTAGTGACTTTTACAAGGAGAGCTACTCTGTATAAGTGAATAGTCTGTATTTGATTTTTAGCAGTGTGTTCAGAATGTGTTTGAAAACAAGAAGATCAGTTTGGGTCAGGGAGCAGTATAAAAGGTCATCAGCTTGGAGTGATTTCAGTGTTGCTTATTTGTGCCAAGTGTGGTGTTAATTCTGAACTTAATGTAGTGTTAAAAATAAATGTCCCACATGGGAAGATTTTTAGGATCTTTTGTAACGTCCCTTTTTCATTCATTAGTCTATTTGGGGATTCCATTTTATGCATAGAATTTTGTCTTTTATAAAAATTAAACAGAAAAAAGACTCATTCCTTATTGAGATAACACACTTTAGGATCTTAGCTGATAATATTATAGTCATTTTCAATCTTGAATATCTTTAATTTAAATACAGGGTCTTTATTATTATAGCACAGTTATTTAAAGATTTATCAAATAATCTCCATTAAGTAGTTCATGGTATTATAAATCTCAATTAGATTGTGATTTCACAGAGTGATTATCTTAAAACCCCCAAGCATCTCAGTCTTTTTTTTTGAACAACTTGAGTGAACCATCAAAATCAATCATACAGTAAAAGTACATAATAAATCTCAAGCTCAAGAAACTTAGAGGGAAAAAAGAGATATGGGTAGTGAGGTTTTGGTGGGGGATTTGTAATTAGGTTTGTTTGTTTCTTTCTTTCTTTTAGTGGAGGTACTGGGGATTGAACCCAGGACCTCATGCTTGCTTAGCACTCACTCTACCACTGAGCTCCTCCCTGGTAGTGAGTTTCTAATATCCTCAAGTTTCTAATACTTGCCACAATCATGTATTACTATAGCAAAACAGTTGTTTAGTATAATGAGGTGGGGGCGATACTACATAACTTTCCTCCCAGTGTTACTTTTGTTCTTGAATCTAAGTATAACAAAGTTGACAATCTAGTCAGGAAAGAGATTCATTTCTTATATTTACCCTATCGTGTTAAATGCTTCTGACAGAACCTGTGGATCCTGTAAATGGTGGAAATATTCCTTAGAGCTTTGCTACACAGTGTATGGTTCAGGGACCATCAGCATCTGCATCACCTGAGAACTTGTTTGAAATGCAGAATTTCAGGCCTTATCCCAGGCCAACTAAATCAGAATATGCATTTTAACAACATCCCCAGGTGATTGGTATATATATTAAAATACAAGAAGCACTGCCTTTGAGTCTATACCTTATATTTGGGACAGATTCTTTTTCTGTCAATTTATGCATAAATAATCAGATAGTATATCTCTTCAGAAGTTTTATCTAAAATGTCCAAAATTATCAGTTACTTACTATAAATACAATGCAACTCTAAGTCAGATATTCCTTTTGGCTCTGATGAAAAATAAACCACCTTAGAATACATTAGCATTATCTGTAATGGGGCTTTTGTAGGAGACTTAGTTAGATTGTGATATGTGTTGCCTGCCTTTTCAGGTGCCCCTGCCCAACACCCTCCCCCTCCCTAAGAGGGAGACTATACAACAGAGCTCCAGCCTAACTTCAGTTCCTCCCACTACTTTCAGCCTCACCTTTAAGGTATGTACGACATCCGTATCTAAAGGTCCTTGGTTATTGCATGCATGGGGACATAAGTTAACAACAATACTCTCTTGATATTTTTACTAGTTTTGTGTAATAAGCCACAACAGTAAGCTGAGGAAGTGGAATGATGTCAAATTATACCTTAAAATTTTATTAGCTGCTAATACCAATTAGAAGTGGCTTGATATCCTCATATTTAAAGTGAGGCCTATTATGCTTGCGAATTTTGTCTTAAGAATACAGGAGAGCATTTTATAAAGTTTGTACTGAGTCCCTCTTAGAGATCTTAATAATTATTGGATGTATTAGTTGTGTACAAAACAGCTAACTTGGTGTTGCATGTGTTTTCTCCTAAGTACTGGTAACAGTAAGAATGCTAATTTTCTGTCTTGTAAGTCATGTGTGAATTAAATGAATGCAATGTAGTAACTAATATTTTATGAAGAGGTAATTGATTAATACAAGTGATTTTGATTTGATTTTTGTTTGATAATTTTTGAATAAGGGCAAAGGAGATTTTAAACAATACATGATTTTTAATGTCAGGGAGTTTAGGCTTGTTTGGTTTGTTTTTTTTAATTTCCTATTATGTTTATAATTTTGAGCTATGTTACTAATAACTTTTTTTACAGTTGAGTTATTTGGGAATATTTTAAATCAGTTGTTCACCTCAAGATTTAAAAGGTTAAAAAGTACAGACGTGGAATTAAAAGGATTTTTTTTAAGTGCATTTATTTATCTCTTTGATACTGTTTGTTAAGTTTCATAACCTGGGCAGATATTTAACATCTACTTTTGCAGGGCTTTCTAATGGTTGCCAGTAAATCTTTTTGATTGTCTTTGGGAGAGGAAGAAGCTAAGTTGCTTTATAATGTGGCCAATGTTTATTTCTAGACTCTCTGTTTGAGTCTCCAGCCTCCTGACTGGGTATCCCCTTGCCCCTCAGCTTCTTTTTAAGAGGCTTAATAAATACAAGTTTGAGAGGATAACATTTTATAAGACACCTTCTGCTTTGTGTCATCTCTACCTTTACCCAGTCCTTACTGTTTGCTGCCAGTTCCTACTCACCCTTTGTTGTTGTTTTCCCATTTGAATGACTGTCTCAACCTGTGTTTCGTACCGTATGTATGAACATTTTTACCTTGTTCTGTTCAAGGCAGTAGTCTCATTTCACATAAGCAAATAGAGTATCATCATTAATTAATCTTCAGGCCAGTTGTTAATTCTTCAGAAAACACTTCCACATGGGCTCCAAAAGGAAATAATATACATTTGAATTAAAGTAAATTTAAATTGCATTTGCTTACAACTTTCTCTAGTTTAATTTTTTTAACCTCTTTTTAATTGGGTAATTAATAAAGTATGAAAGTTCAACTATATGGATATTATTGACAATATATTTGCCAAGGGGAAAAATGAATACAGTTAAGTAGTTGTACTTTTTGGTTTCCTTGAATTTCAAAAAAATAGAATCTAAATTTTATTGCTGCTTAAGAAATGAAATAAAGCCAACTGTGTGTGGCCTATATATTATGTAAGTTTGATGAGCTATAATTTTATGTGTTCGCAATACAGTAAAACTGGTATGAAAGGCATTGTAGTCTATAAAATTGCTCTAAAGCATAAAATCTCAGATAGTGAAAGTGAATTGCATTTTGTCTAACTTACTAAGTGGTACTGGCTTGGGGGTTGTTTGTTTTACCCTCCAAGACTTTCGTTTTAAAGTAAAACACATTTGAAACCAGCAAGGTGATTGTGAGGAAAAGGAAAGACTTAAACATAAAAATATCCTTTATTTTGTATTTATAGTAATAATATTAGGTTAAATTATATACAGTATTTTAACAGGGAAGTAGAAAGATAAGTAATGTTTCTCAAATTCTTAAAGTCCGGTTGAAATTTTAAAAGTTGGTACTTCAAGGACCTACAGGCTTCTTAACAATGTTTTTAAAAATCTTATTTGCGAAAAGTACCCTCATGTAAGTTATTGCCCCTGTGATTTTATAGATTATCTTGGATTTTCTTCTCGGCCCAATATTTTGTCTAGTGGAACTAAAAACTTCAAACTCTCTGTACTTGGTCTTTTCCTGTTCAAGGAGCCTCAGGATAGTTGAGGATCCACATCTGTGCTCTCCAGTTCAGTACCCACTAGTCGCATGTAGTTATTGAGCACTTGAGTGTGGCTAATCCAAGTTGAAGTGTGTGTGCTTTAAGTGTAAAGTAAAATAGATTCTGGATCTGAAATGTTAATTTTTTTTAATTAAAATGTCTCAATTTTTATATTGGTTATAGGTTTTAATTGTAGACATATCGGGTTGAATAAAATGTTACTGAAATTAGTTTTACCTCTTTATTTTTTTAAAGTGTGGCTACTAAAAATTTTTAAATTATATGTGGCTTGCATTTATATGTCTGTTGAACAGCACTGCTCTAGATTGAAATAAGACCCATTTCTACCTTTTACCAGACTTAGACTACAGCCAAAACCAGCAGCCACAAATGCAAATGGTGGCAGTCAGTGCCTCAAATGCTTGATGGGGTCTGGATGTGAAACAAGAAGTTTCTGCTGTACCCGAGGCTAAACCTAACTGATTACATTGCCTTTTAAAACAGTGTGAGCATAAACAGCCAGCAAAAGTTGCCTGTCACCTGCCATTTGAGAACTGTTGGCTTAAAAAGAAAGAAGAAAATGGATATTAATGGAGGACCTTTAGTGTCTTTCCTCCTGGAATCAGAGCCCTAAGTTAGTCCTAAAGGGGCGTTGAATTTCCGTCTCTTGGTAGGAATAGGGACTCGTGTTTAGATAATACAGGAGCTGTGACCGTATATTTCATTCAACTGTTTGCCAAAGCCTTCAACAAGCTCTCTGTTGAGGCATAATTAAAGACCACTGCCTCCCAGTTTGAGTAAAGGAGCAGAGATAAAGGGGAAAGTGAAAGGTTTGAAAGCCTTAGGGTCTTGATCTTCTATTTTTGTGGTTTTTGAAATACTATATTTGGAATATATGTTTTTATATATGTGTATTAGCTCTATGTTAGCATGGGTTGTGGTTTTTTGTTTGTTTTTGATGTTTTTTGTTTGGTTTTTTTGTTTGTTGTTTTGCTCTAAAAGAAAATATTCATTTTGTTGCAGATGGAGTCTGCGCGTAAGGCATGGGAGAATTCTCCAAATGTAAGGGAAAAGGGATCTCCAGTAACTTCCACAGCACCTCCAATTGCAAGTGGAGTCAGCAGTAGTGCCAGTGGACCAAGCACTGCTAATTACAATTCGTTCTCAAGTGCATCAATGCCTCAGATTCCTGTTGCTTCAGTCACTCCCACAACATCACTATCAGGTAGAAGTCTTTTTGTACTTTTTCTTTAACTATCTTAAAATATTTAAAATTTCTTAGGATCTTTTCCTATTTACTATTCCCCAAAATATTATGTATAAAAGATGTAAGATTGTCCATGAGATAATTAGCCGCTGTTTTATAAGCTTGCCATTCTTACTTCCTTCCCTCTCAGTCCTCTCCCAATTTTTGTTTGGCAAATATTTATTGAGGCTTACTAAAATACTTTGTTTGATCTTCTCTTCTTCCCACCCCACCCCCATTACAGATACTAGTAAGTAAGTAGTGGGAAAAGTTTTGTCGTATTCTTCTAAATTTTTCTATTTTTCTACCTTTTTTAAATTATTTAACTCATATACAGCTAACTAGACCATCTCAGAAATAAAACAGAATCACAAAGCTTTTAAATTTTTTGCAATCTCTACCTAATTTAAAGGAGCAATTGGCCTAAATCTATTGAGTTGACATCTTTTCTATTAGAATTAGGCAGGGTGGAGAATTGCCAGTCTCTGTTATTGGAGTAGATGAAATCCATTAGTTTTGAGATTTTGTTTGTTTTTAAGGAAATTCCATCAGCACCTCAAGTTAGAAAGTGTTTTTCTTAAATTTTTCACTTGTGTGTAATCTTTGAACTATATCTCATGGGGCTTTATCATTCTTAAAGAATCAGAGAAGATGTTTCTGAAATATTTGACTCTAGGAAAGTACACCCTTTTACCATGTTTATAACTATGTTTCTTTTGTTGAAAACATACTTCATTTTAAGCTTTTCTAATATTCTCTAATGTTTCTACAACAGTAGGAAGCTCCTTTCCCAATACATGTGAAAAATATCCAGCAGAGAATTTAATTTACTTTCCTTGACTGGTTTTCATTTAATGATTGCAGTAATGATTTTCAATATTCTAGTTTTCTGTGCTAGTTTTAAGTACCAGATACTCCAACTATACTTCTTCCCTCTTTAATCCCTTTCAGGTACTCTCTACCACCCATTTGCAAGGCATCTTCATTATGCTTACTTACCAGCTTGGGCACCAGTCTGCTTGGGTGGCTAGAGGGTGGGGATCCAGGAGGAGAGTATGGTAGGAAGATTGGGAAATAAAGGGACTGGGAAAGTTCTTACTTCTTTGGAACCCAGCTACTTCTTTCCTCAGGGTCTGGTTTCCCCCGACTCTCCTCAACTAGGATAAATGTTTAACAAAGACCTTCTTGCCTCGTCATCCTACTGGTGGAGACTCAGGTAGAACAACAGAGGGACCTCAATCTTGGACCTCCCTTAGATGGAACATTGTTTGAGGTCTGAAAATAATAACTGCTGCCTCTCACTTTTGAGCCAATTACAAGTGTTGTCATTTGTCCTGTTACTGCAGTCATTACAGCTCACTGATCAGCAGAACGAATTGACCCTTCAAGAGCTAAAGTTTTATAATTCCACTTATTTATTAATAGTTTGTTTTGTTTTCAAGGTATTATTATATCCCAGTTTTTGCTGGTGTATATACAAGAAGAGAGAGCTATAACCTTAAGTTTATACGACTGTTTAGGAGTGATTTATGTTGTATTTTTTACATTGGATTAATAATTATTCTTATGGTGCAGCACTTTGTCCTGTGTTCTTATGTCTGTGCCTGGCCTTTAATAAATGTTCAAATATTTGTTTCTAAATGAATGAAGCTCTGAAGATTATCCTTGAGATATTTGACCAGAAAGATGGGGGGAAAGTTTAACCTTAAATTAAATGACTTTAGGAGCAATTGTGATCTCTCAAGGCCCATTTATATTCACAATTATTTCTAAGGTGCAGCAGTTTGTTCTTCTGTATTCTTATATTTATGCCTGGCCGTAAATGAATAAAGCTCTTGATTATAAATTTTCTCATTTTAATTTTCTGTTGTTTATATTTCTCCAGATTTTATAGTCTTGTTTGCATTTGGTGTAAGTGTTTCTTTCATAAGCCACCTCATCTACTTTTGGCATGAGGTGTGGTGTATAAGTACATAATAAGTACATGGTAGACATAAATACTAAATTTTCCTGTTTCTGATTGGTGCTTGAGTTGACTGTTAACAAACAACAATGGTACTGTAAAATATGTTATATTTTCCCCTTTTTTTATCCCTCTCCCAAATGTAGGAGCTGGTACATATACTACCTCTTCTTTGAGTACAAAATCTACAACCACATCAGACCCTCCTAATATTTGTAAAGTGAAACCCCAGCAATTACAGACGAGCAGCCTGCCTTCTGCAAGTCATTTTTCACAGTTAAGCTGTATGCCTTCTCTTATTGCACAGCAGCAACAGAGTCCACAAGTCTACGTGTCTCAGTCTGCAGCAGGTAAGATTTTTAGGATTGAATATAAGGAATTTAGAAAATGAAGGACATCTTGTTTTGTTTTTGGAATGAAGGACATCTTAAATGCTTATTTTTTTCTTCTTCCTCTTACCCGTTCAAGATTATTTTTTGATCTACTTTGTAAATTTGTTTCTTCTTTGAGTTAAATGCTGCCTCTCTTTCATAAGCACTCTGGGGCTCTTGGGAATTGTTTCTTACACATGTTACATATACAGTAGACAGATTGCTGTCATACAGTCACCCCTTTGTTTCTGTGGGCTTCACATCTACAGATTTAACCAACCATGGGTCAAAAATACGCAAAAAAAATTCCATACAAGTTCCAAGAATATGAGTTTTCTGTGTGCTGGCAACTATCTGCATTGCATTATATTAGGTATTATAAGTAATCTAGAGATGATTCAAAGTATGGTGGAGGATGTACTTGGGTTATATGCAAATACTGTACCCTAATTTACATGAGACTTCAGTATCTGCAGATTGTATGGGGTCCTGGAACCAATCCCCTGCAGAAGTTTGTCATCTGAAACTTAACAATTGATGATAAAGTTCATGAGAAGAATAAATCTAAGAATAGCAAAGAAGAAAAAATTACATATGCAGGGGGTAACTTGTTATTCTAAATATCACAATGCTAATCTGAGTTAAATAGTAAATATCTGAAAAATATTCAAGCTCACTAATGATGTAAATTCAAAATAAAAGAACAGTGAGGCTATTTCTTGTCTTTCCATGTGGGAAATATTAGAAAGATTGATAATATCCAGCATATTTAATACCCCCTATCTATAAAGATTGCAGGTATTATTAATACTCTTAAAGTACATTGCTAGTAAGCATGTAAACTGGCATAATTCCTTTAGAAAAGTACCTCAGTATTTTATGTATGCATACCATAGTAACAGTTTCATAGTTAGGAATCTTACACAGATAAACCTACTTGTTAACCAGAGGTAATATGTTTGAAGGTGTTCATTTGTTGCAGTATTGTTTATCATGGTAACAGATTTAAAACAACATGAAAAAAAAAAAAACATGAGAAGTTCTCCAAAGCATATTATTATATAAGAACAGCATGTCACAAAATAGTGTGGATACAGAAATCTGTTAATCTATACCAAATTCTTTCAATTATTAAATGTCAGTTCTTTTGAAATACTTTGCTTAGTTTTAGTAGGTAGATTTAAAATTGGAGTGGGTTTGCTGGTAAATGGGTAGATTTGTTTTCAGTTTTAGTGGATTATGTAAAATACTTTAAAATACTAGTTTTGCCCCTTTGGCAGTGTATGAGAGTGTCTGCTTTCCCATACCTTCACAAGTGCTAGTTTCATTGTTTTAATTTGCATATACCTCACTGATAGAAGTTACACATCTTTTTGCATTTGTATCTTGTCACATTTCTAGTTTTTCCTTGGTTGTATTTTCAGAGGGCCCACTTAATTTGAAATCTGCTACAAAGCTTAGTTTTTAGTTACCGTGTGGAAAGTTTTGAAGTTTAGGTACTTAATTACTGCTTATTTTTCCTGATGATCTGTAGCTCAAATCCCAGCTTTCTACATGGACACGAGTCATTTATTCAATACGCAACATGCGCGATTGGCCCCACCATCCCTGGCTCAGCAACAAGGCTTCCAGCCAGGTCTCTCCCAGGTAAATGTCACGGGCTTCTTCCACCTTGTATTCATTTCTTGGCATTTTTATAGTGTGATAGGTATTTTGGGCTCAGTGTAGAACTAGTAATGGGTTGAAAGTCAATTTTAGATGTTTATATTTGGTTTTGTTTCAATGGGGAACTGATACCTTCTTTGTTTCATATCTCAAATTTTAATTTTTCCAAAGTAATCGTGTGTATATGGTTTTCATGTATTGTTTTCTCATTGCACTGCAGCCAACTTCAGTTCAGCAGATTCCAATCCCTATTTATGCGCCACTGCAAGGACAGCATCAAGCCCAGCTGAGTTTGGGTGCTGGACCTGCTGTATCCCAGGCTCAGGAACTATTCAGTTCTTCACTTCAGCCATATAGGTAAATGCTTTAAGGTTAAGTTTGTGATGTTGCAAACGATGTAATTGCTAAGCCTTTTTGTCATATCCCTACTGCTCCCTCCTTCCCCCCAAAAGCTAGAATGACCCTGTTATAAACTGCATTAAATAGTTACGTGTGTTGATTATATGTCATGAACTTCAGCCTCTGGTCATGTCACTCAGACTTTGTTGAACGAAGTCAAGCTTCAAAGCTTCTTGAAGAAGAGGCTAACAGCAATCCCGTAACAATTAGAAATCACAGAAAATAGCTGTGAAAGGACCTAAAAGTTGGTGTCATCTCACTGCTGACATTCATAAATCCAGGCCCGCTCTGTGTGAGCTGAGACGTGACAGATAACAACAGTGCCTAAGGAGGCGGAGGCAAGGGTGGAGCATAATGAAAGAGAAGTAGAGTGTCAGACAGAGAACAGGACTAGTGGTAGTAATAATGGTGATGAGTATGCTGTGTGGTGCAGAAGAAACCGTTATACTGAAAGATTAACTGTAAATTTTCTTTGCAATTAAGCAAGTAATGAAAACTGATCTTTACTGAACTTTCTTTGTATATGATAGCTATTCAGCCCTTTACATGCACGAACTTATTTTAATTTAGTCCTGACAAAATCATGTACGTTAGATTGAGTCATCCCTACTTGACATTTGAAGGGGTTGGGTTCTTTTTTACCTCATGTTACACTACGTATAAGTGGCAGAGTCTGGATTTAACCCCATGTGTCTCTTATCTCCGGCTTAATGAGAGTGGGAGGGTAGAGTAAGAGTCAAAAGATAACCCTGATCCAGGCACAGCTTGGTCATCATCATGGTATACCTGTCATCAATACCCAGGATAATGGCCCTAAACCATCAAAAAGAAAAACTCCTCTCAGGACATTTATGTAAAGGATGTTGCAAAATTATGCACTTGCTTTTAGAAACTTGTTTTTGAAGTCAGGTAGAATTTCCGTACTTTATAGATTAAACTTGGCATCAATTGATACAGCTCATTTCTTTCAGATTACCTGTTATACTCCTAACAGAAGCTAGGTTCAGCTAATCAAACTTTCTCAAAAGATGAGAATTATTATTAATAAACTTAATAAATGTGGCTCTCACTTTTTTTTTATTAAAGATTCTTCAGTAGAATTTAGTACATCTGTATAATTATTTGTATAGTATGTTTCATTTTCTGGTATCAGTCTGTGATTTAGCTTGGTTATTCCAAGAAATTCTCTGAACAAGTAAAGCTGTTTAGTCCAACTAGAATTAGAAGCAGTCTCCCATGTTGTTAAATTTGGGAATCTCTTGAAATTTGTAGTAAAATTAAGCTTTAAAATTGCACTAGATTTAGAAACAGTAGAATAGATTGTCTCAAACCAATCTCCTTTTGATTGGTACTGGCGGTTTGAAACGTTGAAAAGTTCGCAGCTGATTTTCAGCTCTGTTAAAAAGAATTCAGTGATTAGTCTTCCATAACCATGGGAGATGGATAGTAAGTAGTACGCTGACATTCTGTATTTGTAATCCTCATTTTAACAGTTGCCTTGGAAGATGTACTTTTAAAGATCAAATTTGTTCAGTAAAAATATAATGTAAGTTGTGTATGTAGTTGTGGCAAATGGCTACTTGGAAGGCACCAGTTTAGACTTTGAAAGTAATTGTATTCCTACCACATGCTGTTTCTTGTTCTGAATGTAATTGGCATGGTATTTGTTAACAGGGAGTCCCTGAATTCATTTCTGCCAGGACAGGGTACTTAATAACAGTATACTTACGTATTCTTCCCATTTTATATTTGAAGCAAATTATAAGTAGACATTGTAAAGGTAAACTTGTGGCCCTAGACTAGCAAGCACTCCTGCTTAATGGGTTTTGTTTCTGCTGCATGTGTCAGTTTTAACAAAACATTAGTGTTACTTGAGTATATTATCTTTAATCCACTACTTTGATTTAGTTTGTATCTTAGCATTTTTTAAAGTAAAAATTGGAGGCCTCCACCCAGAAATAATAGGACAGTCCAAGGTTAGATTCCAGTATTTATTTTAAAAAGAGAGAATACTTTTAAAATATGCAATACAGTGTTACTAACTATAGTCACTAAGCTGTACATTCTGTGGCTTATTTATTTTATAACTGGAGGTTTAAACTCTGACCATAATGCTGTGTTGCATATTTGAACATTGCTAAGGGAGTAGATCTTGAAGTTCTTATCAGAAGAAAAATTTCATAAGTATGTGTGGTAACAGGTGTTAACTAGTCATTGTTGTGATCATTTTGCATACATATGAATTCCAAATCATTATGTTGTACACCTGAAACTAATGTAATAAGTCCAGTATACCTCAGTTAACAAAACAACAGCAAAAAAATTGTGGGTAATCCTGTTGTGTACTGTTACTCTGCTTCATTCCATAGAGGTCTTGAAGACCTCTTATAGGAGGGAGATAGATAGATATATAAAGGGAAGTAATGAGATACAGATAATAAAAGTCAGAGCTATTGGTGCTATAAATTTGAATAGAATGTCAGTACCAAAGACAAAAACAGCATATTTGGTTCTGAGTTTGCTAGTGGACACATGGAAAGAGAATTTTTCTCATTGTTAAAGAGAAGGAAATCTCACCATTTTCTCAGGAAGAGCAAGCGTTTTCCCAAACTTTTTAAAAGATTTTTGAGGGGAGATTGGGTTGGTTTGTTTGTTTTTAGTGGAGGTACTGGGCATTGAACCGAGGACCTCGTGCATGCTAGGCATGCACTCTGCTGCTGAGCTATGCCCTCCCATTTCCCAGAACTTTTACATGTGGAGCTTCGTTGTATACAGGGCTCTAAATCTTGAAACTAGTGCCTTAGACACAGTCTGTATTCCCTACCTCTTTAATTATGCCAATTAGAGTACACACTCATTCTTAAGATTCCAGATAGAATTCCAGATAGAATTAACTTCTAACACAAGCCTTTTCTCTTTAACACTTATATAGATCTCAGCCAGCTTTTATGCAAAGCAGTCTATCCCAGCCATCTGTGGTCCTTTCTGGTACTGCCATCCATAACTTTCCAGCTGTCCAACACCAGGAACTTGCCAAGGCACAGTCGGGTCTTGCCTTTCAACAAACTTCAAATACTCAGCCTATTCCTATATTGTATGAACATCAGCTGGGCCAGGCGTCAGGACTCGGAGGTTCCCAGCTCATTGATACACATCTTCTCCAGGTACAGCAGGGACCAGAGTCATGCATTGTCACTGTACTCCTATGCAACAGATTATTTAAGGAAAGGAATTTTTAAAGAAAAATTGTTAAAAGACAGATTGAAAAAAACAAATCTTCATTTCTATCTAATAATAAAATTCTTAGAGATTGCTTTGAAGCCATAACCTTGATATCTGAATTGGAAATTTTTTTCAATCTCATTGCTGTTTTCTTATAAATTTTTTTCTAGGCTAGAGCAAATCTTACCCAGGCTTCAAATCTTTATTCTGGACAAGTTCAACAGCCTGGTCAGACAAATTTTTATAACACTGCCCAGTCACCGAGTGCTCTCCAGCAGGTAAACTATGGCATGGTAAATTTCCTCAGTTTTCTTTACTATTATTGTCGTTGTCACTGTTGCTGCTGCTTTTGTTGTTTGAGAGTTTAAGTAGAACCAGGATGGGGAGGTGGTGCAGTGGTTTCAGACTTTTCTCTGAGGTGTCCTTAGGAATTCCACGGGCCCACTGGCAGTGGGATGTGCTTCATTCCTCCAGCACCCCTCTCCTTACCCGCACTTCAATCAATTATGCTTTTTACCTCTTTTTAAAATGGGTTTCCATGTAATCACTTATTTTTACAAAGATTCCACAAATGTAAAAGTTTGAAAACCATTGTCCAGGATATACAGTTACACGTAAGTGTGGTGAATGCTTTACCCATTTGTGCTAGAAGTGAAGGAAGACTAAAGACCACCATACTGGTTAATATAACATGTAGGACTTTGTGGCAGAATCTGACAGAGTATAAATGACAAACACGTTTCTTCAGCATATCAGTGTAATTATGTTCAGTGAAAAAAATGTGTTTTTATAAAACTGTCCCCTCCAGCAATGTCATTAGCTTCCTCTTTGAAAGGTGGTGAAGGGCTAGAGGAGAGACACGCCATTAGTCATTTCCTCACAACTGTTTTTGGGGGCTGTTTTAGGCGGGGACAGTTCAAAATATATCACCTTATTGACATTCAGATTAACTACTGTTTGTATGAAAACTGAAAAGAAAGTTCATTTTTCTTGTCAAAGCTCATTTTGACCAGACCTGAAATGGCATAAAAATGTCTATTTGGGAAGTTGTAACTACTTCTACTTGTATCCTCTTGATTTGACTGTATTTTGTGGTTGTTTGACATGAACTGTGGGTTAGTTCAAAGATAGTCATAATTATTTCACTTATATAGTTTCTTCACAGCTACTCTGTTTTATTATTGCAGCTTTAATAAAAGAATGGAGATAGTCACTAAGCAAAAAAGTATATATATGAAATAGTTTAATAGATTGAAGTATTCTTTTTAAAACCTTACTCAACAGTATTGGAAGAGTCATGTCTATAGTTATAGGGACATAAATGCAACAGGTCTAAGCAAACTGCTGCAGCTTCTGTTTGCTTCTTTGCTAGGTTACAGTACCTTTACCAGCATCCCAGCTGTCCCTGCCTAATTTTGGATCTACGGGGCAGCCTTTAATTGCTCTGCCTCAGACTCTTCAGCCCCCGTTACAGCATACGACCCCTCAAGCACCGGCCCAGAGCCTGAGTCGTCCTGCGCAAGTAAGCCAGCCTTTCAGAGGGCTGATCCCTGCTGGAGCGCAGCACAGCATGATCGCGACCACAGGGAAAGTAAGCACGGAGAAATTCATGGAGTTTCTTTGAGAATTTAAGGTCATGGTTTAAATATATGCATAAAATAAAATGCATGTTTTTACCACCCTGTAGGAAATGTCAAAGCTCAGTGTACTTATGTTTTATCTGCTCACTTTTAATGTGGGTTTTACCTAATAACCTATATACCTAATAAAGAATTCATATATTTTTAGGAAGTAGATTTACACAGTCTCTTAGACTTTTCAGCCACAAATTTGGCTCTGATAATTCCATATTTGAAACCTAATAATAGAATTTTTGTACTTAAGGTTCTTTTCCCTTTGCCAGATAAAGGTACCATGTATAGACTACTAAACACAGCACTTTAGTTTATGGAATTACAGAAATGTTAAGTTTATTTTATGCTTTTTCTCAGATGTCTGAAATGGAACTAAAAGCGTTTGGAAGTGGCATTGACATAAAACCAGGCACACCTCCAATCAGCGGTAGAAGCACCACACCAACATCTAGTCCCTTCCGGTAAAATGGGCATTTAAAGTTGCTTGTAGAATTTCCAAATAGTTGAGCACCATTTGTTTATTAGATACTTAATATGTCTCCTGTCTTGTAGTAAGCACAAGACATTCTGACAGTTTTATCCAAGATTTTAAACTACTCAGTTACTAAGAATGTATTTGTTATACTCTATCTTAAGAAAATTTTAACCTAGGGCAAAACTAGCTGGTATGCTTTCTCACGTCTGCACCTCCCGTGTCTCTCCACTACCATGTTTGGTAACTCACCTTGGTAAACTTTCATCAACCAAGTATGATGGGTCTATCAAAAGCAGTGTCTCTAAAAATCTAACAGCATCATTTATGTGGCATTACTGTACTGACCAGTGATGGCTTCTTTCCAAGGGCTACTTCCACAAGTCCGAACAGCCAGTCCAGCAAAATGAACAGCATTGTCTATCAGAAGCAGTTCCAGTCAGCCCCTGCCACTGTGAGAATGACACAACCATTTCCTACACAGTTTGCACCCCAGGTGGGCAGATATAAGTGAGAAATGAGTATTATTTACTTGCAAGTGATTGCTAATCTGGCTAATTCTCTGACTTTATAATATTGCCATATTATAACCAGTTTAGAAGCACAGTTTTTAATGAGAAGAAATTTCTTATTTAACAGTATATGTATGACATTCAAATATATTCTCTACAGTTTTTAGCTAGGCACAAGTAGTAATCATATAGTTCTAAAGCAGACAATAGAAATATAGTCAAAAGATTCCCCACACAGCTCTGATAATTTATTTCAGTCCTGATCCTTTTATCTTTTTGAAGAAGTTGACTTTTCAGAGAAGGGTCCCAGTGCTTAATGTTTTCTAGGTTTAAAGTTGTTTTTTGTTTTTCTTTTTAAAAGATAACTGTGTGGTTGAGGTGGGAATTCAAAAAGATGTTCTAATATATGTGTAAAAATGTTGGCGTCTCTTCCATTTGCTGATCACATGGAAGGACTAACTAAAGCTGATGAGCTCTCACAGACTTGTTGAATTAGTATTATTTTCATTTATCTTCAGATTGTGTTTGGTATAGGTATGTGCCTTTTCTGCAATTACATCTTTTTAAAAAGAGACCCTAATTAATAGTCTTTCTGTCCCCCCTTCAGAATTTGTGGCTGGGGTACTAGAACCAGCTGAAGTGCCATAGCATGCTTTGTCTCATTTTTCTGTTAGATTCTCCAAGCATGGCCAGTTTGTTCTTGGTCCTTGTAGTAGAATGGCACAGACCCCTACATGTCCCTTCACTGGCAGGATGGGCACAGATTTACTCTGGGATAAGCCAACCCAGTCTAGTTGGCAGATTTTTTTTTCTTTAACAGTTCAATGTTGTATGTCTTGTTTTTTTCACTCAGATTCTCTCTCAGCCTAACCTGGTCCCTCCATTGGTAAGAGCCCCACATACTAACACCTTCCCAGCGCCTGTTCAGAGGCCACCAATGGCACTGGCCAGTCAGATGCCTCCTCCGCTGACCACAGGCCTCATGAGCCATGCTCGTTTGCCACATGTAGCCAGGGGTCCTTGTGGATCACTATCTGGAGTCAGAGGTAATCAGGCCCAGGCTGCGTTGAAGGCTGAACAAGACATGAAGGTTAGTACAGTGTTAACAGCCAACAGAGCAAGAATCTGTCTCTGAACCATGTCTTAAGATGCCTCTGGACCCATAACTGCATATCCAGGCATTCATTGTCTTAGCCGACTTAACCAAACTAACTACTTTTATTCATTCCTCCCCCCACACACCTTTTTTAGTTTTTGTTCCTCCCTATTCCCTCCACTTGTTTTTGTTTTTGTTTTGGTTTTTTTGCAACTATAGTCAGTAAACAAGTTAAAATTTTTAATTCTGTGGCCAAGTGAATTGCTCATGAAATAAATATTTGAGGGAGATTTGAGCTTAGATGCTACATTTTTTTGTTTTCGGAAGAACAAATAAGTAACAGGTTATTATAGGCTTCCCCATTTTCTTCCCTTTTTTTTTTGTTTTGTTTTGTTTTGTTTGTTTTTCTCCCTCCCTCACCCCACCCCCATCCTCCCATCCCAAAATATCAATCATGGTTATGTGAAAACTCTGGACTGGGTAAGACATGTTACCCTTCTTGATTTTTCTCCCCTCATGAGTCATCCAAGTATATTTTTCTTCTCAGACTGTTTTCATGCCATCACCACCACCACTGCCACCACCCCCCCCCCCCTTTTTTTTTGCCTGTCACCTGAGGTGGCCGTATTCCACAGCAGAGTGTGCAGTTATAGATGAAGAACTCAAAAAAGCACTTTGGGATCCTTCGTGATAAAAGGCACTGATAAACATGAGGTTTGCTAATGCAGATGGGTGCCTTTAGGAGTCTGTGTGGGGACAGTTTTTAGAGCACGAATCTTACCTGTCTGCCTGTACAGCTAGCTGAATCAGTTTATTTCTGTTTCTGTATTTACTTAGACTTGACTTTAGAGATCTTGGTGATTTTGCCAGTTTTGTCACTATGTATATCAGATCAGACTAGAAGAAGGAAAAGCTTGCTGCTTCCAAGTGGGAAATGTCCATAGTAATGCTTTCCTCTGAATTAGAAACCTGTTTATGATAGTCCTGTTAGAGAGTTCGCCTGACTGACCAAAGTTTCCTTCTGGGTTGATAGCCCTTGTTTCTGATCCTGAGTAATCAAATTTATAGACTACCCTGCAGTGAATCTCTTGTTAAATGTTACCCACTTTGATTAAGGCTCTGTGCCTAGAATTTCCATCCATTCATAACTATTAAAAATACTAGCATGTGCAGAAATCTTTGCAAACCATTTGGCTGTGGTTTCCAACTCTCCTGCCTTCTTGGCACTTGATTTTCATACATCCCCATGTTGGAAATAACATTAGAGCTTAATAATAGGATGGGGAAGGGTACAGATTTCTTAAAAATTGCTTCAGATCTTTGATTAGCACAGGTTACCTGTAGAACATGAAGAGCTTTGTTATGTACTAGGGGCGTAGACACTGCAGTGTTAATTGTGTATGTAACAGTGGTATAATTTACAGATTAACGTAAGTATGTTCTTTGGGGGCAGAGTCAATAAAACTAGGGAATTATTTTACCAGCTCAGAATGTGGTAGGAGCTATCAGAACTTAGTGATCAAGTGAAGTTGTAGTTACTAATTTCTGATGCTCTTCCCCTGCAGAAGAGAGCTGTGGGAAGAGGACTCAGCCACAAGACATTTGGTCCTAGGTGTTGGTAATGCCACAATATAAGTGCTTCCTTTTCATTTTATTGTAGACCACATATTGATAACTAGAAGTTCTTAAAGTATTACATATATGTTTTCAGATTTGCAAGTAGGCTCCCTAAATGAAATTCAATGTCAATAAGCTTTGTTCCAGAAAAGATACAGACCAACAACAATTTCTGTTTTATTATTTTATAAAAGGGCAAACTCTGACAAGGTGGTGGGAGGTGGTCCTATTCTTTTCAATTAAAAAAAAAATCACATGGAATGTTTTCAAAGATAGGAAGAAATCTATCCATTAAAAGCCGAAAGGTCAATAAGGTACTTTGGGGCCAAACCAACATGGGGAAAGCTGATTTGTGATTGGTAAGAGAATTTGAATGAGCTTGATTAACAGGATTTGGTGATGCTGCAGCATTTTCAGTTGTTGTTTTCTCATTTTTTTAAGGCAAAGCAGAGAGCAGAGGTTCTTCAGTCCACGCAACGGTTCTTCTCTGAACAGCAACAGAGCAAACAGATAGGAGGCAAAGCCCAGAAAGCGGACAGTGATTCAAGTAAACCTCCTGAAACACTGACTGACCCTCCTGGTGTCTGTCAAGAAAAAGTGGAAGAAAAGCCACCCCCCGCACCCACCATGGCCACCAAACCTGTTAGAACTGGACCAATCAAACCTCAGGCGATCAAAACCGAAGAAACAAAATCTTAAAGGCTGTGGTTCATTGCAGGGGGCTGGGGGAGGGGAGGGGGAAAGAGGGAGAATGAAGTCAGATAATGCCGGCAGCCAAAGGGGTAAATTGGTCTCTGGCGTTACCCTGTCCAGAGCTCGGAGGTGCACGAGGGACACAGGAGCAATTTACACTGACACACAGCTGCTGCACCGGGAAAACGAGGCTTTGCCAGCTTGCACCTACTGTGTAACACGCACTCTGCTGACGGCCATACACCTTCAGTCAGAATTTATATACAGATATGTGCACATATTTCTTGAGCGCATATAATTTAGAACTAAAATTCTTACGTTAGATAAAACACAAGAAATACGAGGGAAGTAACACTGCAGAAGAATATCTCAGCCTGAACAATGTGATGGTCCTAGCTAAGACATCAGATGCGGTGTCTTTGCTCCCTTATGTTCTTTGGATGTGGTTATAGCATTTATAGGCTTGGTGGTGAAGAACAGAAGATATTTGGTGCTGGATAGAGGAGCCTTATTTTTTATTATGGCAGCTTGCTATTTTTGTAACATGATGATTGAGTTGAACACAATCAAAGTACAGTAACTGATCTTCCCTTCTTCCTGGACAAGTGAGCAGATGATGAAATACTGATGTCGGCATCCTTGAACATATCCAAGTGGGCAGTGTTTGGCTACGGCTTCTATTTGAAATGATGCTGTGTTTGGATTGTGGCCTGAAGCTTTGAAGTGATGCTCGGCATCTCCTTTCTTCCATGGAGCTCTTACCATTCAGACATGACGGAGCTGGTAAAATACTAGTTAGGATGAGTCTTGCTTGCCTCTACTCAGTCATCTTTGTATGAATCCAGTGGGGTTTTTTTTGTTGTTGTTGTTGTTTTTCAAACGGTTTTTAGCTGATGTTCATGAAGAGCAGTGAGTACCTAGAACTGTGCCACTAAAGGAAATCCTGTCTAAGAAGGTGCATCTCTGTGCCAGAGCTGTGTCGTAACCATCCTTTGGGCCCTCTGCTGGAACAGTAGAATCAAGTCTCGAATAATGCCTTTTTAATTATATCCTCTAGTATTATAGATGTAGGACAGTCCTGTATCATACCTCTGTGAATGTAAGATACCTTGTACCTGCTTTATGATACGTAGTAGTGACCGTGCTTTATCAGAGCTGTTTTTAATGATGTTATTCTAGAATGTTTTCTTTCCAGATGATGATTGAGAAGCTAATTAAAAAAAAAAAATGGTGCCAGGTACCACGACAGTAACAGAACTTAGCTGTTTTCTGGGGTTTTGTTTTTTTACTTTTTTTTGATGGCGTGTGCTGGATGTCTCTGTAATTTTGTTCAGATGACTGCAGAACCTGGAAAGGCTGTGCTGCTATTGACGCATAACATACTGCTATTGGTCTTTTTATATAAATAAAATAAATAAATCTATATATATATATATACATATATATATATATAATTTGAATTTTTGGAAACTTTAGCTGTGCTGTCAACTTTGGAAAAAGTATCCCAGTTGTACTGTGTTGGGTTGGCATTGTACAGAAATTAACAGCCATATTGGTCTAGAAACGTTCAACATACTTTTTTCCATTTGTACAGGGGTAACGCACTGTATTAAATATATGTAAGGTCTTATCTACACGGGTTTGATTACAGAAACTAATAAAGTATTCTCTAAATAATGAATCTTGGAACTTCTTATCCATTCCTAAAATTTGAAGCAAGAAGGTTTGTCACATACCAAAAATGTGATCAAGACTACATCATGCAAGGGCTGTAAAGCTTGTTCCATCAAGGTAAAGGTCGTCGTAGAGGGTAACAGTCACGGCCCCTGTTCTCGGGGTGGCTGTGATCACATGGAAAACAGTCTGTCGAGGAGAGGAGGAGACAAGCCTCTCTTGACGATGCAGAGTGCTGAATGTAGAAAGCAGTCTCACCATTCCTCTGGCCAGAAATTGGAGGACCCAAAATAGATCTCAGTACTTAGGTTTGTATTTTTCATGCTTTTGCTAGCACGTTCATTGCTATTATCACCCATACAAGCCGCCTGTAGGAGAATTTGTTTTATCATTTATTCAGTTGGTGAAGTACTGAGGAATTTCAGTTGGCTAAAATCCTGCATCCAGAATCCAGACACAGCTTTAGGAAAACTAGTAATTCGGTCACTAACAACCCGTGTGCCCTCTTTACTCATAGAAACTGTGTTTGATACTTAAACACATTTAAAATATTCAAGTACTAATAAACCCTTGCCGTCGAAGCTTTTCAGTCTCAGGTTTTCCTCAAAATGTACTCTTAAGTTGTGATGGAGAAAGGTTGGGGACACAAAGGTGTACCAAAGAGCCATAGTCACTGCTTCACACGTTGCCTTCTTTCTAACTCACTTCCATCACCACTGTCTTTCACACTCTAGTCTTTAAGTTCAATCCTCCTGAATTCTGGGGCCGACACAGGCTGACCGCCTGTATGGCCTGGCACTGTCCTCATCTACAAGCTGCGGGGTGTGTGCTGCTCGGTTGTGTTGTGTTGAGACCACCAGTCCCTTAGGCCCTTTGCTAGTGAGGATCTACAGAGGGAAAGATGGCAGCAAAGACAGAGCAGAGTAAGATGTGTATACAAGTGCTTCTCCACAGGGTGGGTCATATACGTTGTGTCTCGCTTCTCCGGCTTCTGGCACAACCCAGCAGATGCTGCAGTTAGTGGATGGCAATAGGTTTGGTCACATAACGTGAACATTCTCTGCCCCTTAAACGCTTCCAGCAGCGGGGAAGAAGGTGTGTTTTTGTTTTTTCTAAATTGTTTTATGATGGAAGAGTGATTAGGGCTGTACAGTTGGGGAATGAGAGGTGGGTATAATTTGAAAAGACATTTAATTTACTTGTTTTCACAGTACATGTTACAGACAGTTAAGCTCCAACATACTATTGGGTAGAGGTAAGATGTAGAAAGTAGGTTTGGAATATATCAGGCTTTAAAGCTGAAAGTAGACTCTCAGAACCTAGCTGTATGAGGCCTGTCTCATGTGACACATCCTCAGTGATTCTTCACGCTGCCATCGCAGCGTATTTCATAGCTTAGCGTATGTACTGTTTCCACATTCCCTTTCCAGTCTCTTTCCTAGCCATAATCTGCACTTAACCACAGTGGACCTATTTTTGAAAAGCATCTTAATCTGATCCTATTTTAGATGCTTTTAAGAAATTTCAGCTATAAAATTTCTTCTTGGGAAATGAAACAAAAGAATTAGGCAATGATGTCTTAAAAGTTACACTGATCATCCTAGCGTTTGCACGTTGTTTCTCCTACGTCGTCAAAAGAAAACGTTTCCTTGCGCTTTTCCTTCCTCTGTGCTTCACACCCTGAGGCGTAAAGCCGAGTCTGCTGCTGTCTTGTCTCAGCTGTGCGGACATGCCTGTAAAAGTTACACCCGGCTTGCCCATCTTGCAGAGATTGAGGACATTTGAATAACATTCAATGTAGAGTGCGAGAGCCGTGAACCTTTGTTGTTGTAGGAATGGCAAGATAACAGTCCCTAGAGGAGCCTCCTCTTTGGCTGTCAGTTCAGGGCTTCCTGTGAGGCCCAGTGCGGCGCCCATCCTGTTCTCCCAAGAGCACCCCTGCATATCCTCACAACGCTCCCCCGTCACCTGAGATGTCCTTGGTCTCCATCCCATGCAACTAAGCCCAACAGAGGAGGTTCTGTGCCCCTATTGCAAAATTAGTAATAGTATCAGTGGTATGTTTTCCTACTGTTTCTCATTTTACTTCTTTTTTAACTTTTTTTTTAAAGGAGGTACTAGGCGTTGAACCCAGGACCTTGTGCATCCTAAGCATGCGCTCTACCACTGAGCTATATCTTCCCCCCGTTCTAGTTTTATTTTGTTTTGTGAGTGGAAAATTGTAGCTGTTAAATTTGTGAACTTAGGTACCAGGTAGACCACGTTTTGAACCCCAGCTTTTTCACGTGTTATCTCACAAGCAGCGGCTAACTCCCTCTGTGGTTTCATTATTGTTCACGTAAAGAGACACAGACTCTCTTACTGCCGAGCTGCTGGTTTACCAGGGTCTCTTCTTACCGCTCTGAAGTGTAAACTTCATGTCTGGATGTCAGGATTCAGACACACGTTTGAGATAATCACATCGTAAAGGATGACCAGTGTAGGAGGCAGTGATTTTTTCCTGGATTGTATTGCTGTTAATCAGTTCAGATGTATCTGATGACTACAAACTACCCAGGGGTTCTTAGGTAAAAGCTCAGACTGTTCTCCATCCAAAGTCATTGGGCCCAAACAGCAACAAACACAAAACAGACCATCTTAAGACGTCAGTAGTCACTGCATACCCAGGGGTTCTTAGGTAAAAGCTCAGACTGTTCTCCATCCAAAGTCATTGGGCCCAAACAGCAACAAACACAAAACAGACCATCTTAAGACGTCAGTAGTCACTGCATACCCAGGGGTTCTTAGGTAAAAGCTCAGACTGTTCTCCATCCAAAGTCATTGGGCCCAAACAGCAACAAACACAAAACACCATCTTAAGACGTCAGTAGTCACTGCATCCCTTCTGAATTTACATTCAGTAATTGACCTGTATTCAAACTCAAGACAGAAAATTTGTTTATATTAGACTTTAGTAACCATAATAAGGCTGAAGGAAACAGATGGGAACACAATGCTATTACAGATTCTGATTTGATTTAAGTAATTATTGGGCTCCTACTAGGAACTCACTCTGCCAAGCCCTGGGAGAGGAGAAAGGGGAAAAATAAGGCCCCCACTTTCAAAAAATATATAATTGGGTTCATAAGGAAAAGGCTTACATTCATTGTATTATATGAGGGGGAGGATACACATGTTCATATTCATTTCTGGGCTAAATGCATATATTTAAACATTTAAAAATGCTAAAAAGGGGAGGAGGGGTAAAATTAGGGACTTTTGCAAATAGTTTCTCAATCCTCACTGCTGCCCTACGAGAATGAGAGTACTACTCCTCTCTAACAGGTAGGAAAACCGAGGCTCCTAGAAGCTAAATTACTTGCCCAAGGTCACCCAGCTCAAAAGGGAGAATCATGAAATCAATCAACACCTTTCATTTCAAAGCCAAAGCACCTGCCACCTCAGCAGAAGTGAGCGATCGGGAAGGAGTGGGATCGGTGATTATGATGGTGCTGGGAGGAAGGATGGAACATGAAAGAGTTTTTATTTTTATTTGGTTTTTTTGGTGGGGGGAGGAAATGAGGTTTATTTGCTTATTTTTAACAGAGGGTACTGGGGATTGAACCCAGGACCTCGTGCATGCTAAGCATGCCCTCTACCACTGAGATACGCCCTCCCCTCTTGAATGAGCTTTTAAGATGTGGTCAGTAGATAACAGGTCAAGATGCCATGCTTTCCAGCCTCTGCGTTGGTGCTTCCTCATTGCCCCTGGGGCCGAGGTCCCTTCCCCTGCTCTGCATTCAAGACCCATCTCCTCCCTGCAACGTCTTTGGGGATTTCTCATCCAGCTCACTTCTGCAGGGAAAATCTGTGGCAGCTGCTACCTTCACAGGGCTCAAATCAATCCATTAACTCGAGCTCCTGAGAGAGATTGAGTGCAGGAGGATAAAAAGGGGGAGGCAGGTGGTGTCAGTGGTGGTGATGGTGGTTTTGGCCTTTTCCTGCTCGGAGCAGGAGTTGTAACTGATGTGTGGGTATAGAGTCATCATAAGGGCATTTCTTTGGAGGCCATGAGCTGAGGTGTGGAAAGGGTCACCACCTGAGCTGATCTGGGATCAAAAGGTGAGTTGGGCTTCTTCCTAAGAACAAACCTTTCCAGCCAGATCAGCCGGGTGAGCTCAGGCCATTGTAGTTCACATACTGAGAACGGCCGTGTCACTTCTCGAGTGTGGTCAAGTGTCCAGGGACAGAGATGCATCTCTTACTCCTTTGCCAAAGGCTCGGCACCGAGGCAGCCTGGAGGGTGACCGGGCTCTGTGGTGGCACCTTTGAAGCCGGACAGACCTAGGTTCATTTGCTAGCTCTGTGCCCGCTGGGGAAGCTGCCTAATTGCTGCTCAGTTTCCCTGTTGGTTCCATGGGGATCATGATAACTTCCCCTGCAGTGTCACTGGGCTTATCAGATACAGGGAAAGGACCTCCCACGGTGTCTGCTCCCACTGCTGCTGTTTCTCTCATCAGCATCAAGCCTGCAGTGTCTCTGCCAGGTGCCTATCGGAGCAAGGACCTCGTCAACCCCAGCTTTGCCCCTGTCCCTTTCCTGTTCTTTAAAAGGCAAGAGCCCAGGAAGAGAGCTCTGCGTGTGTCGGTGACAGCAAACAGCCCTGTGCTGGAAGGGCTCCGAAGGGGCGGCACTCCTTAGCAGCACGGGACACGGCCCAGCTGTGCACCGTGGGGAGAGACAGCTCACCTCTCTGGACCTCCGTTTCCTCAGCTGTTCCTGGGGGGAACCGTAGCTGCCCTTGGTTTCTGTATCACAAGCCTAGGGTAACACTACCTGTTCTATCTAACGGGCGGGGAGGACCGTGATCCTCCCCCATAGCAGGGATTTGAATGAGAAAATACCTGCCTCATGACGACGGGGTGGGGCTGGGGGAGCGTGGGGATGGTGTGGGGGGGCTGTAGGGAGGACGCACTGAGAACACGGCGGTGAAAGTCCTCTGCAAACCGTACCATGCTGGACCCGAGCTGAGCAGTTCCGAGCCCTGAAGCCTGTTTGCTGGTGCATGTGTTTAGATTCACAGGTGCAGTGACTTTAAATCTTGAGTGCAAGGCCATGGCTGAGAAAGGCCCCATAAGCACCAGCATGAACTTCCGCTATGGAGACCTGGCCTCCGAGGTGACCAGGCGCAGAATCACCATGACCACCAGGTACTCCCGCGCTCTCTGGAGGGGTGGGAATGGTGCATAAATGCTGATCCTCACCAAGAACCTGAAACTGCCTCAGACACGGGTTTATGTCAATGTTTTTGTCTGTTTCTGCAAGGCAGATCTGTGGATAAGAAAACACTTCATCACTTACTGTGGGAAACAGACCTTTGTCACGTGGTCCTTCAGTAGGTAATGATCAGGATGCTGGGATGAACTTCAGATCCGTGGCTCTTAATTGGGGTGTGGGGATCACTTTGATAATCAGGTGGAAGTTACGGTGTGACCCCACCCAGGATATAAAATGCATGACTTTGCATAGTCTGCGGACAGCATGGACTCCCTGAAGCTTGTCCTGGTTCCCAGTGAGGCTGTAGGCTCCCTGATGGCAAGGCCTGTTTCTCTCCTTCACCACCACATGCCTGGTGCCCAGGACTGTGCTAGTGCGCCCTTAGAAGGAGGAGGCCTTAACAGATCGTCCGGCCCTGAGGGGAGGGTTTGCCTGCCTGGGAGTGGCTAGCTGCCTGTGCTGCACATAGGTGTTCTCAAACGGATCCACTGCCTGACACCTTCCCCTGATGGTAGGGTCAGTGGATAAAACACAGGATGTCTAGTTAAACTTGACTATTAGATGTGTTCTGGGCTTTAGTACGTCTGTGCAATACTTATGATATAGTAAAAAAAAAAAATTAGTCGTTTATCTGAAGTTTAAATGTAACCGAGCACCCTGTATTTTCATTTTCTAAATTTGGGAAGCCGGCAATGGCCACTGTGGGCTGTCCGATCCTCTCCCTGGTCTGAGGTCCCCAGATCCAGCCGGGTGCCCAAGGCGTCCCATATATAAAGGCGTGAAAAACATCAGGACTCCGATTCATATTAAAACTGAGCTTTATTGAAATTGATGTCTGCTCCTTCCCTGTGTGTCAGGAGGCCGCATGTAGATTCTGAGGCTTTCCTGGTGGAAGGACAGGAGCTACAAAGCTGGGGGAAGTCAGCGGGGGCTGCTTCACTCACTCGCAGCAAACTCCAGCATGCTGCAGCTTGTCGGTGTGGTTAAGTGGACTTCATAAGTTATTGTCTAGTCTTATGAAACGAAGGTGACCCTCAGTAGAGACCGGTGACCTGACGGATTTCTGCCAAGAAACCTGGGTTGAAATAATTCTAACAGTGAAAATATTCGTAAAGAACAACAGTGGGCAGAGCTGATGCTTTTGGTTTGAGTTCTGTGGGTATAAAATGAGTTTAAAAATAATGATTTTATTAAACCTGATAAGGTGGCCAAAAAATAAAAATTGATTTGAAAGAGGGACCTCCATCCAGTATTGTTCACAATGATTCTTGAGACCTTAGAGTTTATTGGGATGTAAGATACTAGTGAACTGATAAAAAAAAAAATGATGTACAATTTCCTAGTCAACATAGGTGTGGAGGGGTTAAACCTTTACTGAGGGCTACATGGCAAATTGATACCACCGGTTACACTGTGAAAATGGTGCCTGTATGCTCTAACATCCACTCAAGAAGGAAGAGATCCCACAATTTTGGGGCCTCTCCTAGCCTCCCTCTCTGTTACCCCATCCTCATTACCCTCCCACCACCCCCTTAGCAAAATTAGGGATCTGCTCTGACTGGGAGATGTGGCAGTGAACTTGTGATCAGGAGATCTGAGTTTTGATTCCAGTTCTGTACTTTACTGGCCACAAGTCCTGGGTAAATCACCTTCTTTCTCCATTTCCTCAGCTGCAAAGCTGACTGTGACCTGTGGTTGAGAATCTGAATGTAATTAGTTTCTAGTTAATTCTGAGTCCCTGAAACACAGCAGGTGTTCAGGGAACAGTTAAATCTGAATCTGTAATCACTTGACAGGCTAGTCCTGGGCCTTGCCCAGCGCTGAATAGGATGGAGATGCCTAATGCGTTCCAGCAGGAGGGGAGGAGATTAGGCTGGGCGGGGTGGAGACTAGGCAGAAGGGAGAGGTGAAGTGAGCCTAGGCTGAACCGGCCAGAGAAGAGCTGGGCTGCAAATAGAACCTTGAGAGAGAGCCTGCCCTGGGCTGAAAGCACAGAGAGCTGGCTGGCAGGGGTGGACCCCAGCCCCATCGGGACCAGTGGGGACGGTTAAGTTCTCTCTGAGAAGAGCTGACACACAATTAAAGTGTAAATAGAATGTACCTAAACATTTTTGCCAGCTGAGAGCTCTGTAAATGTGTGTAGATGAATCAGGATGTCCTCCAATGTGTTCTCTGTACGTGCTGGGATCTGAGGGTTCTTTTTTCTTCTTCTTTTAAAAAAAGTCCCATCTTTATTTAAATGATGTCCGTGTGCCTTTCCTCCCAGAGAAGAGATATTAACCCCAACAAGTGATGAGGCCAGGGAGATACTCTCAGATGTGGACCCGGAACCCGTCCCCCCTCCTCCTAGTGCAGCCAGCCCCGAAGTACCCCCAGCCCCTCCTCCCTCTCCGGCTGAGGACCCCAGCATCTCCTAAGCACTGGAAACATCTGTCATCTTGAAGTGGACTTTGACAGAAAACTCCAGAAAACAGTTTCCATCAAGTCCTCGGATTGTCTTTGAAGACTGTCTTGGAAAAATCTGTTTTTCCTTTCCTATTTTTCGCCTCCTACTATCACTGTGGAGCCTGGTTAATCCTTACTAATGCACTTAGAAGAATCTTTGGTTTCTCAAGCCAAGTCTCTGATCAATGTCTGTATTTTGGTCTGTAATTTATGCCACGCTGTGGAACACTTACGGTAGTCAGACGTATTTGAATTAAAAAAAAAATTATCAGGCCTCAATGCTTGTTACGAAATCCAGAAGAGTGGAAAATCCAGGCCTCTGTGACTTTAAGAGAACTGAGCTCCAGAGAACCCTGCGGTGTTGGGGTTTTCAAAACTCCGCCTGCAACACAACAGTTTATGGCCTTTTGGAGTGGGGTGACTGGGCTGTCTCCCACCTCTTGTCCTGGTGACCGGCTGCATCTACATTTATGAACTACATTTTCAAAGTTTGCTTCTTGGAGATTTAAGTGAATTTCAAACTCTGTAACAGAAGAAACAACCTGAAAAGCAGCCAAGAGCAGAGTGACCTAGTTAGGGAGGAGAAGTATGCAGCTCCCATCCTCAGGTCAGGATTCCCCAAAGCACCTTCAAGGACCGCCTCTGCCCCCCGCCCGGGGCTCTTCCAAAGAGTTTGAAAGCATCAAAAATGTGATCATTCAAATCCACATCTGGGAAATGTCCTTAGGTGCTGTCAGGGAGGGGTAAATTTCCCCCTCTACCCCTCTTGAATTCTCGTGGCTTGGACTAACAATAAAACTGACACAAGACAGATTAACAGGAGAAAAAGAAACAGCTTTTAATTCATGCACACAGAGGTCTCATGGAAATAGGACCTAAGAAGTGGCCAAAGCAGGCAACTTTTCTGCTTTTTAGACAAACAATACATTTGTGAGGAATTGACAGGACAAAGAAACTTAGGTTTTGGGTGCTCAGTTAATAAACAATCTAAACAGAGTTTGGGCTTAGGGTAGTAAAAGAAAAAAGTAACAAGGTTTGTTTATACAGGCTTCTTGGCCTGGATGCCTTGTCTCCGGCCATGAAGGGAGTCCTTCTGCCTCCAGGTGGAGGGAGGTCGTCTTTCACATGAGAGATTGACTTCCTGCTCTCAGAGAGACAGAAAGGAGGGTCAGAGTGTGCCTCTTGCATGGGTTGTTTTTTAAGTAACTTTAATTCAAGATAATCCATTTGCCATTCAGGCACATTTCGGGGTGGCCTGCCTTGCAACAGAGCCATCTTTTACTGCATTCACTTCTTCATAGAGTCCTCATGGTGTGGTCGTTCTCTCTCCAAGCCTGCCTTTCTAAGAGCGCTCAAGTCCGCCTGCCCGCAGAGTCAGCGGGCTGTGCTGTGGATGCGGAAGTCAGGGTCCTTACTTGTCGGTGACAGCAGCGGGGGGCAGGGGGAGCATGCCTGGAGCGCCTGTCACTGCCAGCGGGGGGCTCAACCCACACACAATCTCATCCTCAGACAGATAAGGAAAAAACCTGCACTGTCCAATAGGGTAGCCACTAGCCACCTGTGGCTACTTAAACTTAAATTCATCAAACTTAAACGAAATATAAAATTCTGTTCCTCGCAGTAGCCACGTTTGCAGTGCTCAGTAGCTACCTGAGACTGGTGGCTCCCATGTTGGATGACGTAGATACAGAATACGACTGTCAGAAGGTTCTATTAGTGCCGGAACGGAGGGTGAGTGACTTGTCTAAGGTCACACAGCCAGTTAAGAATAGAATCAAGAATGAGAAAGGGCAGGAAGGACGATGCCTTGTGGTCGTTTTATTTCCAGATGTTTCTTAGCAAGTTCCAGGGTGTTTTTTTCTGTGCATTCATTTGTTCAAAACAAATGTTCAGTTCCAACTGTGCGAGCTGGGCATTGTTCTAGGGACATGTTACTGAGCAAAGTAATCAACCCCTTCCCCGCATGGAGTTTGCAGTCTAGTTTGGGGAAGACTGACAAAAAGTACATACAATTTGAAAACAATGAATTCTAGCATGGGTCAGGAGATGATAAAGGGAAAAGAAGTGTTACAGGGTAAGGGAAAAGAAGTGTTACAGGGTAAGGAAGATTACAGGAGGCGGAGGAAGCAGCAGGTCAGCTGCAACTGTAAATAGGGTGGTCTGGGTAGGCGACATTAGAAAGGTGGTGATGTTTGAGTAGACTTTGAAGACAGCAAAGGAGTTGGGTGTGGGGGGCATCAGGGGCAGAGGGAAGAGTGAGTGCAAAGGCCTTAAGAAAACAGTGTGATTGGTATATCCAAAGGAGGGTAAGGAGGCCAGTGGGGCATGGCTGGGGTAGAGTGAGTCAGGGGCCATTAGAAGAAGGTGAAGTCCCAGCAGGTAGGGGAAGGCGGGAGGTCATGTGGGGCTTTGCAAGGAAGGCGAATGAGCTAGGAAGGCGTGGAAGGTTTTCAGAAAAGGAGAAGTGCGCTCTGGCTGCTGGGTGAGAAGAGGCTGTGTGAGGGGAGGGAACCGCATCACTTCAGAGGCCACTGCAGTCATCTAGGAAAAAGACGATGATCATTTGGGCAGGTAGCAGCTGGGATGGTGAGAAATGTGGTCGGATTCTGAATATAGGTATTTGAAGGTGGAACCAACAAAAGTTTCTGGTGGATTGGATGAGGAGTTATGAAAGAAAGGAGTAAAGGGTGACCCCAAGATTTTTGGCCTGAGCAGCGGGAGGGCTGGACTTCCCATCAGCCTCAAGATGAGTTGATTTGGTGTGTCCAGTGAGGGAGGGATAGGGAAATTCAGAAATTCCACTTCTGTTGGCTTATATGCCCTCATAGACATTTACATTAAGATGTCAAGTGGTCAAAGGAATATACGAGTCTGGAGTCCGGGGGTAGTCTGGGCTGGAGATGTAAATTTGGGGAGGTCATCAGCTTGGAGATGAGGTTTAAAGCCATGAGGCTAGATGAGATCACCAGAAGAATGAGTGGAGAAACCCTAAAGGGAGCCGTGGGCTGTAGCCCCCGATTGTGCGAACAAAGGAATGAGCCTTGGGCTGGAATGGGAAACAAGTTATAAAAGGCTGCAGACTCAGAGGTGAGAAGGCTGGTTAGCCAAGGACGGGTAAGATCCCCAGAGGGGGGCAACCTAAGACAGGCACAGCCGCCTGAGTCAGAAAGAATGTTGTCAAGCAGCTATTTTCCATCATGTTCCGCCCTGATAAGATGGAAGGCTCACTAGCTCCACGACGAGCGTAATCTATCAAAAATATCAAAGGATCTTAAGATCCTGACCTTAAAACAATCTGTGCGTCTAGGGAGTCATAAAATGTCATACCATAGTTAAACATTTTCCATATTGTTCTCCTTTGCTTTATAAGCCTGTGTAGTTTAATAAACGTTTAGAGTAGCCGTCAGCTCTCTCCGCACACGGTGTGTGTGTGTACCTGATATTGTGATGCCAACACTGGGGCGCTTCAATCTTAAGAGATTGAGGCTCCGAGATGGTTAATTTGATGTGTCAACTTGACTGGACCAAGGGGTGTGCAGATTAAACATTATTTCTGGGTGTGTCTGTGAAGGTGTTTCTGGATGAGATAAGCTTTTGAACTGGTGGACCTGGTAAAGTAGACCACCCTCCCCAGGGTGGGCAGGCATCACACCTTCCAGGTAGGGCCTGGAAAGAACAAAGAGGTGGAGGAGGAGGAATTCACCTCTTCTGCTCCCTGCTGGCCCGTCTGAGCTGGGACATAGCTCTTCTGGCCTGACTGGGATTTACATCATTGGCTCCCCTAGTTCTCAGGCCTTTGAACTCAGACTGAATTGCCCCACCAGCTTTCCTGGGTCTCTGGCTTGCAGGTGGTAGATCCTGGGACTTTTCCACAATAGCATGAGCCACAATAACCTTTTTATAGCTGTATCTGTGTGTCTGTCTATATACCTCCTGTTGGTCCCATTTCACTGGAAAACTCTGACTGACACATGCTAAAAGGACGAACCAGCAAGCAAACCAGGAGGGAGCACTCTGTGGTGCAGGAGGAGTCGAATGTCCTGGCCACTGAATGAAGTCTCCTTCTTCCTTTACCTGCTCCTTCCAGCCCAAAGCCGGAAGCAGTGGCTGATGGAGGGAAAGGAAACACGGGCAGGGCTGTGCAAGCAGGGTTTGGGTCACCTGTGTGTGTGTGCTGTGACCGCTCAAAGGTGTCACCTCACCTTCCACGTTACACTCAACACCTGGCAGCTAAAGGTGTTTAAAGGGTGAATGAATTCATGCCCTCTGAATTCTGGGGTTCCCAGTCTTCAGGAGTTTGCTACCAGTGGAATAGAGTGTTAATTCCCAGTTGCTATGGGCTGCGTTGTTCCCCCCCCACCCAATTTCCATGTTGAAGTCCTAACCCCTGGTACCTCAGAATGTGACTGTCTTTGGAGATAGACCTTTAAAGAGGTAATTAAATTTAGTAAAGAGGTAATTAAATACCTTAGGTTTGCTCACCTGGGGTTGTGGCTTATGAAATGCACACCCATGACAGCAAGTAAGAACCAAAATGGAACTAGGGTGAAAGAGGGTAAGCTGGAGAAAGACGAAAAGATTGTCTGAGAAGGACCAGAAGCATAAGAGATGGGGGTGGGAAGGTGGGAATCCACTGCTTGCCTGCTGTCATGGTGAGCGACACCTCAAGACCAGGTGTGAGCCTCTCAGTTACACACGCACAACACACATACACACACACAACCCAACACAACTTTAGCATCCTGCAGTCACAGCTCCCAACCCAAAGGAATTATCTGGTGGTTGAAATCTGCACTCTTCTCTTCAGCAAAGCTTCCCACAAAGTTCAAGGAGACTGTTATGTAAGACTATTTTATTTTGCAGGGCAGAGGTCCTATACCACACAACAGGATGACACTTGAAGCATTAGAAGCCAACTATAGTAAACACATCTTATGTGTGTTCAGCGCTGGCGCAAAAGCTGCTCTTCTTCCTTTAGGCTCACTATTTGTTATTGTAGCTCATGGTAACCAGGCAGTGTGCAAGAGCGGGGGATGGCCCTGGGGTCCACGTGGGGCAATCTGTTTTTCCCAAACTCTTCTCCACACATACTCTCTTCAGCCAGTAAGGGCCATTTATTATTTTTTGTTTGTTTTGTTGTTTTGGGGGGGGTATTTTTTTTGGGGGGGAGAGGAGATAATTAGGTTATTTGTTTTTTTTAATGGAGGTACTGGGGACTGAATCCAGGACCTCATGCATGCTAAGCATGCACTCTACCACTGAACTATACCATCCCCCCTCCTGGTGAGGGCCATTTATAAAAAGCCTTGTGGTTTTTGTGAAGAAACTACTACGCAATACAGCTTTTGCCTTAAGTCACCAGAAAAGTTAAACTATTTTGATTAAGTATCCCTTTAAGAGCTGACAGAAGTAAAGACTATTATAGTGTGAGATTGTCTAAATCCCCAGATGGCTGTTCCTGCCCAGTCAGCCATGGTGACAGCGCACATTCTTTTCTTTCGGATTAATCCAGGCTTGGAAAGCGGAGCGAAGCTGCGTGGGCATTGGCTGGCTGGCTCTCCCCCAGGCGCCCTGAACACCGTCCCCTTCTGCCTTTTCTGGCAGCACTTGGCAGCTCTTCAAACCTTGGAAAGCCTGATGTCGTAGGAGACCATGTTGAAGTTGTCCCAGGCAAAGAGCTTCTTCTCCAGGGGGTTGTAGTCAATCATGCTGTTGTACTTGTAGCGGTTCTTGAAGGGGACAGTCAGGGCCTTGCTGCTCCCCGTGTGGGTGTCGTAGGCGAAGTTGACGGCAGCATCGGGCGACGAATAGCTGCTGACGGTGTACAAGGTGCCACAGATGATGAAGGCGTTGGCGACTGACTGCTTCCGGATGTTAGTCTCCCAGGTTTGTTCAAGTTCCAGGTTCTCTGGGTTCAGTTTGGAGAGGACAATGGCGCCTTTGGCCGCCTCGGTGCTGTAGATGACCCAGAGGCCTGTCTCGTCCACGGCCAGGTCGATGTCTGTGTAGCCACCCCAGGAATAGGGGAACTGTCCGTGGTAGCCAGCTCCAGGGATTTCCCTCTCAGCCTTCAGCGTCTCGGTGCCCAGCTCATACCTGATAAGCGTCCTGGACTTGGCTTCCTGGAAATAGAGGCTCCCCTGGTACACCACTGCGCCCGTGCTTTCCAGTGGCCTGGGCAGCACGTGCACCTTGGAAGGGTAGCCCTGCGTTAACTGGCTGACGAAGTCGTACTCAAACACCTGGCGGATGTCCGTGCCCACCGTGTCGATTCTCCACGTGGTCTCCCGGGTATAGGGTTGGGCAGCCTCGGGGTCTCTCATCCACACGCCATACTTGCCTGTGATTGTTTCAGCTCTTCTCAGCGTGACAGGCTCTCCTACCCACACGAGTTCTCCACATCCTGGTGAATTAAGACAAAACCCGCTTATCCACCATCTTTCCACGATGTCGAAGCAGGGCAGAGCTGGCAGAAGTGAAAACCCCAGGGACAGACCATCTGGGTTTAAGCCCAGGCCTTGCCACCGCTGGCTGTGTGGCTTCCAATAAGTTACTTTGCTCGCTCAGATTCACTTTTCTCATTCGCAAAGGGGGACAACAGTAGTGTCTTGGGTAGTGGGCTGTTGTCAGTTTTAAATGTAATTGTACATGTTAAGTGCTTGGTATGGACCAAATGCTCAGTAAATATTATAAGATTAATACACGATCTGAATTGAACCACAGTTGGCCCTTCAACGACACAGGTTTGCACAGCATGGGGTGTAATTACATGGATTCTTTTCAATAAATACTGCTTCTGCTTGGTATCAGTTATAAAGATGCAGGAGGGCTTCACACTATATTTGAAATAATCGACTTAAGCTGGACGGGGTCTCATGGTGTTTGTTATATTACTTTTTATGACTTTCAGGTCTGATTTATTTCATTATTTTTTAAAAAATGAGACAAAAAATCAAGTCCTTGTAATTTCTATAAAACAAAGATTTTTAAAGCCCTTCCCCCGATGGACTACATATTTCAGGCATCCATTTGATACAATAAAACAAGAATATAATTTTAAAGATGGGGAGATGATTGAAAACTTATACTTAGCCAAATCAAAACAAGTCTCTGTACTTTAATGGGCACCTCAATTACCTTATAGAAGGGGAAGCTTCGGGGGAGATATAGCTCAGTGGCAGAGCATGTGCTTAGCATGCAGGAGGCCCTGGGTTCAATCCCTGGTACCTCTCAACATAAATAAAAAATAAGCCTAATTACCTCTCCCCCCACCCCCAAAAGAAGGTAGAAACTCTTTGCTGCCCATATCTCAGGGAATCATATTTTGAATATTTCAAAAACTCCCCACCCCACACATGCCCTTCAGTGCTAGCCGTAATTGTCAGTAATGTGGGTAGTCACTGTTTGTGAAAACCAGTCTTTGTCTTAAAAATCAGGCTTTCAGGGAACATCGTGGAGAGGGGCAATCATACTTTTCCTAAGTACCCAACATTCAGAAGAGATACCTTTAGTAACAGATAGTGTGCTGGGGTGGTACAAGATGTCCACTTGGCCTCAAGATAACAATATGAAGGGTCTACTGAAAAATGTCATTTTTCATGTGAGATCAATTCTATGTGACAACCAAGTGGGTGAAACAGACACATCCCTGATCTTCCCCCAGGGCAGCCCACTCCCCATCCCAAGGGTAAGGCGATAAGATACAGAACTTGGCTAGGAAATGTTGACTTCCTGCCAGCTGCCCTGGAAAGAGCTGAAAGGGGGTTCTGTTCTTTTCCCCCTTCCCTGCCTCTGCTCGCAGGGAGGTGCCTTGTCCAACCCTCCCTCCTTGTAGTGGGCTGACCAACTCTGAACACAGAGCCAGACACAGATAAGGACCACCTGGGTACAGAAGAGAAGAAATTTAACTCCATACCATGGCCTTCCTCTTCACTCCTGGGACGACCAGACGGACTCTCCTTCAAGATTCGTGAAGCAGGAACCTCAGTTAACTCTGACTTCAGTTCCTGGAAGTCCAAGTTCTCCAAATTCCATTTAGAAACTATATTAAAAGAAAGAGCAAAATCATACTGTGAGGGAAAAGGTCTAAGGATGGACTATGTTGAGGATGGGATTTAAATAGGCTTCCAAAGATATGCCAATATTTGAGATTTGTTTTAAGATAATAGTTGGGGTGGGGGAAGGGGAGGAGGAACAGGGACAATGAAACAAGACTGGGCTATGCTGACAACTGTCAGAGCTGGGTGAGAGGTACATTGGGGTTTGTATTATTCTGTCTACTTTGGTGAATTTTTGAAAAACTCCATAGTAAAAAGCTCACAAATAATATATTGCATAGCAATGTGCTAGCACAGGGTAGCATATTCAAAATAAGCTTGTACACAGTGAAAATAATTCCCACTAGGAGCTCTGATTTATGAGTCAGTGAGGTGTGATGCAGGGACATTGGGAAGATCCTCAGCATCTTCTGGGATGCCTGAAATTCAACAATTGACAATTTCCTGCATGACTTAATTTTTTTCATTGTCATGAGGCAAATGTTCCTGTAAGAAGTAACATATTAAGCTTTACATGCTCAGCTGAAATATTGTGTCAGATATCTTTCCAGGACAAGTTTTGAACAAGGAAGAAAATGTGCGTCTGATACAAGTTATTTCACTCTGTGAACGTAGCTACGATGGTCATACCATTCAGTGATCTACTGAGAAAAAGATGTATATTGAGAAAAGTAGATACATACGCTTGCAAGTCAGTAAGAAGAAAATTAAGAAAAATGCCCTCTTTAACCGCAGCGAATTAAAAAAAAGTGAGAAAAAGAAACCCAGATAGGCATTTCCCCAGGTGACTTCCTTGAAGATAGTTACAATACTGACACTGAAATATTGAAAAACAGCTTCTTTGTGAAAAGAGATGATTAAGTATTTACACTCTTTCCACATTTCAAAGCAGTTTTATAGAAATCATTTATGTGATCTGGTGCCTTCATATGTTTTAGAGAAATAGAAATAGGCTTTAGCACTGCAGTCTGCACCTAATTTAATTACTGCCACCATGTATTAAGTGCCTCCTATAAGCCAGGTACTATGCTAGGCTCTTGCTATCATTACCTCTATTCCACATAGCAGTCCTGAGGGGGAATGTTATGCTCATTTTGCAGAAGAGGCAACTGAGGCTCAGAAAGGTTAAGTAACTTGCCCAAGGCCACACAGCTGTTAAGTGGTAGGACTAGGACTTGAACCCAGGTCTGCCAAGATCATGGCAGTTGTGAACCTTTCCACCCTGTGGTGGAGACGTGTATCAGTTATAAACGTATTGCTTTTCAGTGCCGAACTGAACCCTTCCATAGACGCTCTCTGGAAAGGCATTTCTCCTTTAGAGTGAGCACAATGTTAAGCTCTCTCAGTAGAGGGCGCTGGAGGGACACTGTGGGGTGGTGGGGGGAAGGAGGCGGTCTCCTGCAATTTCCCTGCAGGGGCTGGGCTGGCAGCCCGCAGGTGAGGACATCTGGTGGAGTCTGGCCCCCATGCACGAGCCCAGGATGTGGTTCCTCTTTGACCTCGCAGCCTGGGCTCAGCCACAACCTTTCCACAGTCCTCTCGACATGGTGCCCAGAGTCCCTCCACAGGGACCCTGGGCAATGCAGGCTCCTGCAGCCTGTCCCAGGCTCCACTCACTCCCTGCCTGCACTTGGAGGTGGTCATTCCGGCTGCAGCCTGGGTTAATCAGCCAGCATCTCTGTTATCTGATGGGCTGAACCCCACCCTCCTCAAGGAGGCCTGAACCCCTCCCAAGTCTGTCCTTCCTTGGTACCCTCCCTCAGCCCCCCCGTGCCATGTGGAGTTTACTGTATCCCATAGTTGCTCTGTCGTCAGCGAATTCTTTATATTATACATCCCTGACTTAGCTTGCTTTCTGTTTCCTGGTTGAACCCAGACTGCTACCGCAGGCTGTAAAACAGCCTCGGAGATGTGCTCAGCCCTTTGTTGGGGGGCCCACTCCTGGAGCTGACTCAGTTGCCTCTGAGTGGCTCACACACACACACAGCTCCTACATGGCATCCCCATCAGAGGGGACACCCCCTCCCGTCAGAGCCATCCTCCATCAGCTCTTCCTCCCCGACTGCGAAGAAGAGGAGGCACAGGTGCCTGGATGGTGCCGAGTTCCTTTCCCGGTCCCACCAAGGCCCTCTGACCAAGGGGTCCTTCTCTCTCCCCCACCCTAAACCCCTTTAATCCCTCTTTGCAGAAGCCACACCTCATGTGCTTTCTTTGGAGTAAACAAGAGCCACAATAAAACATAATGTCGGGGAATGGCTTCCAGAATGACTGCAAGTCCAGTGCTCAGTTGGCAGGTGGGATGGTTGGATTACAAGCCTGCTGGCTGCTTCTTGGCTGTGTCAGCCAGGAATACCTGCCAAGGGTCAGACTCCCAGAGTAGAGCCGTCTGTCACGAGAACCGAAGCCTGTGGGAGAGGATGCAAGAACCAAAGGCAGGGAGGTCTTTGCAGGAAGGGGCCTGGACTGGGCCAGAAATAGTAGCTTCCTAGTTCAGTCCTGTCATGTACCAGCTGTGTGACTTTGGGCAAGTTACTCAACCTCTCTGAGCCTCAGAATTCTTGGCTCAAACTATAAAGAAAACATCAGTAAAAATGTATTAAAACTAAAATTTCTCTGGAATGTTTCAAAATCACTCAAATTTCACTCTGACTGTGGGAGGAAAACTAAGATTATAAAAAGATTAAGGCCCATATTGTATCAGACAGCTAAAAAATTTTAGGACTTTTATTTGTTTCTATTAAAATTCTGTCCTTCTGTGGCTAAAAAGTTCATGCCTATCACAAATTTCTGGAAGTATTTTCTGCAGGCTCTGTCCTATCTCCCTTACCTTTGCTTTATAGACACCTAGTGACCTTAACCTAGGAACTGAATTTATTAACTCGCTTGCGTATCATATACATATATGTCTATATGTATATACAAATACGCAATATATGTATAATGTATATAGGCCTGCATGACATATATATGCAAATGACATTGTAATGATTTTTGTAGTTATTTTCTATCACTGCCCGAAAAGCTAGGTCAGTATTATGTAAATGAACCGGATGAAGGAAAAGAAGGGTGCCAACATAATCACCGGTTGTCATGAACACTAGGAAAGTGAAGATTCGCAGACAACTGTCCTGGGTGCTGCCTGCCCCAACACAGGCCATCTCTAGAATCAGTGCCTGTTACAGAAACGTGTGTACATGTTGATGTTTTGATCATTTTTTAACAATAGTGGAACTCAAGCAAAAGAAGCCCTTTGTAGCTCTAATCCATCCACTGGGGGTGCTCACGCTGAGCCAGGTGCCTGCCGTGCTGGGCGCTTCGCCATGTTACCTCCTGTTGGGGCCATGATTCCCCCCATCCTGTAGGTGAGGAAGTGAAATCTGCGGTGTTGTGCTGAGCAATCTGGCGCCCCTGCTGAGTATCTTGCCCGCCTTTTTCCAGCCATTGTTGTGGTAATCTGCCTTGCACAGTTGTTACCTGCTGGGACCTCACCTCAACTGCCCTGCCCCAGCTTCTCTGCAAGAACCAGCCTGGTGCCTAGATCTGTGCATCACGGAGGTGCGTTACACCCCATGGGTGACCCTTGGCCAGTGGAGCATGGGATGCAGGGATAAATGCTCCCCTCCTCTGCTGCATTCTGCACAGCTCCTCCTTTGCCAACCACCGTGGGGACCAACTGGTGAAGGCCCCTCACCCCACTACTTGTTGGTTCTTCCTTCCTTCCCTGCCCCACCCCGTTCTCTTCCCTGGGCTGGTGGCCCATATAAACACTGCGCACAAGCCCTCAGCTCAGGCTCTGTTCTCTGGAAGGACCAGTTCAAAGTAGAGAAGAAATAAAGGGGAAAGTGGGGCTTCTCTTGTGACATTATCACCAACTCTAATTTAGCTTTGGGTAATCTACATTTTCTACTTTGGGCTGATTTAAAAGATTTCCAGACATTTCACTTCAAAACTATTACTACAAAATTTTATTTGGGTGTATTATCTCAACTCTCTCTCTCTCTCTCTCACACACACACACACACACACACACACACCTATAGACAAGTGATTTCCATGAGTCTTAAGGAGAATTTTTTTCTATATAACAATTACACTATAAAGAAAGTGGTGATGACACTTTGAGTTATAGGTGGAGTAAGGAAAAGGCCACCTTCTCAAGCCTTTCCCCTGCTCACTCAGCCTCACTGAGCCCTCACGCCCCCTACCCCACCCCTCAGTTATTGCCTCCCCTACATAAAGCACAGCCACACCTAATCCCAGCCGCCCCCAACACCCCTTTACCCCTCAAATCTAGAATCTCAAAGCTCACCTTTTGTCCCAAGCACTTCTTTTATTTGACGTTTAAATGTAGCTTTTCAGTCTTTCATCTTTAGTTTCTCTAAACTAAAGGTCACTTCAGGGTCCTGAAGAGCCACTGAACCTCAAGGAAAGGGGCCTGAATTCTAGTCTCAGCTGGGCCGCCAGTGGGCTGGGTGACCACAGACCACTGAGTGACCTCTCTGGGCTCCAGTTCCCACATCTGCACAAATGAGCTGCAGGTGTCAGATGCTCCCTAGGCCCCCTTCCCAGCTCTACATTCTTGTACTAATATAATTTCCTGCTGACCAAAAAACCCACTGCTAGGAAAGAGCTTCCAAGTCTGGAGTTCACTATAATGGGTTGTTGTCTTTATTTCGAAAGTAGAGCGGCTGGAACGGACAAAAAGAAATGTAAAATCGGAGAAGACATCGAATGAATTTCCAAAGACTTGTTAAATGACCACAGACAATAACTCCCCTCCACACGTGCGCGTGCACACACACACACACACACACAGATAGGTTTTGTTCATCCAGTCAACAGTCTGAAACATGTAACACCTCACAGCACTTCTGCTAATAATGATTCTTTCATTTGTGTTCAAAGCCTTACGTTCAACAAGTCTCAGCTCCACCTCGGATCAGCTGTTCAACCTGGGGCTCCTCCGTTGGCATCCTGGGCCCTTACTTTCCTTTGTTGTAAAATTTAGAATTGGATCTCTTCCAACTCTAGCAACATAGGATTTTTCAAAAATCCTTTATACCTTCGAGTGATTTCATTGGAACCCCGTGGAAACCATTATTCACAGGAGGAGTGTTCACGGCCGTGTTATGAATGAGAGAGGAAGGCGCAGAGGCTGAGTGACTTGCCCGAGGTCACACCAGGCACCAACTCCTGGGTTTTCTGACCTCACACCTGCGCAGGTCGTGCCTTTCACATAGAAAACGTTTTTAGAAAATAGTTTCCCATCGTTTTATTTTGAAGATTTTCAAAGCTTTAGAAAAGTGTAAGAAATAGTACAGCCAACGCCCCATGGGCTGTGCACTTAGATTCACCAACTATTAATATTTGGTCACACGTATTATTTTTCTTTCTCATTCTTTATATTATTGTCTCTGTCGAACCATCTGAAAGTAAACTATATAGATATTCTGCTGCCTCACCCTTAAGTACCTGAGTCTGGAACTCCTTAGAACACAGATATGCTTCCGAACCACGATACCAGATCTCACCCAAGATGCCAAACATTAACTCAATAACACAATCGGATAAATTATATCCAAATTTCTTCAAGGATCCTGAAACTGTCTCTTGTAGCTTTGTCTCCCTGGATGCAGGAATCACTCCAAGGTCATGCACTGCATTTGGTCACCACTTTGGTTCACTCCCCTTTAATCTAAAGCTCCCCAACCCTAGCCTCCCCTTTTTTTCTTTCTTGATGTCCAAATCTTTGAAGACTCCAGACTAATTGTCCCGCAACTGGATTTGCTGCTAGTTCCTCCATTGTTGGAAAACTTATTAAACAGAGAATGCTGGGGAGCACAATTTCACAAAAAGTGACACAAAAAACAACTATTAGGAAGACTGTGCCCCCCCCCCCCCCAGTGCACAGGCAGGGACTCACCTTCTGGCAGGGGCCAGGATAAACGGAGCAGCATCTGAGGCGGCAAAAGTCACCTCAAAGAGTGGTCCAGTGACTTAAAAGCAGAGACTCTCAGATGGGACCAAAATCAGGAAAATTTCCCAAACAGCATATTTAGGGAACCCACAAAGGCTTGCTGCCTCTTTATTTTGCCAAGAAAGGACATTAAAAAAAACCCAAAAACCCTACCACCTATCACTATTCCATAAATCTGTTGTCAGTTCATAAATAGAAGTCATTTTAACCACGAAAGGGAAGAATCCATGATCTCCAAACGATTCCCAAAAGGATAGCTTTCTGAAGGGGAGAGTTGGCCACTTCGTGCTGATCATATATACATGCACCTCGCCTGGGCCTTGCGTTTCTCATTGTACCATGGACCGTGCTGACTGTCACCGGTAGGCTCGAGAACCTGGAACCACTCACCTCAGGAGAACTACCAGGAGCTACGTTACTAGCAACATGTGAAAGTGATTGCTTTGTCCTCCTTAATTTGTCTGCCTCGTGCTAGATGTGTGGTCCCTGGGAGAAAGGAGGGGACAAGAGGGACAGGCCTGGGCCACGTGTAACAGGTCACCATGAGCCATATCGCTGTCACCCCACATCCTTACCTTCCTTGGATCCTGGAGGCACATCCTGAGAAATGCTGTGGGCCTTGGGGCACTGGTCCCTTCTCAGTCTTGTGACCTCCTGGTTGCTGCTTTCCAACCTCCTGGCCAGATCCTCATTCTCCGCCTCCAGTCGCCTCTTCTCCACCTCCAGAGCTGACTTGTCACGGACGAGGTTGCTGTAGGCTGTCTCCAGCTCCCTGGTTTGGGTCTCCAGCTGTTCTCGCTCCGTCCTCAGGGTGGCCAGCTCCCTCTGAAGCCCCTCCTGGGTCTCCACGGGCCTGGCAGCCTGACCTGAGGTCAGCCGGTGCAGGAGGGCCTCCAGGGAGCTGAGCCGGGCTTTGGTGGACTCCAGGTCTGCACGCTGTTTGCTGCTGTCTCTCTGCAGGTCCTGGATGGCTGACATGGCATGGCCCTGCTCGGGGCAGCTGGACTCACTAGGGCTGGCCACACTGAAGGTATACTGGCAGCTGCCACTCTGGTCGTTGGCCTTCCAGAACTGGGCTGTCCTGGCCCCCACGCCCCACGCCAGACAGGCCAGCAGCAGCAGCTGGACAGCTGGCATCTTGGGCCTGCGGCGGCCGCAGTGGGCACAGGAGCCCTCAGTGCAGAGGCTGGGCGAGGCTTTCTCTGGAACTCTCCCTACGCTGCGAGGTGTCTGGATGGGTGGCCCTGCTGGTTCCTGCCCCAGCTCCACAGAGGTTTATATATACTGGGAGCCAGCCCTGCATGGGGGGGGAGAACGAGGGGGCCACGTGAGGCCGGGTGGGGCCATGCATGGTGGGTGGGTGGGGTTCACACTGCCAGCAAGATCCTCAGAAAATGACCTTCCAGAAGTCTGTTTTGAATTTCTTTGGAAAACGAATGTCCCACTTTACCCACCCCGCAGCCCCGTAACAGTCCCTAAATATCCCCACCCTGTTTTCACACATACGCTCATACCCACCTCATCCAGTATGACTCCCTGGGTGCTGAAATCATAAGGATTTATTTCTAGTTTGTATATCCGTGTACTCTGCAAACTTTATTGAGATCTTGCCCTGTATCAGACACTGTGCTAGGAAACGGGAATATGGACGTGCCTAAGACACGGTCCCTTGTCCCTGCAGCAGTGACAGAGATGAGTAACATCCAGCCAGAAAACAAGGGCAGCACGCCACCAGCTTCGGGGAGTAGCTGTCCGATGGGAGCAGCTGGGAGAATTCTTGCCCTGCCCCTTGCTTTAAAACAAGTGTGGGTGTATGCCTCGGAGAACTTTCTTCTTCTCCTTCTTTTTAAAAATTTTTTTCCTTGAGGGAGGTAATTAGGTTTGTTTATTTATTTACTTGATGGAGGTACTGGGGATTGAACCCAGGACCTAGTGCATGCTAAGCATGCGCTCTACCATTTGAACTATACCCTCCCCCAGTTCTTCTTCTTTGTTTTTTTTTAATTTTGGGGAGAACTTTCCAATTCCAGTCTTGCACCCCAAGCACCAGCATGAAGGCTAGCCCCCAGACTAGTTCTTACCATGTGTGTGCGTGCGTGTGTGCAAGCAAATGCCTTAAAACTCACTGATGAAATCCGTGGAACCCTTCACAGGAAGATGTTTTTAAATGTATAAATTATATAGGATTGCAAAAGAAGCACATGATATTGAAATACTACAAAAGATTCTTGAATTTGAAATATAGATGTCCTTTTTGAACACATTAAAAACAAGTTCTTGTGAGGGAAGGGTCTAATTTCAAAGCAATTTTGAGTGCAAATACTATTGCTTGGTATTTGCAACAATTGCGCTTAAATGTCAAATGTCTGTGATCTCTAATGGTGGTGACAAAGTCACAGGTACTAACACAGCTTTGGATTTATCACTAGATCCATAATGGAATGAAATGTTAAACTGAAATTTCAGTTAGAAGGTGGTGAAAATAAAAACCTGATTTTTTTTTCCCCATCCCAAATCATGGGCTTTCTGGACCCTAGGTCAATAATCCCTGCTTTTTATTGATAAACCTAAAAAGAAAACAGGAAAAAAAAATGGAAAAACCACCAAATATGCCAAGAAGAGGTTCACGCAAATCAGAACATGTGCAGGAGCTTCCTCAGTAACTTTTAAAATAGTATCTGCATTTGAGCAACTAATATTGCCTGATACCAATAACATCTTTAATATTTGTGAAATAAATATTTCAAATGTGGCCTGGCAGACTCTACTCAAGATTGGGAAAATACATGTTGCTCTAAAGATTCTATTCTCATTTGATTGGTTCTAAAGTTAGGCTTGAACTTGAGACACACTTATCAGTGAGTGTCTGTTTACTGCTGACTAAGGGGTACTATTCTCAGTTCCTGAATCAGATAATAAACATTACTGAAATGATTTTTTTTTTTTAATATCTTATAGTCCGCAAGAACTGATTCAAATCTGTTCGGCTTTACTCTTAGGAATGTTTTCTTTCTGTTAAAAGGACTAAGATAATTCCTGGGCTGCCAACTCCATGGAGGAAAAGAATTCTGGATAAAGAGAAACGTAAATAATTTTACTGCCTTCAATTTGCTGAGGATTACTCTGCTCTTAAAGGAGGAACCTAGGACTGAAAGTCAGGTCTTCTGCCTTCCCTGGAACTGACTTACTTTCTGAGATCCAGCACTGCCTCGGCTAGTCCAGGAGCATGCGATCTGTATTCCTGGGGCTGTTCCAGTCAGTCCTCACTGCCCTTTCATAAATCTTTGTATTTTTCACCCACGCTTTATCCCTCTCTTTAGCTTTATCTGCGCTAAGCTGCAGGCCAGTCACTGTTGAGCTGTGTGGGTGCCAGTCAGGGGTGAAGAGTTTAACAATCCCTGGCATTTTCACTTGGTCCAACCCAGTTTTTGAATGCCAGTCAAAGGCAATCATTCTCAGTGTTCTTTATGGTGCCTAGCAAATGCCATTGTACGTGCTTAGGGAAAGAAATGTGGTTGTTGGGTTCACTGAACTTTTCTCAATCACTGTGGTTCCCCATCGTGTCTTCCCCCTGGAGCCTGATGTGTTAAGGACTGATTAAACCCACATATTCTGCCTTCCTCTAGCGACCAGCCATCACCACCCCCACCACACCTCAGTGCTTGAGCTCTGCCTGCTGCCTGCTCTCAGCAGCTCCCTCTCAAAGCCTTCATGGAACCCTCGAGCCACGTGGGCACTTACAGATGAGAGGGACTCGCCCAGGGTCACACAGCTAATGAGTGGCAGAACCAGAAAGGAAACTGAGATCTCCTGATTCCAAGGTTTTCCGCCTTCTTGCATAAGCCAAGTTCACCCAAGTGCCCACTAATTGCCCAGAAGACATGAAAAGACTCTAGTCACCTCTTCCAGGAATCAACGCTCTGTGAAATGAGCTAGCTTCCTTCACTCCCATTAATTAAGAAAAGTCTTCAGTGAAGGAAACCGATGCATACCCTTGAGTTTTCACAGCTGATTTTTACAAAACTTCATCCTCTCATGACATAGAATTATTTTCCTGAAAGCAGAGAAAAGGGCTCACTGGAAATCACAGGACGCTCCCTGCCCAGTGAAGAGCAACAAACATCTGGTCAGCTTCCTCCCACCCTTGTCGCCCTTCTGCCTTTCACTCTCCGCGCCAGATACCGCACTCCCTGCAGTCCCCACCGCCTGGAATTCTGGACGTGGAAACCCCTTTTCCTCTGAGGAAACTCTGTCCACTCCAGATTCGCTGTTAGTCTGTGTATTCCAGCTCCATTTCCTTTCTGGAGCCTGGAGCCGGGGAGTCTCCAGCTCAGATTCTCCCCACAGCCAGTAAGACCCTCCAGGCGTTGAGTCCCTGCCAACCACAGAGCTAGGCTTGTGGAGGGAGCAGGCAGGAAGGTGCTGGCTTGGGGCCCGCCGTGCAAGATGGCAGCAGCAGGGGGCGCTAGAGAGCGGCATTCTTAAGGCGTATCCGTTACTCAGTTCGATTCAAGGTTGAGTTTATCTCCATCCTTTGAGCCTGGGGGTTTGTTTGTTTGTTTGTTTGTTTGTTTGTTTGTTTGTTTGTTTCTTTGTTTTTGAGCCTGGGGATTAAGCTGGTTGGCTACTGATTTTCTTCTGCAGTCTTTCTAGGAGAAACTGGAACCTTCATGAGGGTAGGGGTGGGACTGCTTTGCTCACCATTTTGTCCCCAGTGTCTGGCAGATAGAAGTGCTCAATAAATTTTCAGTAGACACATGGATGAGTACACAATTCAAGCAGAAATAGGAAACGAAAGCAACCCCAGGAAAGAGAAGCTTCTAGGCTAGCTGCTTCTAGGCTGCTCGGGACACTGGGCGCCACCCTGGTGTCAGCCAGCAGGGCTCTCCCAGTTGGAGAGGAAGCCTTTGCGGGGGGGCACAGCCCCCCCACCCCAAACACCCACAAGTAGCCTCGAATGGGACTGTTTTATGTATACCCATGAGGGGTAAGGAGGCTTACTGCAAAGCACGGTGAGTTAAAATGGTAACTTGCTGACATGAAAGTGAGGAGCAGGGGAGGCGCTGGTGAGAAGAAGCAGGCTTAGCTGGGGAGCCCAAGGCACCAGTCTTCTACCCCGCAGCCTTCATCTGCTTCCCTGATGTTTCCTCGTTGAAACTGTTACCCCGAAAGGGGAAGGGGAAAGACCCCGGTTCTTGTCATACCCAAAAGACAAGATTTCAGACGGGAGATGGCGCACTGTGTAGAGAAAGACTTTAAAGGATTTCCTTAGGAAGGACGGGAGGCGGGCTGATCCAAGGAAGGAACAGCAGCGGTCTTTGTCCCTCCTCTTATACCCTCGCTTAGAGGTGGTCTCTTGACTGATTGATGGTTCTTGCTCCTGGAATCTTAGTCATGTTTGTCCCCTTTGCGCATGTCCTTACTCATGGCGTATACAGAAAAACCCATGGGGGGCCTAAACCGCAATGCTAATTATATTACGATGAGCATTGGGTCATCTCAGGTTAGGTCCTTCTCAGTACCGCGCAATTGTGGCTGTTGGGTTCTAACCCGTTTCTTGCTGGCGCTCATTTAGGAGAAGTAAAGCCCCTTTATGCTGCAGGCAGGCACCATGCCATCTTCTGGGCCATCCTCCCTCTCCTCCACCTACCTGCCTGACGCTCCCACTTACCTAACTACCTAACGAAATAGTTCATTATTAAGCACCTATTATGCGCTCAAGGCTGTGAGCAAACAGGTATGTGTAAGAAATCGACCTCACCCTCAAGGATCTCTCAAGCTGTAACTCTGGGTAAGATTAGTCGAGTAATCTGCATCCTGGAGAAGCCTGGTGAGGGAGAGGTCCCTTGTGAACGGAAAAGGCTTCACCGGGAGCTGTGTTCGTAATGGGACCTAATGAGGTGACATGTTAACAATGGCTCAGGCGGTCGAGTTGGAACATAGTTACAGGTCTGCACTGGGTTCTTTACGAGTAGGTTGCGTTTAACAACAAGGCATGAGGAATCACTATCTGACCCCTGATTGTTTCTCAGGAAACGTGTGTTTTCTTTGTTGGTGCCTCACAACACCCTTTGACCCAGAGCAAATAGGAAGGGGAAATCTTAAGTCAGAGAGCACCATATGTCCAGCACTTGTCCAGGTGTTCAGGGCCGTCCAGGTGGAAGCTGGTCCTGGGCACTGGGGCATCCTCTTCTCTCAATAGTGAGAGTCTTCCAAGGGCAGGACCCAGCAGCTGCAGCCACAAAGTATAGCCCAGGAACTTGACCCTGCCTGGAGAGGAAGGATTTTACTGGGTCTGAATGGTATGGGGACAGACCTCGTAGAGGTCCTGAGAGCTCCAAATGTCATGCTAGCATCTGGATAGTGCCAAACCACACTTAAATCATCACAATAAGACTGCTGGCAATTTTCAGCCTGCAGGTTCCACCACGAGTCCTATGAACATCCCAGGAAGCCTTATTATATGGCATGTTCAGCTGATTTTCTTCCAGCTGTTGATAGGTAGAATTTCTACAGGGTATTGGTGGGAGGGTGAAGGAAATAAGGAGATATAAAAGGAAGCCCAGAAAGAAAAGGTGAGACCCCCTCAAAAGACCAAACAGTTTGAAAAAGAGCATCAGGCCTGTGTTACAAGGGCCATGATAGGTTAGGTGGAAGAACGAGGCTTGGGAGGACAGTGATTTCTAATGACTTCTAACCAATCAGGGGCTGGGATACAGTACTCGTGTATGCAGTACTTTACAAAATTGTTATTCTTGTCTAACATGATGCTGTACACCAGAAATTGATGCAACATTGTAACTGATTACACTTTAAGAATGTGTCACATATTTATATTTATATTATATTCAAAATAATTAAAATTAGTTCTCTTTTGATATTTTCTTGGAATTCCTTAAGAAAACTGGACTTATTAAAGGATGTAGGGTCCCTGCCAGCAGACCCAGCTGATCTGAATATATTCAGTGTCCTTTGTGCCTTTTAATGATCTCTTGTTTCACTCTTTGTTCCTTCGTCTTTCCCTTAAAAGTCAGACTTAATCCAGTCAATTTTGTCTCCTGACACAGGGACATATCATGAACATGTTCAGCCACCTCATCACCCTCTGTTATTAAAACCTACCCCACACCCATTTGCTTCCTTCATTTGGAGAATTTTGATTTTGCTGTTACGTTTATGTCCTTCACCTGCCTTACTTAGTCCTGACTCACCTCCACACAGTGATGCTGTCTGTTTTTTGTTTTCTTTTTTTTTAAAATACTGATCCACTTTAGGATCTACTCAGATCATGCTTTTTATGTTTTTCTTATTTTTCTTTCAAGTTCACGTGAAAGTTCCTTCCTAAGGAACAGGTACCTAATTGTCAATTTGGAAATGTCCTTTTTCTGAGTTGTTTTCCTTATTCATTGACCTCTGGTTCTCATCATTTTTTTTCCTTAAAAGTAAAAAGAAAGGAAAAGTTTGTTTTCCATCATTATCTTCTCTCCTGGAATTTTCCCATGGACAAGCGTCGTAAGTCAGTCATGTTTCCCTCTCTTAGCTCCCTGATGGACTTACCTTATGGGAGCTCATGTTTCCTGAAGTAGGAAACATGAGCTTCTGTCCAGAGGGACCATCAGACACAGTGTCCTGGAGCTGACACTCTTGTCCCCATTCTTCCTTACTCTGCTAAAGACATACATCTGACTAAGGGTCGAAGAGTTTACAGGACACATTCACACAACACATCTTATTTAACTTCTCACAATGACCCTGAGGCTAGCTGCGCAAAGTTCATAGTTTCCTCTTTTATGAGTGAAGAAACTTTAGATCAGGGTGATTAACTGATTCCTTCAAGAACACATAGCTGGGAAATGGGACTAACCTGAATGCTAGCCTTCAATTCCACTCCTTCTGATGCCAGTAGATGTAGCCAGTGTCCAGGTTCTTGTCCCAGAAGGAATTCAGAGACAAGACGCAGAGTTTAAGGAAGTAAAGTGGGGATGTATTAAGGGATGGACAGTACACTCTCAAGGGGAGAGCCTGCAGGCAGGCTCAGGTGAGCAGCTGCCCTGAGTTTAAGTTGGTTACATAGGGTGTAACAATAAATGGGTGGAATATTCATTGGGGAGGGAAGGGTTTGGGGTAATATTCCCTGATTTACATCCCAACTCCACCTTCCTGAAGGAAGGAGGGACTTTTGTCCTTATTTAGTCTGGATCGGAAGTGTCATGGCATCAGTGCATGATGGGTACCTCTAATCTGCAAGGCTAATTTTATTGTAATGAGGGCATAATAAGCAAAAGGTTACATTCGGACACTGGAGATTCCTGCTTTTTCCCACCTTTCTTTGTCAGCCTCCAGGCCTCTTGTCACCCCAAAAGGTGGGATCACTTATCAGCCCAGAGGTTCGAGCTTTTCTTTCTCTGCCTAGGGACCCCTGGTGCTTATATGATGTGTGGTTTCCTGCATTTGGCTTGTGCCCCTCCTTTCTGCCCAATTCCTGCCATTTGGCTGGCGTCCCCCTTTCTCTGCTCCTATCTAGCCCTCTGCCTGCTCTAACACTCCCAAATTTAACAGTTTCTCAGGGAAGGCCTCAAGAATGAACTCCACAAAGGCTCTTCAGAGCTTTCCCCTCCACCCAGCCTATCGACTGGCAACTTGAAGACTAGATTTGCCCGAACCTCTATGGGGATGTCTGCTTTGGGTTTGCCCGGGGAGGGGGATTCTGTGTCCCCCGCTGCATGGGACCAGATCAGAGTGGTGAGCCTGTGCACCCTGTGACGTTACCGGGGAGTCCCGGGCTGACCCCGAGGGCCGTCTGAGCCCCCGCTGAGGCTGCGTGGGGGCTGCTGGTGTGGCTCTTCCTTGGGCTGAGCACAGACATTCTCCTGCTTTTGATTCGAGGTACCGATTCTCCTTTAAGTTTCCTCAAAGAGAAAAGATAAAGGAAACAGTGTTTGTGTGTGTTGGGGTGGGGTGGGGTGGGGGGGAGTCAGGAAGGAGACTAGGATATGTCTTCTCCTCAACTGAAACATACCTTTTGAAAAATGTCCGCGCGCACTGTCCTCGCTGCTTCTCAGGAGCTGTGAAACCCCACCCACGGCGGCTCTGCGCTGTTCTCTGCCCGAATCCTCCTGCTGACGTCAGCTTTCATCCGGCCCCTCAGGCCAGCCCAGGCCTGAGCCTGCCTGCCAGCATGTGGCCTTTCAGCTCTGCGCACCGACTAGTCTCTGTTTCCCAAACCACATTCCATTCTTTTTAAGGTTTTTTTTTTTTTTTTTTTTTTTTTGTGGGGGAGGGAAAATTAGATTTTTAATTTATTCCTAATGGAGGCACTGGGGCTTGAACCCTGGACCTCGAACCCTGGACCTCGTGCATGCTAAGCACACGCTCTACCTCTGAGCTATACCCTTCCCGCCAAACCACATTCTTGAGAGAGATTTGATTGGCTGAGCTCCTTCTTTCAAGCGGACCACACCAGTCAGAGGTTGTCCGGTAGCCCATTGAAGTTCTGCCCTTGGGACAGAAACTCAACCTTAATCCACTCAGTTATGTTTTGTGGAAGGGGAGGAGGGGGCTATTTCGATTAGAAAAGCCTACTGGCAAAAAAGATTCCCTTAGAAGGAGGTGGGGGTTGAGAGGAGATCATGAGCAACTCTATGCAGAGCCACAAAGTAACGTCTTCCTCACCGTGTTTAAGCAAGGTTTCTTACCATGGAAGGAAAAATGGTGGGACAGTCATTCAATAACCATCCTAGGGCCTTTTCTGTGCCCTGTGCCGTGCTCGGCATGGGGAAGATTTTTCAGAGTTAGGGATTACGAGGAAGATGAGACAACTTCCTGATGACTCACGCTTCCCTTCTCACCCACCCAGAGGAAAAAAAGAAAAATCGTGTACACAGCGGCCACATGCAACGGCATAGTTACAAGAGACTTTCATGGGTTTTTCTGAGACCCTACTTATTATTTACATTTTTCTATGGGAAAATGCTGAGTTCTCATGACTTGCGTCAAAGAAGGAGAAACATCTTTTTAAAATGCACTCAAAGACTATATTGGGGGACGATGGAGAGCGAGAGATGAGTAGTCATTCTAGTTGGGTGGGAGTTAGATCCTGCGACCTTTATGGCTCAGGAGTCTATGTGTCAATGTGCATTTTCTCAATCAATAATATTACAAGTCCAGTCATTATTCATGAATTGTTTTGATGTTTGCCATAGCTTCTCAGGTGCTAAAAGTTTATCAGTTACTGGTGGAGCATGATCCACTTATGATCTTTGGGCTGGAGTCAAGGCAGTTCTTGGTCTATTGTTAATTAAATAAATGGTCAGCCCTCAGTGGCGGGAGTCTCAGATGTCACAGCCACACTGTGGGACTGAGCTGGGTGTGTAAACACACACGAGCAAAAGCTGTGGGCTATTGAAAGTTTGCAAATAGACACAATGTTGCATTACCTCTTTGACTACTACCTCGTACCTAAACATTTTTTTTAAATTTACTAACTCATTTTCGTTTTGAACCTTACGACCATCCTGAGAGATAAGTATGGTTAGCCTCATCTTGCAAAGGAGGAAACTGGAAATGAAGTGACTTGTCAATCCATGGATGGGTTAAAACAGTCTAGCTCACACAAACCCCCATAGCATCTCCCACACCCTCCCATGCTGCCACTCACCCCCCACACCCCGTTCCTTCTCATCAAAATGATATAAAAATGAAACAATTTAGCGCTGATCTGTATTAAGTTTATACTTATTTTTCCTGACAGATCATTAGTGTACATTTTACTTTCACAGCAAAGCAGAGTGTTTTCGATAGAAAACGATACAATGTTATGCAAGTATTCCTATCATATTGCTTTTAGTCCATGAGTGGCAGATTAATAATCAACCTGAACTTGTTCTAAGTGATTATTAAATAACTCATCTTAAAATTTTATTCAGCTTCTTCTAATCATTTTATTTATTCCTTATATTTCTGCTCTTTAAAAGTCAAGAAAGAGGATGAGACCTAGAAATCCCCACCTGGTCTGTTCACTCCTGTGTCAACGGGGGACACTGGTCAGCTGGCCATGCCTCAGTTTCTCTGGATTTAAAATGCCTTGGAAAGTTCTTGTGAGGATCAGATGACAGATTAGCAAAAGAGCCTTGAGAGCGTGACATCAGGATTTTTAGTGCTCGTTACTACTCATCTTCACCCCTAGTGGAGCAAAGGGACCCCCTAAGGATGAAAGCTTCTCCTGAATTCATTTTATAAGACATTGTTGGATGACACAGGGATTAAGGATCATGTCCTGATAAAACGGCCCTGATTACAGCCTAGGTAATTTACATATCGAGCCTTATCAGCACTTCAACTACCTCACTAGATACTTAGTCATTTCCCCACAGGATTTCCGATGCATTCAGTGTCTGAGTCTCTAAGAAAGACCCATTGGTAAATAAGGAAGCTGGGATGTGAACCCAGCTCTTCCCCAGGACCTGGGTTCCCTGAGTGACGGGTTAGTTCTTCTTTATTTGAGTGAAGTTAAGTACACTTTCCAGTCGATAATTCCTCAGTGTGACAAGTATCATTAAAGAGAGGGATTTCATTACTGGAATATTTTCATCCATTTATTTCCTTTCTGAATTCTTTTATTTCCCAGGGAACAGAAAATCTCTTCCCTGCCAATCAGTTAAATCCATTTAACAGATTTCAGTAAGCATGATTCAAAGGGTTTTTAATGAAGAAACCCATTATATTTTATTTTATTTTTAAAGGTGGAATTGTGATCTCCCACCAGGAAAACCGAGTGAACGAGAACGCCAAGGAGGCAGACACACACATTCCCTTAATGTCGGCAACCTGGCTTTAAGTGAGAACAGTCTGTCCTTTAAAAACCCAGTGCTGGTAGGTTATGTCCAAAACTCAGAGGGGAAAATTGTCTCAAAAGAAAGAACTATCTTCTTTGTGGCTTTTGCCCTATGGAAAAGTGGAAGAACATCAAATGTGGACAATTAGGAAATGACTTTCTATCAATGACCCCTGAGCATCCAGATGGGAATTCTGTGCCTTGCAGATTATCTCTGGATATATTTTGGGCCCAGCGAGCTTCCTAAGCCAGCTCCAGACCTTCAGGCAACTTTTCCACAAAATCTAGCTAGCCTATGGTCAGGGAAGTCAAAGTCATTTTACTGTTAGCAGCAGCACGACTGGATAAAAAGGTGAATCTGCTAAAAAAAAAGAACAAACAAAACCCAAAACCCAGAATATAATGCAGCCCACGTTAAATATAACTTTCAATTCTGTGTCAGCCCCTGCTGTTTTCTTCAAGACCATTCGGGCTGCTGTTTTCTTTGTTTCTGCGTGGCCTCACTTCCCTAGTCAGTAAGTGCTTGAATCTGCTCTTTGGAACTCAGGGAAAGTCTAGGAGACTAAAGCTTTTTTCTACAAGCAAGAAACAGGGAACACTGAACACTGAAAGGGTTTTGTTGTTGTTGTTGTTGTTTTTTTTAACCCAGGAGGACCCCACAGGGTCCTGCTTGGTTTCAATACCTCCCCCATTTTTTTTTTGCATTTTCCTTTTTTTTTTTTTTAATTGAAGTAGAGTTGATTCACAATGTTGTGTTAGTTTCTGGTGTACCGCATAGTGATTCAGTTATACACATATTTATCTTTGTCATGTTCTCTTATAGGTCGTTACAAGCTATTGAATGCAGTTCCCTATGCTACATAGTAGGACCTTGCTGTTTATCTGTTCTGTAAACAGTAGTTTGTATCTGCTAATCCCAAACTCACACACACACACCCTATTTTTTAATACTCCTCAATCTTAAAGGGAACAGGTGCAAGACAGGAAAGGGAATAAAGCTTTGGATAGAAGGTTAATCATAAACTGATCAGGGAGAGGGTATAGCTCAAGTGGCTGAGCACACGCCTAGCATGAAGGAGGTCCTGGGTTCAATCCCCAGTACTTCCTCTAAAAGATAAATAAGTAAACCTAATTACCCCCCCCAAATAAATAAATTTAAAAAATAAATTAAAAAAGATAAATAAACTGATCAGACAAACTCCGTTATAGAGGGGACTCGGTTTCACAATCCGAGTCACAACAGCCCGGGTGTCCTGCCAAAGCAAAGCCATTGTCTTCTTCTCAGACCCACTCCCATCCCCACAGCTCTCCTGCAGTCCTTTCAGAACTTGTTCCCCCTGGCACGGAGCCTACAGCCATTAAAGGCACTACCTTCCTCCTAGTCGTGGAGCCAACACCTGCTCTCTTTGACTTTTCTCTCCTTTGCCCTCCGTAGAATCAGTTGCCAAGTTCTGATGTTCCTGCCTTCAGAATGACTCCTGGAGTTCTCCACCTCAAGTGCATTTATTTCTCTATGGGCTTCTCAGGGTCTCTCCTCAGCCTAGTCTCCCTCCCTTTCCTCTCATCCTATCTCCTACCATCAGGCTGATATCCCTACTCCCTACCTTCCTGCCATCAGCTTCCTGCTGAAAAAACACAGTGGATCCCTACTGCTTAGAGAATGAGACTCTCACCCTGGTTCCTTAAAGGGGCACCTGGACTTGAAGTCAGAAGACTTAGTGCAAGTAACAGCTCTGTTCCTTGGTAAGTTGGGGCGCCTTAGGTAATTTGCTTAACCTCTGTGAATTTTAATTTTCCTCTCTGTGAAAGGGGTCATAATTACCTCACTGTCTACAGCATAGGTTTGTTACCAGGTCCAAATGAAAGATGAATGTAGTAATCACTCTTTGAGGTACTCACCGCCTTCACCCTGGCCACTGCCACCAAGTAATCGGAGGCTTGGAAAGGAAATAAGATGCTCTGCCCACATCCTTGACCCCAGACAAACACATCTTCCTCCTGCTGCTCTCCAGCTTCTTGCTTGGCTGTGCAGACCCTACCCACTCTGCAGAGTCCAGCTCAGTCTTCTTTCACTGAACCCCTGTTCAAAGGATGGAACACACACATCCCTTCTCTGTGCTTAAAGATGATGGCAAACAGATCCCAAATTGTTCTTGAATCTTTCTCTGTACGTTAGTGTTATCACATCAATTCGATGGCAAGTTACAATTCACTTTATATGTTAGGGAGTAATTATATCTCGCCATGCACTGAGTGTCTACTATGTGCCAGTCATTGTGCTGTGTACTTGACATGCATTGTTTTAACCTCACTCTGTCCTGCAAGGCAGGTGTTCCCAGTCCCCAATTTATTGGTGAGGAATCTGAGGTTCAGAAATGACAAGAAATCTGCCCAAGGTCATGTACCTAGAAAATTGTGGAGCCAGGATTCGGACAGATGGCCCTCTGGCTCTTAACCTCATGCTCAACCTCTACACCATGTGGTTGCTTTGCCCTGCCCTCCCCCTCCCCCTCGACTGTGGTCAGGTGGACGAGTGTTGACCTAGGCTGTGTATGCAGCTAGGTCAAGGATGAACAGAGAAAAGTTAACTGAACTGGCCAAAAAAATAAACGTTAATATCTAAAGTCTATTACTGTTTTAAGATGGAAAAAACTTGATGTGTTTATATGCTAAAGGGAAAGCGCCAACAGAGCAAAAGTGTAAGTATTGATGGAATAACAGTTGACAGTTGTTAAGCGTAGCCCGGTGCCAGGGGCCATGCTAAGCACTTTAGCAGAATTACATCACTAATCTTTCATAACACACTTATGAAGTAGGGACTGTTATGATCGTGATATTTTACAGATGAGAAAAGTGAGGTTTTGTCCAAGATCACCCAACGAGGGTGATTTAAATAGAGGGGATTTGAACTGCGGTGCTCGGGAATGCAGAGGTGGATGCCTTTCCTGGTATGGAAGCCAAGCTTCTGTTCCTGGTATGGAAGCCAAGTCTTTATTTACATGAGCTCCAACACCTTCGGCATCCCTCAGGGTAGGTAGGTAAGTAACTCAGTCCCAACTTCAAAAGTGAGAAAACAGCCTCTGTGGCTAGTGCTTTGCTCAAGGTCTTTATCTTTCCTCTTTAAAAGGCATGAATGATGCTAAATGTGGGGCTCTACATCCTCAAATCATTATCAGCATTTGTTTCCAACACCTCTCTTTTTTAAATTAAAAAAAATTTTCTTTTTTTTTAAACAGAGGTCCTGAGGATCGAACCCAGGACCTCACACATGCTAAGCACATACTCTACCACTGAGCTGTATCCTTCTCATCCAGGGAAGTGGAATGAGAATTCCTAGCTCAGGAAATGATGTTCTTGGAGCAATAGTTGAGGATTGATTGGCTGCACCACCTTCCTAAAGAGGTTTGATTCAACTGTTGTGACTGACACTGGCAATCATACCTTTGCTTTTGACAGTGGAACTCTTAATTCAGCTTTTAATGATACAAGTATGGTACGGTTTGTAACACCCGTTTCACTGAATAAAGCAACTAATTTTTTTTTTGTATTTCTCTTTTAAAAATTTCAATGCACATTATATTGTGGTTTAATCATCAAGAGTTTCTGAAAATAATCAGTAGCAAATAATTGAAAAAAATGTTGAAAAAGCATAGAAAATGTAATATAAAACTTTGATGAATGAGATGCTCGGAGAGAAAAGAAAAGGATCCTATGTAGAGAAGGACACTCCGCACGTTATTAATTTTATATTTAATTGACTAGCAACTAGTATCTGAAATGTTTGTGTTGGTTCCCAGTTTCCAAAGCACAGTCCCATGTACACATCATTTGCCCTTCACAACAACTGGAATATCAGTTAGGAGTGCCTTCATCTACAAGTAACAGGAAACTTGGCTTAAATAGATGGAAATTGTTTTTCTCATTTAACAAGAGGCTGGGAAGTGGCATTCTGGAACTGGGGTGGGGGTGCATCACTGTCATCAAGGATCCATGTTCCTCTTCCACTGCACCATTCTAAGAATGCTGGCCTCCTCGCCCTCACTGTGTGTCGGCTGCTCCAGGCATCACATATACTTTCAAGGCTGGGAGATGGAGGAAGGGAAGGAGCAGGCACCAGGGACATCTTTGCTTTTATTAGAAAAGCAAAAACTTTCCCAACAGACCTTTCATTGGCCAGAACTGTGTCACTCAGCATCCTAGCTACAAAGCAAAGTGGGAGAGCAATGATTTAGCTCTTCCAGGCTCACTATCGTGGAGGTGAGCAAAAAGGAAGCATTTTAACATGGCAGTCTGCTTAGCCACCCAACAGTGTGGGTCACATAGTGCTATTTTCATCTCCGTTTACAGATGGGAAAGCTCGTGTGCATACTAATCACTCAGTCACAAAGGCACAGAGCTGGGGCACAGACTTAGGTCCCTTGATTCCAGCACCCGTGTAATTTCCACTGTACCACTCAGTCTCTCTAAATTCCTCTGTAGGAAAATATGGCAGGATGAGGACAACTCTCAAAAGTGTAGAGCAATATTCTAAACAGATCAATTTTAAACCAGTAGCTTTACATCAATATATATGAAACCTCTATCATTGCTGTTTAGTAAACATCATTATTATTTCATTTTACTTTCTTTTCTTCTTTTAATGGAGGTCCTGGGGATTGAACCCAGGACCTCATACATGTTAAGCATGCTCTCTACACTGAGCTAGCTATACCCTCCCCTCTTGATTATTCCACTTTATAAATGTGGGTAACAACTAAGCTTTAAAGATACCGACTGAAGCATTGTTTATAATGGCAAAACACTGCGGGAAACCCTTAATTTTCAACGAGGGGGGTTGGTTGAAAAAAGCAAGCATACACCATAAAATAGAACAGTCAGAAATAAAGTTTCAGAAGAATATTGATATTTATAATATTTTATTAAATGAAATAAGTAAATTTTAAAGCTATTTGTACAATGCGATCCTAAGTTTATAAATCTATATTTTATATGTAAAAGCTAGACATAAATATAGCAAAATATTCATAGCAATTATATTTAGGTGATGAGATTACGTGATATTTCAGTTTTTGTCTTTGTATTTTTTGCAGTATAATTTAATTTTTAAAAGTCAGGCTATTGAAGTATAGTTCTCATATTTAAAATTCACCCATTTTATGTGTGAGTTTTGACAAATACACACAATTATGTATATCCAACACTGTAATTAAAATGCAGAATATTTCTTTTGTCCTCCAAAAATTCCCCTTGCACCCTTCTTTGGTTAAGCCGTTTCTCCTTTTCATTGACGTTGGCAACGCTGACCTGACTGATGTCCCTAGAGTTTTGCCTTTTCAAGGATGTCAAAAAAGTGAAAATATGTGATATGCAGCCTTTTGTTTTTGGCTTCTATCAATTGGCAGGAATGCCTTTGAGATCATCCATGCTGTTGCATGTATCAGAAGTTCATTTCTTTTTATTACTGAGTAATATATCATAGTACAGAGGTACCAAGATATGTTTATGCTTTTACCTACCACTTGGTAGACACTTGGGTTGTTTTCTGTTTGGACTAATAACAACGTATTAATTTACTAGGACGACCATAACGAAAGAACCACAAACTGGGTGGCTTAAACAACAGAAATATGTTGTCTAACAGTGAAAAAAGTGACAGGAGAAAAAAACAATTCACCAACACAAGGAAATGAAAGGAAGCTTGAGTTTGTTTTCTGAGAAGCCTCCTGAGAAATTGAAATTATCTTTCACCTTGCACAGATTTAAGGGTTGAATTGACACTCCCTGAGTGGTCCAGAAGCCCCCGCCAAGGTGAATCCCTGATAATACTCTTGGAGTATTTCTCTTTGGCATTCAGCTTTGCAGAAATGCTGTGAAATTGGAAAGCAACTTTTATGGGGTTCCTACAGGAAAAAAAAAATCCCTACTAAAAACAATTTACCGGTAAAAATGTATAAGACAAGGCAGAACCCATTAGGCCAACCACGGATGTCTGCCTAGGTCGTGTGTTGCACATGGCAGCGGCACGTGGACAAAGATGAGAACGGAGCCCCTGGAGCTGTGTGTTGTGGTGGCCCCGGAAACCATCTGCCATCAGCAAGAACCAGCAGGCACTGCAACCGGGGGAGGAGAGCTCAAGATCTTCGTATGATTGTATTAACAAGATACCTCTTAACTAAAAATGTCTTAACTAAAAGCAGGCATTGTAAAAATAATCAAAGACTTGAAAGAAAGACTTGAAACCCTAAGAAAATAACGAGATATTATTTTTTTTAAAAAGAACAAGCAGTTATGAAAAATAAATATAATATAACTTCAAAAAATGACAAATATGGTCAAATATATGGGTTAAACAGCAAACAGACATAGATGAAGAGAGAGCTAAGGAGCTGGAAAGTAAATTGGAAAATATTCCAAGATGGCACCACAGGGGAGTAAAGAAATGGAAACTAGTATAGAAATTCAGGGGTTTGGGAAAAGCTGACATGTTCTTCCAAGATGCAGCTTCTTAGCAAATTTTTCTTGATGGAAAAGAGACTATTATAAGGCAATAATTTCTTCAGTCTTCTTCATTGGGGGAACTAAAAAAAAAAAATTACATAGAGAAAGTCTTAAGAAGAGATCTGGACTCTAGGACTGTCAGGAGGCAACCCCAGGAAAGGGGATTTTACTGGAGAATTAGAATTCATAGGTGATTGAATGAAGACTATAGTTGCTGTGAAGGCAGATGTAATTAGGACAGACAGAAGCTATGTTTAGGCATTTGATATCCAAAATCTAAATGGAAGAAATTAAAAAAATAAATCTTCGTGGGAGGACAGAAGAAATAAGAGTTTAATGGTGATATTTAATGCTTGAGTTCAATGCGAGAAGCCAGCCGAACTTGCACCCTGGTGAATATATTTCCTTAAGTCTTACTCCAAATATTTATTTATATTAAGCAAAATAGTTACAGGAGACATAGGAAAGTTATGCTCATATTTGTACTTTTTGTTGTTAAATCACCCAGAGTATTTCAGCCACATCTGGAGCAAGTTTACAGCTGGGGACCACCGCCAAATACAAGGGTCCAATATTTACTTGGAAATAGCAACTACAATCGCAAGCAGAATGCCAAGAAGGAAGTCATCAATCTCTTTAGAGCTGACTTGTATCTTCAATTATTACAGTACAATAAGTATCTGATCACAGTTCCCTTTCAGAAATAAGACAAACTACTGATGAATGGGCAAAGGCAGCAGGCCCTGTGGATTAGATGGAGGACGAAGGCCTTTGGTCAGAAATGACCTGTTTACAAACACAGGACTGGGATGCTTTTGGAGGTCGCCAAGCACCAATGGCCTTCAACCAGGCTTTCTTGTCATAAAATAAGGAAGGAGGAAATCATTCCAAATTTTAAAAGTAGATTTGGTAAAACTGTTAACAGCATGCTTCTGGGAAAGCTATTTTCTTCCCCCGCTAACTTCCCCCCTTAAGTAGGGCATACTGTTCAGAATTCAAAACTGGCTGGCCAAGTTTCTAGGATAAACAAGACTTTGTGGCTCTAGAATGAGCACTGTCTTGAAAGGTGATTTAGTTTGGAAACAGGGGTGAAGGGAGAGAAAGAGGAGTTCTTAAATGAAAGGAATATGGACTTCTAAAATAAATAATGAAGTTCGAAATGCCTGGAATATGTTCCGAGCACCAGTGTTTCTCCAGGCAATTTTGGCTACTTATTATAAAATCCAAGCCAGTTTGGCTAAGCCCAGAGCTGGCTGCAGACCTGAAGAAATCTCCAATGTGAAAGCCATCAAGAAGTGGGACTCGGGCTATGTGTATAGAGACAAGTTTTAGAAGACAGCATAAACTTTTGGGGAAAGCAGGATAATATAAACTTTGGGGAGAAACATAAGCTCTTTAGGAAAGACAGGGAAGAAACTGACACTACTTAAAAAACAGAATAAGAAAAATATTCCATTGAATAAGTTAGAAGAATATGAAATTAAGTACCAGAAAAAGAAAACAAAGAAAAATGATTGGCTTTTTGGGTAGTTTTTGTTGTCATTGTTGGCTGATATTTGCTTGACATGGAAGGTTTTAAAAACCTTTCTTTTAAATCTGCCTTTAAAAATGATGAAAAAGCCCCTTGATTCAAGAAAAGATGAGAAATAAGCATTCACTTTAAAGGACAGTAAACAGGTTCAGTTTAGTGCTTGTCAGCAAGACTGAAGGTTAAAAGGGAAAAGTTGCAAAACAATGATATTTTTCCAGTTTTTCTATAAACGTCGTCATTGTTCATTGAGCTAGTAACTTTTTTATTGACAAAATTATGTTTTTTTTATAATGCTAAAAGATCTATTCTTTTCCTCTTCCGTTTATGGAAATATAAAGAACTCTGACTCAGTTTGAATGCTTTGAAACCTAGTTCTGATGATTACAGCAAGATGTAAAAATTAATGATGTTTTTAAAAATTGAATAATTTGATATAAAAGAGGCAATGGTAACATGTTTTTCTTAATGGTGCATTGTTTCCAAACCCTATAAAAGATTAGTTTACCTTAGAGTTTATCGATCTCAGCACTCTTGGCATTTTGAGCCAGGTCATTCTTTGAAATGCGGGCAGCTGCATGTATTCTAGAACACTTAGCAGCATCTGTGACTAGATACCAATAGCGTCCCACACCCCAAGCTCTGACAACCAAATACGTCTCCAGTTATTGACAAATGTCCGGGAGTTGCAGGGAGCGGGGATGTAAAATCACCCCCAGTTGTGAAGCGCTGGTTTATTTTAATAGTGTTAAAAGAAACCACTTAAGACTCACCTTCTAATTACGGTAGAAATAAAACTTATGTGTTTAATTGGTATCCTCAACACTAGAGTGTTTGTGACAAAGTCACGAGTGTTGAGATGACGCACGTAAAGCACCTAGACTGTGCCTGGCATGGCTTGAATGTGTAAAAATATGAGTGATGATGATGATGGCCCTGAAGATGACAGAAAATGAGAAGGAGGGGAGGAGGTGGGAGGAGAAGGGGCCAGAAAAGGGAGAAAGAGGATGCTGAAGACAGAGCACACGCTCGGAAATGTGTGTCTCTCACGTGGCACTGGGTCAGAGCCTGCGCGCTGCAAGGAGGTGGTGGAGAATGGAGCAGTCAGGTGGGGATAAAAGGACTGGATGCATTTTCATCAAAATATTGGTGTTTCTTGTTACAATGATCTCTAAGGCTTAATTCCTTTACACACACGGCATTTTCTCATCCCGATTAATCCTGACTTGGCTTTCTGGGGGAAAAGCAAACAAATAGATAAATGCCTATCAGACAAGTTGGATTTATTTCCAGGACAGATTGAGAGAGAGTATAAGTTATCACTCACTGATTCAGTAAAGCTTTAAACTTCCTCATATTGTATTCAGATCTATTGACATCCACACCCATTTTGCATATAGATTTTAAAAAAACATCTATTGGCTGTAAGGCAGTCAATATATGCTAATTGCATGCAATTTGATTAACTTCACAGCAGTGAAGAATCTTCTGACGCAAACACTGTCCTGTGCATTTAAAGAGGGGATATGAGACTCAGAAAATGTAGGCAAGTTAAGTGAGTTAAGCTAATTAAGTGAGTAGGTGAGTCTGAGATGACTCAAGTTACCCTCACATGTGAGCACAGGTCTTTCTTGTCACCAGCCCGCAGAGCTTTCTGCCACCCACAGCTGCTTGTCATGAAAACTCAGCACAAACCAGACAGCAGGCAAACCACCCGACTCCTGAGAGATGGCGGAAGCCTCTCTCTGCTCTCTCCTCTTTCTTTTCCTCTCTCCCTCCCTGGCGGTCCTTTAGGCCCCTCAGTAACATCCTCCTGCTCCCCTTCCTGCTCAAGGAAGCCGGAGTTCATTCGAGAGTTGGCATGGAGTTCCCCTGGAGATCACCGCTGCACGGAGGTACGACCCATTCTGATAGATGGGACACCACCTTGATTTTGCATCGATCACAGGGAGCAAGAGGGACCTCAGGGTGGCAATAGGACCTTGCCCTCTGGCCAGGCTATCAGCCCGTCGGTAAATGTGAGTATAAAACTGAACTGATTTGAAATTGTTGACATATTTCCTTCTCTTTGGTAAATACCTGCTGCCCTGAGCCCTTCAGGGTCCTGACCTGGTCCTGGGCCTCCCAGATATTTGAAAATATTTTGAATATTGCCTTGCTCGGGCTAGTGCTTTTAATGCTTTTAGCTACTGACTGAATTCTATTAAAAAAATTGTTTTCACTGCCCTTGTAGGTCACACCAGGGTGGGTGGGATAGTAAGAAAACAAATTTGCCAATCAGATGGGAGAGATGGCTAGTAACTAGTGGGAACTGATTTCAGAGGAGAGGGGTGGAATGTAAAAGTAAATTCCCTGCACCTTGATACGGATGGTGGTCATCACGGCTCCTCATCCTCGCTCCAGGAAAAGGTGAGAGGGGACGCGGGAAAGAGGAGAGTGCCCGGCAGAGTAGTGTTCCATCAATATTTGTAACTGAACAAAGAACAGAATACAGGACTGCCTGACAAGTACAAGGAACACCTCACGATACTTGTTTCTGATGGGGGTTAAACAAGGTAATTAACTAATGCAACAAATGTGAAGCACTCGTTCTATGCCAGGTTTGGGCTAAGATACAAAGTGGAATCCAACCAAAGATGATTAATCAACTTAGAAGGGAAACATCAGATTGAGAAATGAGAAGCTGCATGCAGCAAGAAACTGATGGGCCAGAGAAAGGTCTGATATTTTAAAAGTTATGAAAGATAATGAGCAGAGAATAAAAGCAGCAACAGGACTCAGACATTTAAAATAAAAATTCACATGATACTGGCATTAGACCAAGTAGAACAAACTGGCTGTATGAGACAATTTTCCCACCAAACTCGACCTTACTAAACTTACACTCCTGAGTGGAATATGGGCCCCATCTTTTAAGACAGGCGCTGAGAACATCTGACTGATCAGAGAGAGGGGCTGATGGGCAGGTCAGCGCGACAGGCATGTGACATTCACACCGCGCGCTCTCCGAAGGGCACTGCACTTGGTTCAAAGCTGTCACTGTCTTGAAATTCTTGGCAACTTTATCTTTTGAACTTGGGCTTTGTAAGTGAAGTCCAATGGGACAGTGGAGCGTGCGTGGGGACAGAGGAGATATGTGCGTGCTCACATCCCCATGCCTTGCCGACCCTCTGCATTCAGGGACGCCACCTGGCCCCCCCAGGATCCTGTGCTCCTGTTCCATGTCAACACCTCTACAACAGCAGGGGTGCCGACAGCTACAAGGGGCCACAGTTTCCATTAGGACCAGAGCTTGCTTCCAACGCAGAAAGAAGCTCATGGCATTCAAAGAGACAAGAACGACCTAGGAACCCTAATGTATCTTTTCTTTCTTGGATAACTGCCTGGTATGAGCCAAGCTCTTAGGCTGAAAATGATGATAAAGAAGGGGAGAGAAAAATAGGGCAACTCAGAGTTCTTTTTCCTCTCAGTCTTTCCTTACTCATCATCAGAGAGTGTTGGTAGAATGTGCACATATCCAGAAGTGAAACAAAACCTTTTGTGCAAGCATTTTCACTGTTCTGATAAAAATGAAATATTTGCAATTATGAGATATAAAATACAATTTTGGTAATTCTACATACAAGCTAAAAGGTCTTATAATTTGCATTAAAACTGGCACTGCATAAATGGTAAGATTCTTTCCGGCAGTTAAAATTGAATTTTTTCTTTACCTAGAATGGTGATGAACCCTATCGTGCTTTTAAAAACTTAATTTTTTAATTGTGGTAAAATACACAACATAAAATTTACTGTCTTAACCTTTTTAAACTGTACAGTTCAGTGGTATTTACGTTCACATTGATGTGCAACTATCCCCACTGCCCATCTTCAGAACACTTTTTGTCTTGCAACACTGAAATTCTGTACCTATTAAATAACTCCACATTGTTCCCCTCCTTCTCGCACCTGGAACCACCATTCTTTTCGTCTGTATGAATTTTACTACTAGGTAATTCATATACCCAGAATCATATGGTATCTGGTCTCTTGTGAATGGCTTATTTCACTTAACATAATGTCCCCAAGGTTCAGCCACATTGTAGCATTTCCTTCCTTGTTAAGGCTGAATAATATACTGTTGTATACATACCATGTCTTCTTTATCCATTCATCTGTTGACCGACACTTGGGTTGCTTCCACCTCTTGGCTATTGTGAATTATGTTGCTATGAACACGAGTGTACAAATACCAGTTCAAGTCCCTGCTTTCAATTCTGCTATAAACCCAGAAGTGGAATCACTTGATTATATGTTAACTCTGTTTGAGGACCTGCCGTAGTATTTTCCATAGCGACTGCACCAACTTATATTCCCACCAACAGTGCATGAGGTTTCCAATTTCTCCACATGGCCGCCTATATTTGTTGTTATCTCTTTTTTGATAGTAACCATCCTGATAGGTGTAGGCTGGTATCTCACTGGGGTTTTGATTTGTATTTCCCTAATGGTTGTTGATTTTGATTGTGTTAGGCTTTATAACTAATCAAGTATCTTTAAAGGAGGAAGATTTATTAATACTTTCAAGTCACTTTCTCCCTGCATTCTGAACACATCGCCCCACATTTTCATTTTGCTTTGGGTTCTAGAAATTACATAGCCAGCTTTGCTGATGGAAAAGAAGGAATAATTGAGAAAACTGGCTGGGTAGTGACTTCACAATCTGAGCGTACAAAATCTCTTTGCAAGGAGATAGTGATCACCTGTTGCTCACCTCGCTTGGTGACTGAAATAGAGAAAATAGACTTGATGAACGTTCTAGAGATTTATGTGAAAGGAAAATCGCCTACCCCAAGGAGATGCAGCCTGATGCAAAGGGTCCAGTCACTGGTTTCACTATGGATTTCAGCTTCGGTATCACCTGTGCAAGTGCTGGGCTTATTGTTAAATGTCTCTCTGAGCCCTGAGTGGCCAGGCAGGGCGGTGGAGGCAGATCCTGAGATGGGTCAGTGTTGACTTGTGGGACACTTGCCCTGTTTGAGGCTCCTGCCTAGCTTCCAAGCAACCTGCACGTGTAAAAGAGAAGTGTCCACCTTTCCCTCTTTAAAGTAGACACCATCGAGGTAAAGCATGAGTGGCCCACCAACTGTTTTCTCTGTAAGAGAAACTGAGACTCAGTGATTTTACACCAAAATCCCTCGCAGAGTCTGTCAATAGGTTGGGCATTGGGTATGGCTTTTCGTGATAGAACACCTTTATTTCTCTTATTTTTCCTCACTGTACTTTATTGGAAAACTGAGATGGATTAAACCAAGGTGATTAGCCAGATGTTACTTCAAATAAGCTAAGTTTTAAAGTTAAGGCAACAATTAACACATATTGACTAAGCCAAAGTGCTTAACTGTTTTCTATGAAATAGTTTATTTTAGTGTTGAGTATGGAGTGGCTACAGATACGTATCTGATGTGAACACCGAGTAAAAGTGGCAACACCAGTAAAAGTGGCTGTGAAGACCTGAGAAGCTAGAGGACAGGGCACGTGTCATTTACACTGCTCATCTCCCACCATACGTCTTAGGTCATCCAAGGCACTTATCGAGATGGTTAAATAAAGGAGTGTGGAATTTAAAACGAGACATACCCCAGGCATAAAATCAAGTGCTTGAGCTTTCTTATAGTTTGATTTCTGGCATTTTACTGACTAAAATCTCTCATTTATGCAATTTACTTTGTAGCCTTAAAATGTTTAATAGATGAACTGATTTCAAGAACCTCATGAAATACTGTAAAATCAGCATTTTTCTAGACCCAGTTATTATAAAAGAGCACTACTATCTCCTGGTAAAGGCAAAAAGACCCACTACCACGTCCATCACGTCATCTCCGCAGGACTGTGGACGCCAACGCGCACTTACGTATGAGCACGCTGGTGTCTGTGTGATTTCCTAGGCACGTTCGTCTACGCAACTGGCAGGTACACAGCATTGTGCTGGCTGCTGTGGGGACACAAATAACATGTGTTCTGTGCTATCACATGCTTACATTCATCCGCCTTCACTGGGGCATCATGCTTTCCCTTCAATTCCTACTGACTTGTTCCAAGCAGCTTCTTAAATAAAACAGGAGCCAGAACAAAACAGTTGTGTCCCCCTCTCCCTTATTCTACTTGCTTTCCAGAAAGAGTCAGAGTAAGACCAACATCAAACTCGGACAGGAGGCCCGAGCCCTACGTCAGTCTAAGGAGCGGTTCCATTTGTCCACAGCACTGAAAAAAGCAGTGGGTGGACTGAGAAGTAGGGCGCCTCTCAGCTCCTTCTGACTCAGTGTCTGTCCACTGTTTCGTGGCCATTTCCTACGCGAACACAAGCCCTACACTGCAGTCTAACACAGATGTGGAAATGCTTCTGGATCGACTCGCGCTCTTACTCCCCACTCACAGAAAAATAAAATGGATTCCAATCACATTTCCACATGAAAACACAAAATTAGACTAAAAAAAACTGAAGTTACCCTTGACTTAGGAATATTGACTCAATATAGTTAAAGACATCTTCTAATGGCATTTTCAACATGAAAACACAAATTTGTGCATATTGTCTAATCACAGTACATACAGTTGGTGTGGACAACAGCGCTGACAGGCCACCAGGCAAGTTGAAGAGTGAATGGAAAATGAGAAATTTCTATTTTTTCCTTCTCAGTTTGTGTACATGTATAACCATTTTCAGGATACCCACATGCTGCACAATTGAAAGATGCCAATTTTTGCTATAAAGAATGCTGAAGTTAGAATTTTCTAAGGCAGAGGGTGACTGCACAGCTAACAAGCAACCTCCCAGAGAGCTAACACCAGGTATCTCTGTGTGTGATGTGTACTCATTACCCTTCCTCCACTTTAGATGATGTTCCATTTTCAATACTGAACTTTTCTTGAATAAGAAATCCCCAAGTTTATAAAATCTGAGGGCCATTTCCAGTGAACTTTATCAGGATAGAGAAGCCAAAAGACCACAGGCATTACTGGGTTGTAATCGGCTGGAGGAACAAATTAATCAGTATTATTATCACGAAGTTGTGGCAGGGTAGTAGGTTTCAGTTATTGGACATAAATCGCAAGAGTATGTTCCAGGCATTATAAAAACAGTGACCTGATCTCACTGGGTAACAGCTCAGTATTTAAAAAGCTACTTGAATTTTTCTGTTGATCTTCATTGTTGTTAAATAATGAGAGTTTTGGTGGTGGGAAAACTTCATTTTTCAAGTGCAAGATGATCTCAGCTGAAGGAGAAAATGAATGATTAAGGGAGGGAGGGAAGGTAGTCCTGGCATCAACTTGAACATATTTTTCTCCATTTTTGAAGGCTTATGTCTCCAAGGTTACCATAATAAAGTCATAAACATGACAGCCAGTTTAAGGGTCTCAGGATTAATGAACCTCAAGAAAGAAGAACTGATAAACTGTGAACCAAGCCACCACTAGCACAAAGCTCTAATAGTGACACGTCCACCACCAGTATTCTCAGCAGCAATATATTTAAATACAAAGAGAACTACATATATGATATTGTCATATAAATATTTCCTTTATTTTTTCACAGTTAAAATTTTTTAAAACGTTATCTTTTTTTTTAATATTTCTTTAAAAGCAGCATACTTCATTAAAGAAACATTGGAAATGTGGATTCTTTTTGAGAAATAATCATCCTCACTGATAGACGATAAGCAGAAGTGAGATTTCTACACCAACAACTGGAAGATTAACTACTGGTGAGTCTAGTTCCAATCCCAAGTAAAAGACACATGTACATGTCTTAGGGCTGATTTTGTCTTCTTGGTAGAACATTTCTATTCCTCAACTATACATTAGCTACTGAAATTCTAAAAATGTTCATTTCCCTGGGTATCCTCTTCTATCAAAGGACTTGGTATTTATTATGTTATTTACATTAATTAACATTTACAAAGGGTGGAGAGAGCAGAGAGAACACCCTGTAGTACGTAAGACCTTGATCTCTTTTTAAATGTTCTTAGTGGACTATAATATTTTGCAATTATATTTAGATCTTCACAGCTTGCAGGTATCTTGAGTACCTCTTAATCTGCTTTCTCCCTTCAAATTTCTTTCCATTCTAAACAGAACATTTTTGCATCTTAGTACTAATCCTGTTGAACTAAAAAACAAACAAAAAATTCTATGCTTCATACATTTTGAAATAAAATGACCAAAGAAATAAACCCTAAAGGAATCATCCATTTTTCCTATTTAAATACTGGTATTTTCTATTCACCCTACTTCAAATTTCCAGTTCTATATACATTGTGAAGATGTCCATGTACCCAAGTTTCTGCAGAACCTCCAGTTTTATTATAAAACTTCCTCCTCACACACATTAGACTATGTGTTTTCACTTGTTTAAACAATCCAAGCAGTTTGGCACATTTTAAAGTTAACTGCACTTGTCACTGTTTTAAAACAGACTGAGATGAATGGTGACCTCTGCACCCAGGCTCCTGACTTTAGAGTCATTACTGTTGGCTAACTTGACACTTGAGTGTGAAACATCCATCTCCCAGGAGATAACCAGGCAAGGCAAAAATAGCAACCTCTAAGGAGAGGATTTTGCTACTTTTAGCATTTCTGGTAAAAAGGCTACTTAAAATTAAATAGGAAAGCTATTAATAAAAAGTAAGTAAGGAAACAAGCTACCTATGGATTTCACAGTAGGACCGACCCCTCCTTACTGGAGGCTAACTGAAAACAGACTGGGCTATAATTTGTAGCTTCATGTTGGCCATTTTCAAATACTCCAATGATGCTCTCCAATCATTTTACTATCTCCAGTTTTATGGCGCCATGCTATGCTTTTTGCACTGCTTAAATTTCCCATTTTCATAACCCAAATGCCAAAAAATTACCACACATTCCCTTATACAGTCAAAAATAGGTTTACTGGAATGTTTTTAGTTATAGAAGAAGGCAGCAACATTTACAACATTGAGCTTTTGTTACACCCATAAATGTGTGGAAATTGCTTGCAAAGCAATTGTAATAGCAGAATCTTGCAAATGTTGACAGGATGGTTCTGTATGTCTTTCAGCATAATGACGTGGTACTCTACAGAGGCTTCCTGACCACCAGCCTGACTCCCACCTGGATGCAATAAATGCAAGTCCTTATGCCATTAAAATAACAGTATGGAATATCGTTATCAGTGCTTAACTATATACACAGATAATGAACTGGCAAGTATCTAGTTTCAAATTAGACCCTTGAAATATGGCAGAATCGAGGCTGATTATCTTTGCCTTAAACATAATTATTAAAAGCACATCTTGTTAGAAGGGAAGAAGATAACTGGACATTCTCAATGCTCCAATTTGAAGTGATACTTGCCTCTTAATTTCTTGAAAAAGAAGCTCTGAAAGTTATATACATGGGTTTCATTTAAATTATGCAGCAATCTTTTATTATTGTCCCAGATTTTGTTTACTGAAGATCTGTCACCAAATCAAGTACGGTATTTCACAACTAAAAGAACTGCAAAAGAAAAAAATGAAAAAGAAACATATCAAAATCAGATTCACATGCTATGTTAGAAAAAATATTCCTAAATGTAGCTGTGTCCGTTTTGGAAATAGGTAATGAGGACTGAACTTTTATCTGAAATGACAAATAATAAATGAGAGTGGAGAAGCAAAGATATCATAAAACAACCTAATGTCATTTTGATCAAACAGATTATGGTATAACCATAGCATAAGGTGGCTAAAATATTTTTAAAATATTTAACACAAGGAAATACTTACAATGTATTTATTATAAAGAATCTATATGATCTAACATGTTTATATACTAATAGGAAAAGACTTGACATATACACAGTAGTTACAGTAACAGTAGCTACCTCTGTGCAGTAAGGTAACAGTTGACTTTTATTTTCTTTCTGCTATTCAACATTCCATACAGTCGATTCTTGGTACTTGGAGTAGCTCTGTAAAGTCACCACTCCGAGCCTCTGGCTATAACATTTTTGACAACCAATCAACATATAACCTTGTTTTACATGTACTTCTTCTATATGGAGACACCTATTTAATACACATTGTTGATTCATTAACATTGAACTCATGTCTGAACGAAGTTTTTCTAACACACGTATTTCCTCCATAGGGCACATCACAGCCTTCCTGTGCTCGGCAACTCTAGACAGCACTTCAGTACCAGTACACCTGGGGCCATTTTAAACACTAAAATCATCAACAAAATGCACAAAAGTGAGAAATGTACTAAACAGACTTTGAAGGCCACCTGTTTACTTTATGAGAGATGAAACTAGAAGGCAGAGCATGGCCTCATTAGACATCAGCTGGGAGCACACGCAGCAAGAGACTCCAAGTTTCCACTTCTCTGAACACACCTGCCGGTGATGCAGAAAGCACCTCAAGTACCAAGTAACAAGTCAGTGTTAGCTAGCAGGTGAGTCCACAAATAATGAGGTTGACTACTTCTTTGTAATAACTCTTCTTAAACAGAAAAGAATGTTTATCACATGGAATTTTTCAAAGGGTTTCCAAATCTTATTAAAAATCCCTATAAATATAAAGAAGCTTTGGAAAAAAGGAGATACTAAAAATGATTTGACCAGAGAAAGACAAATATGGTATCACTTGCATGTGGAATCTAAAAAGTAATACAAATGAATCTACCTACAAAACTGCAGAAACGGACTCACAGACATAGAAAAAAAACTTATGGTTACCGAAGGGGAAAAGGAAGCGGGTGGGGGATAAATTAGATTAACAGATACAAACTACTGTACATAAAATAGATAAGCAACAAGGATTTACTGTATATAGCACAAAGAACTATATTTAATATCTTATAATAACCTAAAAATGGAAAATAATCTGAAAAAAAATGTATATATAACTGAATCACTTTGCTGTAAACCTAAAACTAACAATATTATAAATAAGTGACAATAAAAATTTTTTTTTAATAATCTGACTTTAAAAATAATAAGGAAAAAGGGAAGGGAAAGAGTTATCCTTTAATGACTGAAATGAAGCTCACATCCAAATCATCTGGAGAATTTACCTGGATTTTCCTTCAAACACAATATCATGAAATGCAAGCTGCCATACATGGAAGTTAACCATGGAAAATGGGTGTTATGGTCCTGAGCACAGCAGTAGCCATATCTGGCCTCAAACAAATCACTCAGCCCTGCACTGTGGGGGATGGGGTGGAGAGTAGGACAGGGGTTCTCTGAGAATCTGATAAAAGATACCTTCTCACCATAAAAAACGTACACATGCATTTTCACATCAAATTTTACATACAATTTAAGGGCATTTTCAGAGATCTATTTAGATTCTAGGTAAAAGCTCCTGACTAGGGTCAGAGGTCATTATTCAATCCTGACATTAGTCATACATACTGGGTCAACTGAAAATAAAAAAGGAAATTTAAATAAACTTCGAAACACATGATACCCCTCAAAATTAATAACCCAGGAAATACTTACTGATAATCACTAATAAAAGGATAACAGCAACCAAAGCCATGAGGGCTTTTATCTACAACACAAAAAGGCGTAAGAAAGATTAACGTTAGTCTTGATTTTACTAACAAGTCAATCTGTTGTACCATTTACTATATTATACTAACTCATCAATGGACAGGCTCATCCCTTGAAAGGTGTCCAAATTTTATTTCATATTAATTTGCTAGCTATTTGCATCTTTTTGTAAATCATCAGAATTCCCCAAATTTGAGGGGTTTTGCTTGCCTAGATTTTATTATTCAAGGCTACACATTAAGCTGTAATAATCAAAGCCCTCATAGGCCTGGACTTTTTCATCTATGATTTCTTAGGCTTATTCCTAATGTAAGACCAGGAAAAGAATATTTCAAAGGAACTCTGTGCAAAAGCTTCAGGACATGATGAATAACACTGGCATCCGATACAAATGGTTCAATATACACAGTGTAAGGCAGCATTCTTATAGCACTTATTCTCAAAGTGCATGAGAATTGTTAGTTTTTGCTCCCCTTACTTTCTTCTTGGCATTTTTAATCTCCATTTTGAGACATACAATTTAGGTTCTTCATGAGCAACTTCATTTAATAAATAACTTGCCTGAGAGCATGCTGTGCGTCATTCTCACAGCTGAGAGGAGAAATCTAAAAATTGGTCCTTAGCTGCTTAATGTTTTAGGCCCACATCACGTCTCTCTCTAAAACTGTCATATTCCTCATTTAATCCTAAAATGCATAAATTATAAATTGATTTGATTTTCCTGATGAATTCAAATGAAAGTTTTATTTTCATCAAACATTTCTGCAGATAATTAATCAAAGATGGCTCATTCAGAAAAAAGATACCCAATTATTATAAACACATGAAACATTCTGTTGAGTATCACAAATAGCAACTAGGCAGTAGCTAATGAAATGTTTCTAAAATAAAACTACTGGTGACATTTTAGGGGCATTACATTCATGACAAGAGTAAAGAGACTAAGAGAATACATGGAAGATTTGCATATTAAACATATGTGCCTATTAAAATTAATAATGATAACCAAAAAACCCCGCAGTTTTCTGAGTCTGTTTGACTCAGATCAGATGGATATAGGAGGTGCATTTTCAGTAGGTATCTGGGTGCACATTTTACTATAAACTAAAGTACTTTAGTGACAAAGTGATTCAGAGAATATACAGAAGATTTGCATCTTTTAATCAGTAAACATTTCTAAAAGTAACTTGGAATTTCACAAGTTTTTCAACTTTACTGAAAATATATATTAATTTGTGCTAGGCTTAACATTTAGAAGGTTTAAATGGAAAGAAATATAAGTATCAATTTTAAAACACCTCCATAAAAGGAGCATCTAACACTGGCCAGGAAATGTTTACAACCGAAAATGGCAGTAATGTGTTCATGCATGTCCAAAGCTCTCTCATTCCAAATGACATGGACAAAAATCTGTTTCTCATTAAACATGTAAGGGCTTCGAGCCTTCTAGATACTTGAGAGGTGCCAGTGATCCTCCCTCCCCAGCCACTGGATAATATGGTTCACTTACTCATTTTTAAAGTCAGGTTTATTGAGATATACTTTACACAGAATAAAATTCGCCCTTTTGAAGATCAGTTTGAAGCTTCTGACAAACATATAGTTGTCAACCACCACCACCATAGTTAAACGTAAGGCATTTTCATCACTCCAAAAAGCCCCCTCATGCCCTGCTGTAGTCAATCTCCACCCCTCCGCCCTCAGCCACTGGCACCCTCTGATGTGTTTTCTGCCCTTACATCCCTTTCCTTGGCTCTTCCTGAATTCTCATGATGAAGATAATCCAGAAAGTGGTAGTGATACAGAGACTATTTAAAAATAAAATTTTAAATTCAGTATTTTTCCCCCTTAAAAGCATACCATTTCTTTGATCTGAACCCCATAAAGTACAAAATGAAAATCTTTAGATATGGCTAAAAAAAAGCTAGGCCAAATGCACATTATTTTTTTTTAATGGCCAGATGAATGGGTCATGGGTATGTATCAGGAGAGGAGGTGAATGGCTCATGGGCCTTTTGTTCTTCCAAACTAGTCTGCAGAATAGAAAATCTATGTATTAAACAGAAAATTTAAATTCTAGAGAAGGGGAGCAATGAAACGTGTTTCTTTCCCTAAGTTCTATTTCTGAAAGTAAGAGGGTTCAACAGGCAAACAGACAAAACTAAGTAAATCCCAGGCAATGCTTGGAAGAAATCTTTAGTGTATGTCAACATCAAGTTTTGAAAGTTACTGCTAAATTTGAAAATGAGAGACTAAGAACAATGAGTTATGTCTAAGATTTTCAAAAAAGCCAAAAAAAAAAAAAGATATACAGAATCAGGATGAAAAAGAAAAGATCTGCTCATATGACATGAAATTTGCTATAAAATCTAAAGAGAAATTTTTCTGTTTAATGATTAGTAGCCATACTTGATTTAAGAGGTAAATTCATTTCTATAAGGTGTTTTGCAGGACTATATTAGCATATAATGATTCTCATTTTCTTCCTTGTTATAAATTTTTCTTTTATATCTTATTTCTCTGGAATAATGAAGGAAAGTGGGATAGTTTTTAGGGCTATTTGACAAATGGATTCTGACGTATACACTGCTTTTGTTTTTCTTCCCCTTTTCAATAGAAAATTGTATTTTTCTCTAGCTTGCATTCTTTTTTTTTTAATAACTTTTTTGGGGGATTAGGTTTGTTTATTTATTAATTATTAATTAATTATTATTTTTTAATGGAGGTACTGGGGATTGAACCCAGGACCCTGTTGCATGCTAACCATACTCTACCACTAAACTGTACTCTTCCCCTTTGCATTCCGTCTTTTAACTATCTCTATGTAATGCTACACGTTGCTCCAAAAAGATACTAATAATAAATTATCAGTTAATATTTCTTACAAGATAAGTTTAGAAGTAGCTAAATTATTAATAAAATGTGGACTACTCTCTATGAAGAAATCCATGAAAACATCCTTTTAGGCATTCCTGATTCCTTTAGTTATTTCTGTCCCAAAAGGCATTAATTCAACAAATATTTACTGAGTTCCCACCATGTCCCAGGTTCAGAAGATGTAATAATAAGCAAGACAGTTGTAGTCCCTGCCCTCACAGACTTTATAATCTAGAGACACCTTTCTCGTCATGTCTTTTAGTACCACTGAATACTCTGACCAACCTATCCAGCACCTTCTGAGTTACTTACTTTGCATCCACGCCACCACATTTGCCTTCGAAGTTGTTTGGATCTGTTGCTAAAAGCAGTTGCATTATCCGATAAGCTTTCTATATCATATAGAGGATGGAGAGAAGTATTAAACGACATAACAGGATTCTTTTATCTAGTCACACAAAGACAAGAAAATATTAATTCCTATTTCTATGAGTTTATCCCTTTTAAGCATGAAAACAACATCTTCCCTTTCCTCCACCCACATACTGTGGCATTCTGTATTCTAAAAAAAACAAAAAGCAAAAAGTGGCTGCAGGTCAGTTTACTCAATCCAATTTTACAGTAAGAGTAAGAGAAGTCTTCCCAGGGCCTCGATGCTTTCAATAAACTTATGAATTCTAGCAGAAAATACTATTTAAAAATCAAATACTTGGCACATCTATAGAAAAAAATTTACACGTTGAGAAGGCTAGATTCTTACAAGATACCAAAAGTGACTGATTTGGAAGCAAAACAACATGAATTTTAAAAGTGGTTAAGAAAATTTTGGGGTTAAAAAGTCTGTCAAGGATTAATGAGATATTCATTCAGTCATTCATCATTTAAACGATACATGAGTGCCTAATAAGTGCCAGGAACTGGTACAAGTACAGAGACGAACATCTGTCAGTAAAGAACAGGGACTAAATCACCAGAGAAAGCACAAGGTGAAAACACTGGATAAGTTTGAAATAAATGTTGGAAAGAAGTGATTAGACCTATCCTCCTTGAGACTGGGAGAACTACAAGGCACAACAACATAACAGGACAAAAGAAAGAAATACTCTAGCTCTTTAACAATGGATTTTTAATTTTTCCATTCTCAACTGATCAATTAAAGAATAATACAACAGTAAGATGACTCAAAGTAAAGGAAGCTCAAGTTAAAACATGAAAATCATCAAGTTAACAACCAAGTGTCATTTTCTGTCAAGTCAAGATTCCTAAACTTAGGTTAGAAAAATGGGAGAAGAGGTAAACTATCAAAACACAGATTAATAATATCAAGAAATAGATGAAGCATCTGTACCTGATTTGTCCTGTAGCTCATCTAGTCTCTCCCCTCTTTCAATTACCTTTGTGATATTTTCTTGCATGACGTCAATAACTTCATCCACCTGATTCTGAACACTAGTTTAAAAAAGAAGATGAACAAGTAACGTATTCTTCTTTTGAGAATTTTACAATTTTTGAAACTTTCATTAGACATGACAGAAAGTAGCAAGTCTCGGAATTATTTGACTATAAAATGTTTAAGTTCAATGCTTGCAGCAACGCTCCTTCCATTTGTGGGCTTGAGTACTCAGGCAATTAAAGACAACATGATACAAATGAAAAGTAGTATTTAACTTAAAGACAGTTTATTTTTAGCCCTGTTTCTGCAGATTAAATGTACTGCCACAATGCTCAGTAACTACAGGGTTTAGTCAAATAGCTTGACTAAATAATCCATGTCAGTTTTTTTTCAACAGGTCACTGAGGCATCACATAGAAACAGCTACAACCTGCCTTTGCTCTACATACAGTTCACGCACTAAGGCTAACAAAGGAGTTTGCCCAGGTACGTTAGAAACCTACGAAAAACACTCAGTTTCCAAAATGGAAAGGTAAGGAATGCTCAATGGGTGTAACTCTTCATGGCTCCTTGGCTTCCTCTTAAACAGGGCTTAAGACAGCAAAACCTGGGAAGGGTTTTGAAGCGCACAGGAGGGAGCAAAGAGGAAGCATTTTCTGTTGTTCTTCAAAATGAAAGTACGATTTTCTCCTTTATATTAGGTGATGAGGGTCTGTTCTAACCAAATTTCAGATTGTTCAATGAAGATTTAATCTAAATTCAAACATTCAATAATTGGTTCTCAGCTGCCTACTCACATTCAGGAGTAACCTCCAGAGTACAAAACCAGAAATGTCTAATTACTTTAAGTGTCCAGTTTCCCTCTGTTGCTTCAATCGTTAGATAAAATGTTACCTTAAATTAGTTTATGAAATAAATCATGCCAGTGAAATATTTAAAAGGAGAAATAAAGTGAACTTATGGCTCTTATAACTCAAAAACTGTCTAAAATGTAAAAACTGCCTAAAATGGGTTACTAACAACTATATAAATATTAAGTATACATATACATATATGTTTTAAATAAATAGGGATATGCAATTGTTCTTTCTAATTGGGGAAGTGTATCAGTTTATCAATTATAACCGAGGAAGTTTTTTTAAAATTTCACAATACACATCTTCTCATTGCCTTCTACTCTATATACTACTTCCCAAACTAATCTAGTGAGTTGGGAGTGAGGGATGGACATGTGTAATTTTGAAAAAGAGTTCTAACCCTTCCATATCATTTTAAAAACAAAATGAAGGCCCGTTTAGACATAGATGGGTTCAGAAGACATATTCTCAGATTCAAGCAGCAATTACTATGTTTGATGATAGTCACCTCCCTCCCATATTAAAAGCATTATGTACGCCCATTGATTATCCACACACAGGCTTCAGGGCTCACCATGGCTTCCTACAGTTCTGTGCCTCCCACACAATATTCTATTGAAGGATTTAAAACTGAAGCACAACCAAGCTGGGACATGCAGAACTCTCTTCTGCCCAAACAGACCTGAAAGAGCCCCTGAAACCCTAAGATGTCTTGTAACTCCTAAGCAGAGAGCTAAAGATGTAAAGTCTTATACAAGAGCAATGGCAGAAATACTTTAGCAATTCATCCATTTATTCAATAAATACTAAGACTTTATTATGTACTATTGTAGGCACTAGGAAAACAATCTGAACAAACCCAAGAGAACAAACAAAGAGACAATAATTCCAGCTCTCATGGAACTTATGTTTGAAAGTGCAATGAATGTGCTGCATTAATCTTTAGAGTTGTTTAACAGCCTGTCTCTATTCCATGGCTTTATACTATTTACATCATTTAACACAAAGTGAAACTACTTATTTATTTACATTCTTATTTCCTGCCTCTCCCCACTAGAAGGTAAGTTCAACAAATGCAGAGATCTTGTCTATTTTGTTCACTTTTGTAGCCCCAGTACCTGCAACACTGCTTGGGGCAGAGGATGCACTCAATATGTATCTGTTGAGTAAGTGAATTTGGGTATAAATCTTGCAAAGCATATCCAGCTACTTCAGAAACAGATACAAAGCAGTCAAGGTGGAGGTCTCCATTTAACTATAATGGAAACAGAGCTATGGCTCCTCAAGGGCCAGTCCTGAAATTCCCAGGTCATTATTTTTCATCACAGGGAAAAGATGACAGTAGTCTAAAGTAGGCACAGCAGGGTGGAAATGGACAGAATGTGCTGCAGCTCCTACACATGATCAGAGTAGAGCTGTTATGAATATTAATATACCTATAGTACATGTGATTTTAAAATAAAAACAAAATAATTAAAGAAACAGTTATGGTTCCAGAATCCCTACAAACAAAAGACTCCATGGATATAGGCAGATTAATTGGAACACAACTCATAAAATTCCAGATTAATTCTCACTAGATTATCATAAACCTAGGGGTATTAACCTCAACATGACACACATGTAATAAATCTCTATGGCCAATGGAAATCACCCAACATTTTAATTTTTCTACCAAGTGATTAATAAATTATTGTTACTTTCTCCTTCACATATTGCTAACCACTGGTATAACACTCTTAATCCAGCTACTGAATAACCCTCATTCAATTTTAGGATGGAGAAAAATCTCATGACTGTGCTTCTGTATTTCAAGATACTTTCATGCCTAGAACCCAACTTCTATAGAAAAAAGACAGAGAAAATTATCTACTTATTTATTTTAATATAAAGGATAATTCTTAAAAAAACAAGTGAAGACATATTTCCCCACAGTTTTATACATTTTCATAGCAGTTATAATACTTTGATTTGTTTATACTTTAGGTTGGCCTTGTCCCTATTATTATAAGATAAATGTCTTTAAAACAGAGATTGTCCCACTCATCTGTTTCCCAGGTCATGTGATATATGCCTGGTAGAAAACAGGCATTCAACAAATATTTTCTGATCTGAATTAAGTACTTCATTCACTCAAAAATATTTATTTATTTATTTATAAACATTTTTTATTGATTTATAATCATTTTACAATGTTGTGTCAAATTCCAGTGTAGAGCATATTTAATACATGAACATATATATATATTCATTGTCACTTTTTTTTCTCTGTGAGCTACCATAAGATCTTGTACATATTTCCCTGTGCTATACAGTATAATCTTGTTTATCTATTCTACAATTTTGAAATGCCCGTCTATCTCTTCCCTCCCACTGACCCCTTGGCCACCACAAGTTTATATTCTATGTCTGTGAGTCTATTTCTGTTTTGTATTTATGCTTTGGGTTTTGTTTTGTTTTGTTTTGTTTTTAGATTCCACATATGAGTGATCTCATATGGTATTTTTCTTTCTCTTTCTGGCTTACTTCACTTAGAATGACATTCTCCAGGAGCATCCATGTTGCTGCAAATGGCGTTATGTTGTCGGTTTTTATGGCTGAGTAGTATTCCATTGTATAAATATACCACATCTCCTTTATCCAGTCATCCGCTGATGGACATTTAGGCTGTTTCCACGTCTTGGCTATTGTAAATAATGCTGCTATGAACATTGGGGTGAAGGTGTCATCCTGAAGTAGGATTCCTTCTGGATATAAGCCCAGGAGTGGGATTCCTGGGTCATACGGTAAGTCTATTCCTAGTCTTTTGAGGAATCTCCATACTGTTTTCCACAGTGGCTGCACCAAACTGCATTCCCACCAGCAGTGTAGGAGGGTTCCCCTTTCTCCACAGCCTCTCCAGCATTTGTCATTTGTGGATTTTTGAATGATGGCCATTCTGACTGGTGTGAGGTGATACCTCATTGTAGTTTTGATTTGCATTTCTCTGATAATTAGTGATATTGAGCATTTTTTCATGTGCCTATTAAGGAGTTCTTATTATGCTATTCACTGAGGATACCGATGTGAACATCATGAGCCTGGTCCTTATCAAGATTACAGTCTGGTGGGGAAGACTGGTAGCCAGGATGACACCACCATGTGTTAAGTGCTCTAATGGAAGGAAGGAAGCCCAAGGGATCAGTTGTGAAGCCTAGGTGAATCCAGCCCGGACCAGAGACGGCATCAAGATTCTGGTGCTGAGTTTGAGGGGTTAAGAGTGAATTGTGTAAAGAAGCTGACAGATGGTGGGAAAGTTCTAGGCTAAAGGAATAAGAGGAGGGGATATTTCAGGAATCAAGTGATTAGCTGCGTATGGGTAAAGGAGTTCTGGCAAGAAAAGGGTAGAGGACTTCCAGATTTACAACTTGAGCAGCTGAGTGGATGTTGATGATGGCTATTAGCTGAAATAGAAAACTAAGAACTCAAAGGAAAAGCAAGTTTTGTAAGGGAGTGGAGATTTACATCATTTCCAGTTAAAGAATCATGTGGTAGAACAAAGGACATGAAAGAGAACATACCCAGGAAAATAGGATAAAGACATGCAGAAAGAAGACATTTTAACACTGTCTTACATCCTCCTTAGAGTCTGACAGCACTTGTGTTCCTGAGAGGGCTCTATTCTGATTATCACCACTACTGGGAAGCCGTGTGTAGGGTACAGAGGCCAGGCTCCGTACGCTGACAGATCTGGGCTTGCAGTCCAGCCTTACCGCTTACTGAGCATGTGACTTTGCAAGTCACTTGGCAAGCCTCTTTGAGCCTCATACTTTCTCACCTTTAAAATGAAGCTGATAATCTTCCCCTTGTGAGAATTAGATGACAGTGTTTTTTAAACACTTAGCACAGTTCCTAACGCTTAGCATATGTTGAATGTCACTGTTCTTCCATTAAGGGGAAAAAAAAATCATGCTCTGCAACACACACTCATCCCTTATTTTATAAAGAAAATATTTATTTAACACCCCCATCTTGTGGCCTATTTAGGTACTGTCGACAAAATAAGTTTTAAAGTTAGGTTGTATTTTTGCAACTGTATCTATGTGTACGTGTACATACACAGACACACACACACACACGTTGCTGTTCATCATGGAACATTCCTTGGGGACCAACATTCCTTGGTTGGACCAAGACTATAGTTAGGAGATTTCCTACCCCTGCCAGAGAATGTCTACAATTCACTAGAGTGGCATTAATAATGCTATTAAGTTAAAATCAAAGGAAATATTCTAAAGAGAATCATAAACTTTACATAGGCATGTGAGTATTTAAAATCTTTCCCCCAAGATCTTCCCTAAAAAGTGAAACATTGGAATACCAAAGAACCCATTAAAAGGACCTACAGTATAGCACAGGGAACTATATTCAGTATCTTGCAATAACCTATAATGGAAAAGAATATGAAAAAGAATATATACATATTTTTTAAGTTGAAGTATAATCAGTTACAATGTGTCAATTTCTGGTGTGCAGCACAATGTCCCAGTCATGTGTATAGATACATATATTCATTTTCATTAAAGGTTATTATGAGATATTGAACATAGTTCCTGTGCTATACAGAAGAAACTTTTTTAAAATCTATTTTTATATATAGTGGCTAACATTTGTAAATCTCAAACTCCCAAATTTATCCCTTCCCATCCCCATTCCCCAGTAACCAAAAGATTATTCACTATGTCTGCAAGTCTGTTTTGTAGATGAGTTCATAGTGTCCTTTTTTTCTCTTTCCCTTTTTTTTTTAGATTCCACATATGAGTAATACCATATGGTATTTTTCTTTCTCTTTCTGGCTTACTCCACTTAGAATGACAATCTGATCTCTAGGCTCATCCATGTTGCTGCCAATGGCATGATTTTATTTTTTATGGCTGAGTAGTATTCCACTGTATACATATACCACAACTTCTTTATCCGGTCATATGTCGATGGACATTTAGGTTGCTTCCATGTCTTGGCTATTGTATACAGTACTGCTATGAACATTGGGGTCCATGTACCTTTTCGAATTACAGTTCCCTCTGGATATATATCCAGAAGTGGGATTCCTAGATCATGGTAAGTTTATTTTCAGTTTTTTGTGGAATCTCCATACTCTTTTCCATAATGGCTGCACCAAACTACATTCCCACTAACAGTGTAGGAGGGTTCCCTTTTCTCCACACTGTCTCCAGCATTTATTGTTCATGGACTTTTGAGTGATGGCCATTCTGACTGGTGTGAGATTGTAGTTGTAGTTTTGATTTGCCTTTCTCTGATAATTAGTGTTAGTGTTAATAATTAGAATTAGATATTCTCTTCATTGGAGAATTGCTTGCTTAGGTCTTCTGCCCATTTTTGAATTGGTTTTTTTTTTTGTTGTTGTTGTAATTAAGTTGTATGAGCTGTTTATATATTCTGGAAATCAAGCCTTTGTCAGTCACATCATTTGCAAATATTTTTTCCCATTCCATAGGTTGTCATTTTGTTTTGCTTATGGTTTCCTTTGCTGTGCAAAAGCTTATGAGTTTAATTAGGTCCCATTTGTTTATTTTTGCTCTTATTTCTATTGCCTGGGTAGACTGCCCTAGGAGAACATTGCTAAGATTTATATCAGAGAATATTTTGCATATATCTATCTATCTATCTATATATATCTGAATCACTTTGCTGTACACCTGAAACTAATACAACATTGTAAATCAACTATACTTCAATTTTTTAAAAAGTGACATTAGGTATTTTTTGTGGGATTGTTATCAACATGACAGTCAGATTCAAAGCAAGCAACAATGCTGCTGATCCACAGTCAAGTTATATATTATGCATTAAGTGGTGATAACACACCTTAAAGAAACTCATCAGTGCTAGCAATTTTAGTTACTAAACTAATGCCAGGGATTTGTCTATGGGTGTGGCAGGTTGTGCTCCACCATCTTGGGCACATGCTCGAGTCATGCCCTGGTTAGATAAGCATTCATGAGGCTGTGCCAACAAGGTTTAATTTGTGTATCCTGATGACTGATTACCTTCTAAGTCAGTCTGACAAGCCTTTAGCTCTAGAGTGGGAACCACTGTACTTACTCAACAATCCCTTACTGTTCTAAAATTCTGTGATCACCAAAGTTATTGTGATAACTTAATATGCACGTATACCTATTCACGTGTATGTGTGCTTGGCACTTACACAAACGTATATTCTGCAACGCCCACTCTGTACAACTGGCACTGGCTTTGGGGTTCAGCTGGAAAATCATACTCAGAAGACTCACTAGGCCATACTTAGTACCAGGCTCACTTTGCAGAAGGGTATCAGATAGGAAACAAAGCATCTTGGCAGGAAAAAAACAGGTGTGTTATCAGTGGAGTCCTCCTCTCCGATAGGTACATATGTGGGTGGATACTGAAGTCACTCTGGGTCAGAGTAGGGGAACGGCTCTGCTATGGCATCCTCGCAACTTTGAACACTCTGTGGTCCCCCCGAAAAACAAGAGGATGAGTGCCTGGTGAGGCCATCTCCCACTCACCTCTCTCTGTCCCCTAGCTGACTGTCCTGAGACAGTTTTTTTTTTCACTCCCCCCCCCCCAGCTTCTGATGACATACAAGGCTTTCGGCAGGGTTATCTGCAGCCTATAAAACCACTTTGCTGCAGTCTAGAATTGGTTCCTTTGGAACAGCGTACCCCACTACTCAAACTGCAGCCACCTGGACTCTCCTATTTCGGTATCATTTCTGGTGTGCAGGACAAGCACCCAGGGAGCTGGCACTTTGGGCTACCCTTCCGTTTACAATCTGCATAAGTAAAAAGTGGTCTAAATCCAAGTGGCTCATTGTATCCCTACTGGCCGAACCAGAGGCTTGAAGCAGCAGACATTCTCTTCTGCTGGCCCTGTAGAAGCCAGCACCCTGGGCTCTACAGCTGCAAGGAGGTGAATTCTGTCAACAATGACCTGAGCATGGCCGGGAGCTTCAAATGAGATTGAAGCCCTGGCAACACCTTGATTTCAGGCTTGTGAGACCCTGCACAGAGGACTCACCTAAGCAGTGACCGAACCCCCGACCAAGGAAAATGTGAGATGATGAATGTGTGTTGTTTTAGGCTGAGAGGTTCAGGGTCACTTGTTATGCAGCAATAGAAAATGAAAACATCCTGTTTAGGACTCAAACCAATTTGCTGGTACCTTAGTTCTGTATTAATTACAGAATCCATTGGCCAGGATTAGGCGAGGTGCGGACCTGTTTCTTCACACCAACAGCTACCTGATGAAATCCCAAGTATCTCAGGAATCACTGGGTACCCCGCACAGCACTCTTCCCACTACGCGCCGTCTACATCCAAGAACTTGGGTGCTGACTACTGAGTTCGGTCATGAACCCAAGCCACTCAGTTTATCTTCCATGGCCAGTCTTTATAGCTCAGTCAGAGTCCAGGGCTATTTCACTGCTTCATTCATTCCTCCTCCCTTCTTGCCAGGACTCATATGCTCCTAACATTAGATACATTCACGACAGCACTATCCACCATCTACCACCAACAACGGACACAGCAAAAGCATTAAACTGAAAATTAATTAGCCATAAAACTTAGGTCAATAAATGGGTTAGAATATGTCATAAATGTGAACAAATTCTGGTCACAAAACTAAATCTATTATATTACTCTTATTACACTGAAAATATGTGAATCAAGCTATAGATTTAAAACCAAAACAGACCTTGAGATTATGCTAAATAAATGGATTTGATATACGTAATCAGATTAGGAAAAACAACCAGGAATTGCATTTCCTTAGCTACAAGAGGTAGCTTTGTGCAAATAAAAAGATGACTGTGTTT